>NC_047531.1:62417606-62735969 GCF_012275295.1 Melopsittacus undulatus | reverse complement strand
TTACTGACAGCATGCCGTAGCTCAGCCACCTGCTGGAGGAGCACCTCCATCAGGGAGCAGCGAGCGCAGTCCCGTCCATTCTGCACCTTTCCCTCACAAGACCAGTGCAGGCACTCTCTACACTCCGAGCTCTGCACCACAGCCTCCCCTCTTACCGGCTCTGTCTGGGTGCCTGTGCTGGCCACCACCGGGGCAGCCAAGGCAGAACTCCCAGACTGGACCGTGGTCATACGGCGAGTTCTCACCATCCTGCTCGCCTGCCCGCACGAACTGCCGCACTCCTAGTTGCTCGAGCTCCCTGGGTAGATTTTTAACCACTCACAGTTGGTGCCACTCCTCCTGTCTCCACCCCCAGTGAGTCACCTCCTTGTGGTAGCTGAGCTGCCAGCTTCTGGGCAAGTCCTGTTGAGGGCTTAGGCTCCCTCCTCAGTGGCTCTTGTCGCTCTGAGGTGAGGCTCCTGGACGCTGATCTCCCCCAGCTCCTCTCCGGTGTTGCAGGCGTCCTCTCTCAAGCTACTCACCTCCTGGACCCAAGGACACTGACTCAGGCACCTGCAGGTGAGTGCTGGTGCTAGTGACCTTCTACAGATTGAATGTCACGCTTCATGTGCTTGGGCAGTGCATGGGTGGAATCTTACACCCCAAACATAGCAGGGAGCCAGTGTGGAAGCCCATAAATTGCATAGACAGTCCAAGCCCTGAGATGCTATAGGAAAATAGGTTGCTGAACATTAAGGAGACACAAGTATTAGTTTCCTCTCCCAGACAAAATGGAATCACCACTGATTGACAGCTACTAGATGCACGAAGAGAAGCCTTTAACTTAATTTCTTCTTCCCTTACTATACTTCTTGCCTCCTCCATCTCTTCATGAAAACTGAAAAAGAGAGAGAACATGAACAAACTGCTGCGGAATTAAAAGGTCATGACATGATTTGCATTGAACATATATGAAAACATGAGTTTTTACCAGTGTGGAGGTTTAAGAATTTGTCAGTCTATCTATCTGCACCCTTTACTCCCAAATACAGTGCAGTATGTTCACATGGTAGTGGTTTGCTGGTGCTGTGGTGTGGCGTGTGAGTAGATCATCGGGGGATGTTTAGATGCCTGGATCTCTACTGGTGTTATGGCAGAATGGATCAGAATTGAAGTGCACAGCTCATCATGGCAGACCCTGTGTGTGGTTCCAGTAGAAATAGCCCTTCAATTGTCCCCTTAGAATGCAGGTGTTGGACCGTCAGCAGTATGTATACCAGTGACCTGGGCATACTGGGAAAGGCCATGGGCAGTGGTGGGCAGCCTGTCAGTAGCAGCCTGTGTGGGCTCTGGAGCCCTGCCAGCTTCCTTCCTACTGCAACTCCAGCAACCTTGCTGGCCTGTGTGTGTTTAATGTTTACCAGTAGAAGGGATCCAGTTGATTTTTCTAACTATTGCCACTCGGAGACAAGCTGGGGTTGTCACCAAGCATAGGTCTTGTGGGTACAGAAAGTCCAGCCAGGAATACAAACCCATTGTCCCAGCTGTCCTATGGTTATGTGGAATGCATTTCTGCAGACCCAGTTCTTGGCTCTTGAGTAGTTTCCAGAAGTAGTGCAAACATCCTTTCTGAGGGAAGAGGTGGTGGTGGTGTGGCTTTATGCACTGCTGTACTGTATGAATTACAGAAGTGTTGTGTTGGCAATGTATTGTTCTAAATAAAGACAGTGGGAGAGAAACCTCATTCTGCTGCTTGATTTTAGTCAACATCTACTGGAGAAGGTTTTTATATCTGCAAAACTCCTTGCAAGTCTGCTTATTTTTGCTTTTACAATTGAAAAATGTGTTTCATCCTGGTACCTTAAAAGAGCATAATAGTTCTTACCTGAAGGTCTTGAAAACTGAGTCTGTTTGCTACACTGGACTTTACAGAAAAAGTAGTATTTCAGTTTGTATCCATGAGAAGGATGAGTTTTGTGTATGACTCATGTATGATTTATTAAATTGACCTCTTTCTTCTTGGTTTACTAACTCAGCGATGGTTAACGTCCTCAGTGGTTCTCTAACTCAAAGAGTGAGGTTCATCCTTAGGCATGTCATTCATAGAATCATGGAATACAAGGTTGGAAGGGACCTCAAGCATTGTTGGATTCCTTCTTTCCTCCTTGGCAGCTCTGTATCTGCAAGTTGATCCTCAAGGTAGGCAATGTATCCAGAACATCCAGGAATGCAGCTGTGAGAGCACTGCCCATTATTACACTATTGTGTAATTGTAGTTGGACTTGGGAAATGTATTTTACTCAGGTAAAATACTCATATGTATGGAAGGTAGGTGTGTTAAATATGAACAGCAGACTATCCTGTTTGGTATCTATTTTTTGAGAATGAATAGACCTCAGAGCAGCCTTCCAATATCTGAAGGGGGCCTATAAGGATGCTGGAGAGGGAGTCTTCATCAGGACTATAGCATAGGACAAGGGGGAATAGGTTTAAACTGAAAAAAGGGGAAGTTCAGGTTAGCTTTAAGGAAAAATTACTTTATTGTGAGGGTGGTGAGGCACTGGCACAGGTTGCCCAAAGAAGTGGTTAAAGACTCCATCCCTGGCAGTGTTCAAGGCCAGGCTGGACAGAACCTTGGGTGACATGGCCTAGTGTGAGGCATCTCTGCCCATGGCAGGGGGTTGGAACTGGATGAACTTAAGGTCCTTTCCAACCCAAACCATTCAGTGATTCTATGAATGTGTATGTGTGTTTAAAAAATACCTGAAGGTTAGATACACTAGTGTTAGTGGAAAAAAATAACAGCTGCACTCTGAATAATACAACCCCTCCCAAACCCAGAACTACAAAAACCCCAGCTGGAGTTCTCCAGCTGGAGTTCTGTCAATCAATTCTAAAGGACTGTTTTAAAAATTTTGGTGCTTTTTATTTCCACCAACTTATTTTAACTAGAGTCCTTGTACATTTGGTGGTTTTTTGAGTGTGTCTTAATAATTTAAAAAACCTTTTGATCTCTACTACGGATGTTACTTTGCATTTCAGTATACTTCATTGCTGAAACTGCTTTTTCAATATTTACATCTTTTTGTACTAGTATTTAACCCTTTTGGCCAGACTGGACTTGATTTTCTTAAAAGTGGAGTGATAAACTTAAGAGCATCCTTTGCACTTATGGTATTAGAGGAGACCTGGCTTATTATGGTACTGCAAATCATAGAATCATAGAATGGCTGGGGTTGGGAAGGGCCTTAAGATTATCCAGTTCCAGTTCCCTGCCATGGGCTGGAAGGCCTCACACTAGACCATGTTGCCCAAGGCTCTGTGCAACCTGGCCTTGAACACTGCCATGCTCATGGGCAATCATGAACAATGATGCCAACTTGACAGGCACAGAATCTCTTCTGTGGATCAAGACATTTTGTTCCACTGAACAGTTTCTGCTCCAGTGCTAAATTTTGGCTTGTGCTGTGTTTTTTGAAATGTTGCTTGAGTTTGCAGTAGCATCCTTCTTGTGGGAGCAGATTGCAGAATGTACCCATTTGATTTTTTTCAACCATACTTGGAAGAAATGGCAAGAGTACCAAATGCATGTAAAATGTTGAAACCATCATGTTTAGGTAACTCACAATATAATCTTAGTTTAGCTTCAGGAGGAATTCTTGCTTGTTATTGTGTGATGTGGTTACATGAAGTGGAGCTCCTCTTGGAACTCGTCTGGAACATTCCCCTGAGGGTGCAAAAAGTATTAAAGGATTTGTTGCCCTCAGGCATGTGGGATATGGAAGACAGCCACATGGGAGTTCACAAATTAAATTCCTGGATTGTCTTCTACCATAGGAAAGGAAGTATTATAACATATTGCAATACATTAGCCCCAAGTTTTGCTGTGGAGATAATTGTGTGGGCACCAGAATTCTGTAATGCTTCTCAGATGTGCTTTAATTGTTCTTTTTGAAGCTGAAGTAACTGATACAGTGCATTGAACAACTGAAGAAAATCTAAACATCTAGTAGCTTCTGTTTCTTCAAGTGTCTCCTTCATTTCATTAACCCTTTGTCTGAACTGTTTTCAGTGTTTTACCTGCTGTGGACCTGGTTTTTGCCTCTGCTTCTCAGAGAGATGGTACTTTCTGACTTGTCACTGTTGCTTCTGATGGCACTTTTCATCAGATACATTTTGTGAATTTGGGCTAAGTGTGGTTTCTGTGCTTTTGGGGTGACCTGGGTAGTGCTAAGTGATTGCATACCTGCAACACTTCGGAACAGCAACCAAGCTAGAAATGGTGCTCAGCTTATCATGACAAACTGGTTAACTCCTACTTCCTGCTAAGCCCAGGACTGGGCAGGTTGCTTGGGCTCTTGCAAAAGGCTAAACTTGAATTTCACTTAAAATCTCATGGATGACACCAAAGAAACATTTCAGATTGTGTTCCAGATTTTGTTGCAGGACATCAGTTGAAAAACAAAACCCAACATTCTTCTGGTTGTATGATAAGGTATATTAAAGAGCAGAAACTCTGGCTCTGTGAGTATTTGTTTAAAAATTGTCAGGAAAGTGACTAATCAGACAGCAATGGGCAGGTACTATCAGAGCTGCTGCTGGTTTGAAGCTTATGTATGTATGGAAAAATCTGCAGAGGTTTTATAAGCCACAATACCTGTGAAGCGACATGAGTGCAGGATTTTATCTCCAGTGTTTTTAGGATTAAGTGCCATTGCAAAAATTACCTGTATTAGGAAGTAGAAGCAGTTGAAGTCTAGAGAGTGTTTCAACAGCATTTCCTATACGGTAGGTTTTTTTATACATAAGTATGTGTGTATATATATATATATATGTTTTTTCCCCCTCTTTATTGCCAGTATTACCTTGTATTGTTTGCTTTTATGATAGCCTTGGTTTCTGTGGCAGAAATCCGTACATTAATATTAAGCAAACCACAAAAATCCCTGTCATGGCATCTTTGAAGATGACATCACCTTTTTCTCTCTTTTAAAAAATTGACCAATATGCAGTTGGAAATCATTAGCCTTTCAGCCACAATGAACAAGAACTATAAAAACAATGTAAGCTGCAAACCAGTAAGTGGGTGTGAAGCACTGTAAAGTGGATTGTACTCAAACTTTGGCAAGGTTTTAGAGGATAGAGTGTAGCATGAAATGCAATTGTGAGGAGGACGTAAGATCAGATGGGGTTGATCTGCAGCTCTTGTGTTCTGATGCACATGCTTGTTGAAAGAAAATAGAATAATCTAGATGATACTGTAATATAGTAGAAGTTGATGATATGGTCAGCTGGAATCCTTGGAAGATGTTGCTGGTTACAATTCCACGTAGGACTATCTACGTGAGAAGAGTGTATGACACGGAAACAAAGCTGTCTGCAGACAGATCTGCCCCTTGACTTAAAGGTTTCATAATTAAGGAATAGATTTCTTCTAGCAGCTGTCTTTTTTTTGGAAGAAAGCTTTTCAGAATGTTTCTGAGAATCACAGAAACACAGTAAGCTCTTACTAAGTAGAAATTAATAAGATGAAGCCATAAAGAAAGGTGGTGATGTGTAGTCTTGAGACCTGAGGTCTTGAACTTTTAAATTTGTATTCCTTTGGTAAAAATGATCAACAGAAAGGTTGTAGAAGATGCTGTTTCTGAGCCAGAGATCAAGATTTAGTGAGATGTGTCTGGAGGACGAAAAGGATGTGCAGCTTTCTTTGGGGATAGAATTGATCATAAAAATGCATTTGTGACTCTTAGTTACTGAAGGAGCAGTTCCTTGCTACTCTTGGAGCATTTGGTACTAGCTGCTGGCAGGATGGACAGGTACTGTTGTGCACGCAAGTATGAGGCCCTAAGCTTCTGATAGCAGAAATGACTCAGCAGACATATTGTCCTCACCTCCTTGTCCTCAGCCATCTGTGGCAGTAAAAAGGAAATACAGTATAGCCCTGAAATATTCTGGATGTGCCTGATATCCCTTTGTTAATTGAGAGAGACCAGTGTGATTGATGCAAACTTACTGGTGAAATTCTGAGTCTGAGCACTGCTGTAGCTCACACAAACCTGGGATTACTGTGCAGTTACTGTGGGCTTTTTTTTCATAACCACCCACAGGCATCACAAGTATCTTCCATTTCTTCTTGTGCAAATGAGAGGGGTCAGCAAAGGATTTGACCATTGAAGAAGGTGAGGGAATTTCCTAGAATGTCCCTTTTTTCATTTTCCAGTTATGTGGCACTGTGCTTATAGCTGATTGTGGGAAGTGAAGAGACAAGTTACTGATCACACCACTTCAAAACATCAGAAAAGGAAATCTTTTATCCAGAGATTTCACAGTAATAATAAGAGACAAAATGATGGTCACACATGCCTTAAGCACTTCTGTTGAATTTATTAGGAGGCAGAGATTAAATATTTGAATTTCAAGAGGTTTTCACTTGCACTTTATAGCCAGGTGGCTTGGATTTGAATTCTTGTGATGGCAAATTTCCAAAACCGGATGATGTGTAAGTACAGCCACTCGGTGTTGTAGTGTAATCCCCAAATGGCTTCACTTAATCAGAGATTTCACTCCTTCCTTCACAGAATCTTAAAGGCAATGTAAAAATACTGATTTTTATTCACTTTCTAACATTTGTATTTAATAGGTTTCAGCTCTGATCAAAAGCCACAGTTCTTCTCTACCAAGAAGTCTTTTTTCATGACCACAACACCTGATACCTTCTTTAAAGCATTTGTGTTATTGGAGCTGGCCTGTTTTTTCTAAGCAGGCTACAACATAATATACAAGACAGTTTTTATAGAAAGCTGGATTAAGATATTCCATGTGCTTTTTCCAAGTTCAGTTTTAATTGCAGAACAATACCTGCAAAGGTAGCATTGTGCTGTACTATACATTGTGCTATACATTAGAAGACTTAAAACTTGGAAAGGTGTATTTTAAATCCATACATACAGATGTCACAGTGGGGATTTGCAGGAACCTGTGGGGCAGACTTTATACCCCTTAACCAGTTAAAACAACATTAGTGAGCACTTGTTGATTTTATTTTTAGTGTGCACATGTGGCTTGTGGTTTATGGTTTCTACCCCAAAGTATTCTAGACCTTCAACAGGAGAAAGTCTGTGTTACAGGGCCAAACTGTTTGGGTCCTGATGGCTGCTCACATCACTTCTGCCCAAGTGTTGCTGCCCAGTGCAGCAAGCACAGAATCACAGAATCACAGAATCCCAAGGGTTTCTGGGACCTCAAAAGATCATCAAGTCCAACCCCCCTGCAAGAGCAGGGTAACCTAGAGTACATCACACAGGAACTTGTCCAGGCGGGCCTTGAATATCTCCAACGTAGGAGACTCCACAACCCCCCTGGGCAACCTGTTGTAGTGCTCTGTCACTCTTACAGTAAAGAAGTTCTTCCTGATGTTAACATGGAACCTCCTATGCTCCAGTTTACACCCATTGCCCCTTGTCCTACCACTGGATATCACTGAAAAAAGCCTAGCTCCATCATCCTGACACCCACACTTTACATATTTGTAAACACTGATGAGGTCACCCCTCAGTCTCCTCCAAGCTAAGGAGACCCAGCTCCCTCAGCATCTCCTCATAAGGGAGATGTTCCACTCCCTTAACCATCTTTGTGGCTCTGCGCTGGACTCTTTCAAGCAATTCCCTGTCCTTCTTGAACTGAGGGGCCCAGAACTGGATGCAATACTCCAGATGTGGCCTCACCAAGGCAGAGTAGAGGGGCAGGAGAACCCCTCTTGCCCTACTAACCACACCCTTTCTAATGCACCCTAGGATGCCATTTGCTTTCTTGGCCACAAGGGCACATTGCTGGCTCATGGTCATCCTCCTATCCACCAGGACCCCCAGGTCCCTTTCCCCTTCACTCTTTTCCAGCAGGTCAACCCCCAACCTGTACTGGTACATGGGGTTGTTCTTCCCCAGATGAAAGACTCTACACTTGCCCTTGTTGAATTTCATCAAGTTTCTCCCTGCCCAACTCTCCAGCCTGTCCAGGTCTCACTGAATGGCAACACAGCCTTCTGGTGTGTCAGCCACCCCTCCCAGTTTAGTGTCATCAGTGAACTTGCTGAGGGTACACTCAGTTCCCTCATTCAGGTCATTGATGAAAATATTAAACAGCACTGGTCCAAGCACCGACCCCTGAGGGACTCCACTAGTCACAGACCTCCAGCTAGATTCTGCCCCATTGACCACAACTCTCTGCCTTCTTCCTTTCAACCAGTTCTTGATCCACCTCACTACCTGATCATCAAGCCCTCACTTCCTTAGCTTATCTGTGAGGATGCTGTGGGAGACAGTATCAAATGCTTTACTGAAATCAAGAAAAAAAACATCTACCGTTCTACCATCATCCCTCCACCTAGTCACTTCCTCATAGAAGGCTGTACGGTTGGTCAAACATGACTTCCCCCTGGTAAAACCATGTTGGCTGTCCTTAATGACCCCCTCATCCTTGATATGCCTAGAGATGGCATCAAGAATAAGTTGTTCCATCACCTTTCCAGGGATGGAGGTAAGGCTGACTGGTCTGTAATTACCTGGGTCCTCCTTCTTGCCCTTCTTATAGACTAGTGTGACATTTGCCATCCTCCAATCCTCAGGTATCTCTCCCATTTCCCACGACTTACCAAAGATGATGGAGAGTGGCCTAGCAATGACCTCCACCAGCTCCCTCAGCACCCATGTGTGTATTCCATCCGGACCCATCGATTTATAGATGTCCAGATTGCATAGCTGATTCCTAACCCAATCCTCATCTACCAAAGCAAACTCCTCCTTTGTCCTGACTCCTTATGGGGTTCTAGGAATCTGGGCTCCCCGGGGAGAGTCTGCAGGAGTAAAGACAGAGGCAAAGAAGGCATTCAGCACCTCTGCCTTCTTTATATCCTGTCTCCAGGGCACCAACCTCGTTCAGCAGTGAGCCTATATTGCCTCTTGTGTTAGTTTTATTCACTATGTATTTGAAGAACCCTTTCTATTGTCCTTAATCTGACTAGCAAGATTAATTTCCAAGGGGGCCTTTGCTGTCCTAATTGCCTCCCTACATCCTCTAACAACTGTCCTATATGTCTCCCAGGTGGCCAGCCCCTCTTTCCATAACCCATAGATTCTCTTTTTCCACATGGGTTTGCCCAGCAGCTCCTTGTTTAACCACGCTGGTCTCCTAGATCCCTTACTTGATTTCCTACCCATTGGGACACTCTGATCCTGAGCTTGGAAGAAATGGTCCTTGAATGCTGACCAACTATCTTGAGCCTCTTTACCACCTAGTACCCTTTCCCATGAGACTTCCCTTAGCAGTTGATTGAAGAGGCCAAAGTTGGCCCTTCAGAAATCCAGAACTGTGGCCTTGCTAAGTATTCTATTCCTCCCACACAGGATCCTAAACTCCACCATTTCATGGTCACTGCAGCCAAGGCTGCCATTGACAATCACCACTTCAACCAGACCCTCCTTGTTGATGAGTGCTAAATCTAGCAGCGCTCCTCTCCTAGTTGGTTTGTCCACCATTTGCATTAAGAAGTTATCATCAATGCACTGGAGGAACGTCCTAGACTGTGAAAGATTGGCTGTGTGAGTCTTCCAGAAAATATCAGGGTAGTTAAAATCCCCCATGAGGACTAAGGCATGTAGTCACGAGGCTGCTTTCAGTTGCCTGTAGAAAGCCTCATCAACTCCTTCGTCCTGATCAGGAGGTCTATAATAGACCCCCACAACTGTATCACCCTGTCATGGGTTCAGCAGTAGCTCATGCTCTGCCAGGGAGGAGGGAGAGATAGGGCGCCTGGTCTGGGCTAGTTGGGGAGGTATTCCATACCACAGCACGTCCTGCTCGGGGAGGGGACTGGAAGCTGGCCGGAAGGGAAGGGGTTAACACTCCGGGCTGGGCTCGGAGAGGCAACTGGCAGCTGGCCAGGAAGGGAGGGGGGAGCTCTCTCTCTCTCTCTCTCTTCCGGGCTGGCCTAGTGGCTGCGGGTGGTATCGTACTCTCTCTCCCTGTTTGTCTCCTCTAACATTGATTTGTTATGGGTACCATTAGTGATTTCTGTTATACCTTGATTGCTGGACTGATTTTACCTCAATCCGTGGGAGTTGTATTCCTCTGGCTCTCCTTCCCATCCCTCCGGGAGTGGAAGGTGGGGGGGGGGGGGGGGAAACAAAGGGGGAACTGTGCAGATTTAGTTTAAACCACGACAGTTTTTGACGCCCAACATGGGGCACAAACCCACGAAATAACAACAAATCTTACAGGATTTATAGTCATTTGTCACAATGCTGTTTTATTGGCTCTCACAGTTTTTTCTCTTGATCTCACGGTTTCAGGATTTTACCAATTACTTGTCATATATATTAGCTGTGTTAGTGTTTATCAAGTATGGGGTTTGGGCTAAGGTTCTGGTCTCATTGTACTTTATGTTAATGACTTGTAATACAATAGAAGCATTGATCATGAAACTGACATGGTTTATGCTCCCGGTAGGGTCACCAACTTTATATTTTGGGAGGTATATAATAGAAGTGCTTAGGAATTTCACATCTTTTTTCTCCTTCTCGGGTGGTCAGCCTGTGAAGGAGACATTCTTCTATCCTCCCAGTGTTCTCTCCAGATGGTCTACAACATCATTTGAGGGTTTTGAAGTTTTTGAATGGCCTTTTAATACTGTTGAGACTTGTATGCTGATTGTGATGGGGATCACCATAGTAGCACGCATACAGAGTGTGTTTTGCTCACAGTTATTTCATCTGATTTCAAGAGTTAAGTGGAGTCAGGTCTGGTCCTGTATTGGGGTTAAATGACGAAATAGGAGGACCAGGAGATCTTCCCAGAGGCTGGACAGTCATGAGTGGCAGGGTGTGTGGGATAGTATGGGCAAGCATCTAGGTCAGTGGGCCCCTCCAGTACTTTGGAATTTTACTTCCGAACAAGTGAAGAATCCGGAAGAATTAGTAAAACACCTAAATGAGGTGTGTTGTCGTCCTGGCCATACCAGAGATGGACAAATTACAGCAACGTGCTGGGGCTTGGCCTATGCTTATAGGGCCTTGGTCGACACTATCCAACACCTTCAAAAGGAAAAAAATGTCCCTGGATCTGAGAGCAACACAGAAGTCAGCGCAGCTGTTCCAACTCCAAGTACAGCAGCTACACCATCCCCAGCGGCAAGTACAGTTGCTACCCAAACTTCAGCTGTGACAGACAGTGCAGCTACCCCAGTAATGAGTACAGCGGCTATTCAACCCTCCGCTGTGACAGACAGTGCAGCTACCCCAGCAACAAGTACAGTTGCTACTCAAACTACAGTGATAATCACTGCAGCTGAACTAGAGGACCAATTCATACCAATATCGGTTGCTCCTGTACACAAGAGAAAAACCAGAAAGGAGGCAAGAAGGAAGAGGCAGGATGAAGAAACTATGCATCCACTACTTGGTCTAGTATCTGATCAGGGGTCATCATCACACGACGAAGAAGAAGAGGTGACTTCTCAATCTCGGACCTCAACTGAGCTGCGGAATATGCAAAAAGATTTCACCCGTCAATCAGGGGAGCACATCATCACCTGGCTGCTCTGATGTTGGGATAATGGGGCCGATGGTCACGAACTAGCAGGTACAGAAGCCAAGCAGCTGGGACCACTTGCTAGAGAAGCGGGAATTGACAAAGCAATTGCAAGAGAGAAAAAGTCCTTCAGTCTTTGGAGGTGGCTTTTGGTAGCCGTGAAAGAAAGGTTCCCATACAAGGATGATGTTATGAGTCGTTCGGCCAAGTGGACTACTATAGACAAAGGCATCCAGTCCCTGAGGGAATCAGCTATTGTAGATATGATCTACCACACCAAGCTGAATAATGGGAATGTACCCATAGACCCAGATGAAGTCGAATGCACACGACCCATGTGGTGAAAACTTACACGAAACGCACCGTCGTCATATGCCCATCCATTGGCAACGGTAACCTGGAATGACATAGCACCACTACCAGTGGATGAAATGGTTCATAAACTCCAAGAATTCGAAGACAATCTTACCCCTTCCATCATCTCAGCTGTGGAAAAACTGTCTCGTGATCTCAAACAGTTGAGGGATGATCTGTCTGATTTATCTAGCTCTTCACGTGTGCCAACACGTGTTTCAGCTATTAACAAAAGGCGTCCTATTGCTCGAGAGAGAAAATATATAAGATACACACCACGGGCCACCCTATGGTTTTACCTGCGGGATCACGGAGAAGACATGACAAAGTGGGATGGAAAACCTACTTCAGCCTTGGAGGAACATGTGAGTGAATTGAAGAGAGGAGCAAGGGCCATGACTGATCACCCCATGAGAGCTGCAACTTCAGTCTATGGTGAACAGGTTCCCAGATGGAGCGGAAGAGCTGATTTTACTCCAGCTCCTGTGATAAAGAAGAATAATCCCTTTCAACACGACTTAGGTGTCCAAGATTGTGACGACGATGACTATTAGAGGGGCCCTGCCTCCAGCCAGGTGGAGGTAGGGGACAATCGTATTTACTGGACTGTGTGGATCAAATGGCCTGGCACATCAGCCCCACAGAAGTATAAGGCTCTAGTTGACACTGGTGCACAGTGTACCCTGATGCCATCGAACTGTCAAGGGGTGGAAGCCATCTATATTTCTGGAGTGACAGGAGGGTCCCAAGAGTTGACTGTACTAGAGGCTGAAATTAGCCTGACTGGGAAGAAATGGCAGAAGCACCCCACTGTGACTGGCCCAGAGGCTCCATGCATCCTCGGCATGGACTACCTCAGGAGAGGGTACTTCAAAGACCCAAAAGGGTACCGGTGGGCTTTTGGTATTGCTGCTTTGGAGACTGAGGAAATTGAGCAGCTGTCCACCTTGCCTGGTCTCTCAGAGGATCCTTCTGTTGTGGGGTTGCTGAAAGTCGAAGAACAACAAGTGCCAATTGCGACCACAACAGTGCACTGGTGGCAATATTGCACCAATCGAGACTCCCTGATTCCCATCCATAAACTGATCCGTAGACTGGAGAGGCAGGGAGTGATCAGCAGGACCTGCTTACCTTTTAATAGCCCCATATGGCCAGTGCGAATGTCTAATGGAGAGTGGAGACTAACAGTAGTCTATCGTGGCCTGAATGAAGTTACATCACCATTGAGTGCTGCTGTGCTGGATATGTTAGAGCTGCAGTATGAATTAGAGTCAAAGGCAGCCAAGTGGTATGCCACGATTGATATTGCCAATGCATTTTTCTCAATTCCTTTGTCGGCAGAGTGCAGGTCACAGTTCGCTTTTACTTGGAGGGGTGTCCAGTTCACTTGGAACCGACTGCCCCAGGGGTGGAAACACAGCCCCACCATCTGCCATGGACCGATCCAAACTGCACTGCAACAGGGGCAAGCTCCAGAACACTTGCAGTACATTGATGACATTATTGTGTGGGGTGATACAGCAGAAGAAGTTTTTGAGAAAGGGAGGGAAATAATCCAAATCCTGCTGAAAGCTGGTTTTGCCATAAAATGAAGAAAAGTCAAGGGACCTGCACGGGAAATTCAATTTTTGGGAATAAAATGGGAAGATGGACGTAGACATATCCCTACAGAAGTAATCAATAAGATAACAGCAATGTCTCCACCAACTGATAAGAAAGAAACACAAGCTTTCTTAGGTGCTGTGGGGTTCTGGAGAATGCACATTCCAAATTACAGTTCAATCGTAAGCCCTCTCTATCATGTGACCCGGAAAAAGAATGATTTCAAATGGGGTCCTGAGCAACAACAAGCCTTTGAGCAAATTAAACGCAAGATAGTTCAGGCAGTGGCCCTTGGACCAGTCCAGACCGGTCCAGATGTGAAAAATGTACTGTACACTGCAGCTGGGGAGAATGGTCCTACCTGGAGCCTCTGGCAGAAAACTCCAGGGGAGACTCGAGGTTGACCCCTTGGTTTTTGGAGTTGAGGATACAAAGGCTCGGAGGCCAGCTATACCCCAACGGAGAAAGAGATACTGGCAGCTTATGAAGGGGTTCGAGCTGCTTCAGAAGTGATTGGCACTGAAGCACAGCTCCTTTTGGCACCCCGCTTGCCAGTGCTGGGCTGGATGTTCAAAGGCAGGGTCTCCTCTACACATCATGCAACTGATGCTACTTGGAGTAAATGGGCTGCACTAATTACACAACAAGCTCGGATAGGAAATCCCAGTCATCCAGTGTCGTGGTTTAAACCAAGTCCCCCAACTCCTGGAGAGTTAGGAAGGAGAATCCAAAGAATGTAGCCCCCATGGATTGAGATAAGAACGGTTTAATTGCTAAGGCATAACACAAAACCCCTACTGCCATTCACTATTACAAATAATAATGATACAGCAAACAGCAAGTGAAAAGAATACAACACCCCACCAGCCACCGACCCATAACTCACTCCACCCTGCCTGGCCGAGCACCATGTGCTCCCTCCTCCATTTTCCTCCACCGCTCTACCCCTCCAGCCTTCTCTTTCCCAGTATGCATCCTGGGCATCACGTGCTATGGTATGGAATACCTCTTTGGCTAGCCTGGGTCAGGTGTCCTGTCTCTCCTTCCTCCCGGCCTCCCCTCCTCCACCTGGCTGGAAAAAACCTTGAACAAAAACACCCTCAAAAACATGCTCAAACCATGACATCCAGGCATTCTGGAAGTCATCATGGACTGGCCAGAGGGCAAAGATTTTGGAATGTCACCAGAGGAGGAGGTGATGCGTGCCGAAGAGGCACCACCATATAATAAATTGTCAGAAAGTGAAAGCAGTATGCCTTGTTCACTGATGGGTCCTGCCGTATTGTGGGAAAGCATCGGAGATGGAAGGCAGCTGTATGGAGTCCTCAGTGACAAGTTGCTGAAACTGCTGAAGGAGAGGGTGAATCGAGTCAGTTTGCCGAGGTAAAAGCCATCCAGCTGGCCCTGGACATTGCTGAGTGAGAAAGGTGGCCAGTACTCTACCTTTATACTGACTCATGGATGGTGGCAAATGCCCTGTGGGGGTGGTTGCAGCAATGGAAGCAGAGCAACTGGCAATGCAGAGGTAAACCCATCTGGGCTGCTGCATTATGGCAAGATATTGCTGCCCGGGTGCAGAAGCTGGTGGTGAGGGTACGCCATGTAGATGCCCACATACCTAAGAGTCGGGCCACTGAGGAACACCACAATAACCAACAAGCGGATAAAGCTGCTAAGATTGAAGTGGCTCAGATGGACTTAGATTGGCAACATAAAGGCGAATTATTTTTGGCCTGGTGGGCCCATGACACTTCAGGCCATCAGGGCAGAGACGCAATGTACAAATGGGCTCGTGATCGAGGGGTGGACTTAACAATGGACACTATCGCCCAGGTTATTCATGAGTGTGAGACATGTGCTGCAATTAAACAAGCTAAACGGTTAAAACCTCTTTGGTATGGAGGACGATGGCTGTAGTATAAATATGGGGAGGCCTGGCAAATTGACTATATCACACTCCCACCAACCTGCCAAGGCAAGCGCTATGTGCTTACCATGGTGGAAACAACCACAGGATGGCTGGAAACATACATTGTGCCCCACACCACTGCCCGGAACACTATCCTGGGCCTTGGGAACCAGATTTTGTGGCGACATGGCACCCCAGAGAGAACTGAGTCAGACAATGGGACTCATTTTCGGAACAACCTTATAGGCACTTGGGCCAAAGAACATGGCATTGAGTGGGTATATCACATCCCCTACCATGCACCAGCCTCTGGGAAAATTGAACGGTACAATGGGCTGTTAAAAACTACACTGAGAGCAATGGGTGGTGGGACTTTCAAACATTGGGATACACATTTACCAAAGGCCACCTGGCTGGTCAACACCAGAGGATCTGCCAACAGGGCTGGCCCAGCCCAGTCAGAACTTTTACATATTGTAGAGGGGGACAAGGTTCCTGTAGTGCACATGAGGAATTTGCTAGGGAAGACAGTCTGGGTTACTCCTGTTTCAGGCCAAGGCAAACCCACTCGTGGGATTGCTTTTGCTCAAGGACCCGGATATACTTGGTGGGTAATGCAGGAAGATGGGGAAGTCCGATGTATACCTCAAGGGGATTTGATTTTAGGGGAAAACAGCCAATGAACTTAATTGTACGTTGTTGGTTGCTGTGTATTATTTTTATAGTCCATCAACTAGATGTCTTCAGGTCACCAGCGACTGGCCCTGACTTCCCTCTAACCATCGTCCCAACAGAGAATGAACTTTGATAGAACCAGATGAGTTCTGCAGTAAAGGGATGATCAACATCGGCAGGCAACAATCCAGCACTGCACAGACTTTCCTGCTACAAAAGACTATTACAAACTTAACATCATGGACCAAATGGACTCAATTGCATTATAGGGATTGGTCCATGTATTAAGAAATGATTTCTTTCTATCTGTCTGGGTGTATGCAGATGTATATATATATATATATATATGTATATATATATATGATGGTATATTGAAAATGTGGGATCTGAGCATGACATGAATGGTATGGAATAAGGGGTGGATAATGTCATGGGTTCAGCAGTAGCTAATGCTCTGCCAGGGAGGAGGGAGAGATAGGGCGCCTGGTCTAGGCTAGTCGGGGAGGTATTCCATACCACAGCACGTCCTGCTCGGGGAGGGGACTGGAAGCTGGCCGGAAGGGAAGGGGTTAACACTCCGGGCTGGGCTCGGGGAGGCAACTGGAAGCTGGCCAGGAAGGGAGGGGGGAGCTCTCTCTCTCTCTCTTCCGGGCTGGCCTCGTGGCGGCGGGTGGTATCCTATTCTCTCTCCCTGTTTATTTCCTCCAACATTGATTTGTTAGTGGTAGCGTAGTTATTTCTGTTATACCTTGATTGCTGGACTGATTTCACCTCAATCCGTGGGAGTTGTATTCCTCTGGCTCTCCTTCCCATCCCTCCGGGAGTGGGAAGGTGGGGGGGGAGGGGGGGAAACAAAGGGGGAACTGTGCAGATTTAGTTTAAACCACGACACACCCATACCAGTCTGTCCCATAATTCGTACCCACAGACATTCCACTTTCTCCTCATCTGCCCCTGGACAGAACTCAATACATTCTAGTCGCTCTCTCACATAAAGGGTGACTCCATCACCTCGCTTTGCTGACCTATCTTTCCTAAAAAGGACGTAGCCATCCATGAGCACATTCCAGTCATGTGAGCTGTCCCACCATGTCTCTGTAATTGCCACCAGATCATAACCTTTAGACCGCACACAGACTTCTAACTCGTCCTGTTTATTCCCCATGCTGTGTGCATTGCATTGGTGTACAGGCATTTCAGGTAGCGAGCAGAGCACACTGATGGCACCCTTGGGAGGCAGGAGGCCTTCTGGCCTCATTAATACTAGAACAATGCCCCACTAGTTCAAACCCAGCTACAACCCCCTCGCACTTTGAATCTAACCTGAAACTGTGAGTGAGCTCTGCTAACTCTTGCCCTAGTACCCTTTTTCTCCTGCAGGACAGGGTCTAAACAACTATCCTTTCCCACAAATGAAACAATAGATCAATAGTGCTCCCTAGTCCACAATCCTTCAAGCCCTAGCATGTTTCTCTTGGGCTTGTCCCCAACAGGCCCAGTTAAATCCCCTCCCACCTTCATATCTAGTGTAAAGCCCTGTCAATAAGCCCTGCTAACTCCTGCCCCAAAACCCTTTTCCCCCTCTGGGACTGATGTATCCCACCACAGCTTTGCAAGCCATGATGAGGAGCTGACTCTCAGAGGCCTTATCTTGCAGACAAAGAAGTGATGTAATTCTCCGTGATCTCCACAGATAAAGATCAGACCTTAGGGAAAGTGGTACTGCTGAGTGTGTAAATACAACTGAAATGGGCAGTAGCTGAGTCCTGTGGCCAATCCCTCTTCCTTTTTATTGGAAGGTACAGCTATGAAGGCACAAGCTTGCATCCCTATTAGTAAGTGCTTAGTTTGCAAATTTAGAAAAAGTATCTGATGATCAAAGATAAGAAATAGGAAAAATTATGGTTTTGAGTTCTTTATAGCTTCCAAGTATCAGCCTGGACCCTTCCACTGGCAGATGTTTCTGACCACATTCAAGTGAAATCCTGAGCCACAAAACCAACCTAAGTTCCACTGACATCCTTCAGAATGAATTTCACTAGAAGGAAATCACACAGAGGAATGAAATAGTAAAAAGATGCGCTTATGTGCTTTGAGCAATTACTTTATTTCTCCCTTTGCATCCAGAGTTATAAGCAGTTGACTATTCTGGTTGCTATAGTGTTTGAACAGACCTTTGATTAGGTTATGAACATTTAAACCTTATGCTATTAATAGATAAAAATATCTAAAGAACGACAGGCTTTATCATACACAACTGATCTTAAAAAAACCCCAAACCATCATTGAGAGGAACACTGTTCTTTAATTAGAAAAGCACATAACACCTCCTCCCTGCCCCATTTCAGTGAGATCACTGTTGATGTCTACTGCCTTCAGATCACAAGCAAATTGATTTTGACATGACTACTGCATCTGTGGGTTGTGTGTTTATGTATATGATCACTATGGCCTGAAAATACATGCTGTCCTGGGTTCAGCCATAACAGTTATTTTCTCCTTCTTTAGTAGCTAGTGCTGTATTTTTTACTTTAGTCTGAGAACTATGCTGATAATACACAGATGAGTTTAGTGGTTGCTAAGTAATTCTTATGCTGATCAAGGACTTTCTCAGTCTCATGATCTCCCAGTGAAGAAGGGCACGGGAAGTCAGGAGGAAGCAGAGACAGAACACCTGACCCAAACTAGTTAAAGGGGTATTCCATACCACAGCACATCATGCCCATTGTAGAAACTGGGGGAGTTACCCAGCAGGCCCAGATTGCTGCTTGGGTCAGGCTGGGTATTGGTTAGCTAGTGTTGAGCAGTTGTATTGTGCATTGCTTGTGTTTATTATTTTCTGTTCCTTTTCCCCTTTTAGTTTCATACTCTCTCTGCTTGTTATTTTCCTTATAATGATAATTGTTAGTGGGAGTAGTAGTAGTTTTGTATGGTACTTTAGTTACTGACTGTTCTTATCTCAACCTGTGGGATTTACATTTTTTTGATTATCCTCCCCACCCCTCCGGGAATAGGGGAGAGGGAAAAAGGAAGGGAGTGAGTGAGCGGCTGTGTGATTCTGAGTTACCGGCTGGGCTTAAGCCATGACACATGCCAAGTTAGAGGTTTGAGCAAATGTATTGCCAAAGGTCTATGTCCTCAGAAAAGCCCGTCTGCAAGGTTGAGCTGACACCATGTTAAGTCTGTTCCCACTGTCACTTCTATTCCCAAAGTTGGCTCTACAAGGTGCAGCACTGAATAACCATCTCCAAAAAACATGGCTGTGGGGGGTGAAGGTTTTCATTGATTAATTCATTAATCACTCCCAGATAAAAAAATGCAATAGATAGAGCTTCTGTATCATAGAACTATATCATAGAATGGCTTGGGTTGGAAAGGACCATAAAATCATCCAGTTCCAGCCCCCTGCAATGGGCAGGGACACCTCACACTCGACCATGTTGCCCAAGGCTCTGTCCAACCTGACCTTGAATACTGCCAGGGATGGAACATTCACCACTTCTTTGGGCAGCTTGTGCCACTACCTCACGGTCCTCACAGTAAAGAACTTTTTCCTTAGATCTAACCTGAACTTCCCCTGTTTCAGCTTAAACCAATAATTTGTCCTATTGCTACAGTCCCTGATGAAGAGTCCCTCTCTGGACATCTTTGTAGCCCCCCTTCAGATACTGGAAACATAGTAACAGCTAATATCAAGAAGAGAGATAAAAGCTGGACTTAATTTTAGTAGTTACATATTTAAGACAAAGACTAATGGCTTTGTTTCTCAGTTCAGGTGCAATGCTTACTTTAGAAAACAAAAAAACCCCAGGGTGTTTGTTTTTTTTTTCTCCCTGTGGAATTTGATACTGTTGTTCCTGTTGAACCTAACAACCAAGTATCTGTCCAAGCAAGCATCCAAGCAGTATTTTCAGTGCTAAAATTCAAAGTGTCTCAAAATGATTTCTACTAGCTTTTTTCATTTTAGACCTATTTATAACATTCAACTCTTTGATGTGTTTATTTATATCAAAATATTTAATTTAGGGAGGGGATACTTTCTTTCCATGCGACAGGAGCTTTGTTTCTCAAAGGAGGAATACAATGGAAAACACTAGCATAAGACATCTTGAATAGTAACTGTCATGGTTTAAACCCAGTTAGCCATAAATCAGCCTTGCAGTATCTCTCACTCCCCCTCTTTTCTTCCCTCGCTCCCAGAGGGATAGGAAGGAGAATCGAAAGAATGTAGCTCCCATGGGTTGAGATAAGAGCAGTTTAGTAACTAAGGTATAACACAAATCACTACTGCTACCACCAATAATAATAATAATGATAAAGGAAATAACAAGGGAAGAGAATACAATACCACCCACCGACTGATAATACCCAGCCCGACTGAGCACCAGCCGATACCTAGTCCAAACCTGCAGTGAACTGTCCCTTCCGGGTAACTCTCGGTTACATCCTGGATGTGGTGTGCTGTGGTATGGAATACTTCTTTGGCTAGTTTGGGTCAGGTGTCCTGCCTCCGCTTCCTCCTGGCTTCCCCTCCTCCCTGGCAGAGCATGAGACTCAGAAAGCCATTGGTCAGACTAAGCATTACTGAGCAGTAACTAAAAACATTGGTGTTATCAGCACTGTTCCCAGGCTGAAAGTCAAAAACACAACACTGCACCAGCTACTAAGAAGGAGAAAAATGACTGCTACTGCTGAACCCAGGACAGTAACTCACCCTAATTCTGTTAATACTTTGTTAGTACATGAAATTCAAATTTTGTGATTTAGAAAAAAATATTCCTACAGGAACATACAACAATATTTGCTCTTGCTAGCGTTATGTTCTTAGAAATTTACTTACAGCTCTTCTTGTATTAAACAAGGTTTTGTGAAAGTTTAGCATTTACCAGTATCACAGCAGGTTTTTCTAATTGCAAATTCACCTGAGAACAAGTCTCTTGCAGCACAAGCAAACAGTCCTTTACACAAACTTCATCTGAAGTGGCTGAAACACAAACACCCCAGAGCTCCTACACTGGAGAAGATGGGAAAGCTGCTTTCAGACATCTACAACAAGTGTTTTCTTTGAAAATAAAATTCTTAGTGCATCTGGCTACATAAGTAAAAAAAATACCTATATTGACAATCCTCAAGGGGAAGCTTTTCAGGGGAGAAAAGAGCAATTTTGGTGGCTCAACATAATACATCTTAAAGCAAAATTATCACAAACTCCTATAAAACCCCTTGTGAAAATCCAGGTCCTCCTAGTGACCACTAACACAGCAGTCTTTTGAAAAAGAATAAAAGAAAAAGCAAACAAGCTTGCAGTGGACAAGGAGGGAAACATAAATACTAGAGCATGTAAAAATCTATCACATTCCAAAAGTGGGAAATGGAGTAATTGATAGTTTTGGAGTTTATGATTACATAAATATTAAGTCAAAGCTGACTAAACAGAATACACGGAAGATAGAGTTAAGATTTTACAGGGTTCCATTTTGGAAGTTTTAATGAAAAGTATGTTCTGCACTGACACCCGTCACAGTTTAAATTTGTCCTTCTCCTTACTCTTACTCCTCTCCTAACTCTTTTCAGGGACTCTGTTTTCCTACTGCAGTGATATCTCATCACAGCAAATCAAGATTTTGGCTTGAACTTATGGTCTTAAGGCAGATTTTACAAGAAAATGTTCTGCATTTCAGTGCATTAGCTGTAGCAACATTTTTTCACTCCAATATTTTCCACCATGAAACACAGGTGCAAGGCTAAGTCAAGTACAGCACGGAAATATTTTTCAGGCTAAGAGCAAATATAAATCTTTTAAGATTTAGGTCATATTCTAGCACATCAGAAATGGGTTTTGGCTGTGCAACTGAAAATGCTTTATCCCTCTGATAAACCTTGTCTTTGTCGTAGTAAGTCATGTGTATAAACCTGAAAAGCAACCTATGAACTTCAGCAACACAGAAATCAAACTGCCAGTGTTAAGCAATCTCACTGTTTTAACACTCTCTGAACTACAAGACAAGGTCCTTTCAACAATGTGGCATTACACATGCACAGACAAGGTGCAACATGTCCTATCTTTGCACAGACACCCATACTTCAGATAGCTTGGTCCCATGCCACCACCACAGGAGATGAGCCTTCTCTCTCAGATGGTTTAGGGCCATCCTGCACTAACATACAGTCTTGTGCTTCCTTTTAAAACTAACTCCTCGCCTTGTAATGTATGTTGATGAGCAAGGGCTATGCATTTCTAGATAAAGACAGTTTAAGACTCTAAGTTTGTAGGTCCACACCAAAACATAGATAAAGAGGGTGTTCTCAAAAGTACACAATTTAAAAACTCTGCTTAATATATATCAGTTCAGTGCTTGTGGGATTTTCAAAGCCTTTTTTCACAAGTCCCATAAAGTTTCTGCCTCACCAGGCATGAAACTTCTTTTAAATTGTAGGGCTCCCACAGCATACAAATCAAAGTTTCTATGTTCTCTCTCAACTCAGATTCAAGATGAACAGAAACTCTTCCTCTAGTGCACTGCTCCAGGAGCAAGGAGGACCACAGAATATATCATTCTATAGATATTGTGAGTTAGCTAAAGCAGCAGCAACTAGAACAAAACAGTTTTGTTCCACTAGAAGAAGGCAGCAGTTCAGACAAATACAGGTAGTCTAGTTACACAGCTGTCTCATCTGCTTTGTTATGTCCTACACTACAGTACCACAGATTTATATGCATATCAAGATTCATCCATAACAACTGTCACACCAGTATCCTTGACTACTCCAACTTCAATGCAAATATTTTATTAACCATCTAGATTTCTCTCTAATAGTGCAGTGACAAACCAAATCGTTTAACCTCTCTGCCTATTTATAACGCAGAGTTCAAATTTCCAACAAGTCTCCTGGTTTGAGGTGTATTCTCTGTCCAAAAAGTAATTTTGTGCAGGAATGCCTAACAGATACATGAACTGTTGTTAGCTTGCTCCTGCAATTAAATCAATTTCTAGCACTTCATTAACACAGCAATCAAAAAAAAATTGGTCTGAAGATCTCATTAAAGGAGTGCAAAATCTATTAAAGGAGTGAAGATATAGAAGGCTTCATGATCATTATTTAAAGCTGTGGCTCAAATAAAAGGCAAGCCCAATAAAGCCCACAGATAAAAAGCTTGGGTGGATTTTGGTTTGTTGGGTTTTTTTTTGTTTTTGTTTTCTTTCAAAATCTGAACTATCTGAAATATGTTTCTGTAATTCAAGTGAGTTCAATCTGCCAGTTTCTCTGAAAACTTAGTCAAGTCTACGTTCTATGATGTAGTGTTTTCCAAAAGTGGGAGGAAAAGCAATTCTTATACACCAGCTAAAATGATACACAGATTTTTGCCCTCAAATAGAACTGTTGAGTTCTGTTGACTTAATGAATTAAACTACTGGGGGGGGGGGGGGGGGGGGGGCAGAGGATTGCTGCCTTGGTTTGTGCTTTTCTGGTTTTGTATTAAACTTCTCAGAATTTTGAAATATTTTGAGTAAGAGATTGTGGATCCAGTGTCTTTTTGCCTAAGAACTGCATTTTTATCTTTCTTTTTAGAAAAGGGTTTCACTTGTTTAAGAACTATTCCAAATAGTTTATGTAAAAAACTATTAAAACTGTAGAAAGTGGTTAATAGTGAGCATTTGGAGGGGAATGAAAGTTGTTCAACTAGGGGGAGTGGATGTGATCAAGAAACACTGTTTTTTGGTCAAGTGAGCAAAATAGGAACTGAATTATGCTCTTCCCCACCAAAGTCATGTGCAGCCATGTGTTCTGTCATGGCATTTCCAGTGGTGGGGTTTTGGTTTAGGGATACAGTTAATTTAATATGCACTGCAATCCAAGTATTTCCCTGAGTTGGGCTTCTAATAGTAGTCCCAGGATAAACATCTGAGTAGTTTCTTCATGGTTTTCAGGTTATTTTATACGTCTTATTACACAAAATTTCAGAATGTGATGCAGAATAAAATTGCTGCAATTTTACTGTAAATATAGTTCGGCTAGAACTTGTTCTTTACCATCTCCAGAAGAGATCCCCAGACCATCATGTGTAGCTTGGCACAGTTTAATCCAGTTGGCAATCCCTCTTCAATAAAGGCACGTAGTGAAGCTGTTGTGCCAGAGGAACTGGTTTTCACCTTGAGATGCAATGAGGTTGTTTTGGCCACCGGTGAATCCACTGATGTTGCATCTCTCTGTGCTGAAGTTGCTGCATATTGCAGTTTGGGTCAAAAGTCTGCTTGTAGTGGTTCTGGCTGCTGAATTTTGTTCCAGTCTTCCTCTTCTAAAGCTTGAGATTGGAAGTAACCTGAAGAGTTGTGTAACTGGAGGGGATGGATAATGCAAGCACTGTCTCGTGAAGCTGGGGAACACTCTTTGTGAAACAGGCTCTGTTTTCCTCAGCAGAGAGGGTTTGATCCTGGGCCTTTCCTCTTTACTGATGTGAGGTTTGAGATGATCACACTCTTTGTCAGGGACTGTAGTGATAGGACAAGGGGTGATGGGTTTAAACTTAAACAGGAGAAGTACAGGTTAGATACAAGAAATAATTTATTTACTGTGAGGGTGGTGAGGCACTGAAACAAGCTGCCCAGAGAAGTGGTGAATGCTCCATCTCTGGCAGTGTTCAAGGTCAGGTTGGACAGAGCCTTGGGCACCATGGTCTAGTGTGAGGCATCCTTGGCCATGGCAGGGGGTTGGAACTGGATGATCATAAGGTCCTTTCCAACCCAAACCATTCTGTGATTCTATGCAGCCAGGCACTGCAGGTCTGTGTGTGTGCTATGAGAGAAGGCAACTAGTGGGAGAAGCAAGAAGATAATTCAAACCTGATCCTGTCTATCTGCACATGTCTAGTGTCTTAAGTCATTGAGGAAACACCAGCCCAAAAATTCCTACTTGCCAGTCTCTAGGAAGAAAAGAGGTTCCTGATAGTGATGACAAATTGTCAGGTCCAACATTCAGTAGCTGTGTTAATATCCAGTACCTCTTTTGTGTAGTCAGTGTAAGACAGAACTTCTGAAAACAGTAACAATGGTTAGCTGGGGAGAGAGACCTCCCTCTGATCACACACATGGGTCTGCATGGTCTGGGCATGTTTAAACCTGTTTTTGCACTCAAGATACAGGCTGTGTGTACATGTGTTTCCCAGCAGTGATCTCTCTCTTTTTTATTTTTTTTTTTTGGTGCAGCTCTTTAATATTTGATCATTTGTCATTTTGTCCTAAATTGCAGGGATTAAAGAAGGGCTCAGGCCTAAATTCTCTGTCAGAAGCTTCCTGTAGGACATCTCATAGTCTTGTAACTGCAGTACACCTCAAAGTCATAATTGGCTGAATGCTGAATATGGTACAAAGCAATTTTGTTTTAAATAAGGAAAACTCCAACCAAGAAAAGATTTTGTCTTATTCACTAACTACTCTGTTGAAAGCAACCAAATCTCTTCAAATCAGATATGCTCAAAAATGAGTACTGATGGAAAACCCACTTACAGCTATCAGTGTTGTCTGTGAAAGGTGTATGCTGCTGAAAAAATGGCAGGCATCAGTGTTAGGCATACCTACACAGTCTGAGCAGTCACAACAGCACCTTCAAATACCTCTATGTATAAAACCACTAGGAGCCATTGGGAAATATTGTTCTTCTGGGTTTTTTTTTAGATTTTTAATGCTTGATTCATGGATCTAATGCTGTGCTGCAGTTCAAGGTATCTTATTCTTACAATGTTTTTTTCTCTTACAATGTTTTTTTAATCATATAAGTTATAACACATATGATGTAAAGAAGAAGGGGCAGGAGAAGTAGATGCACAAACCCCCTTGGACTGAAACACAAAGTTCTTAAAGCTTATTTTGGGAAGCAAGCCTTTCTACAGTGTAAGCACTTAGAGGGTTGAGAGCGAAAGGTGGAGCTGGGCTACAGAGGCATCAACTCAGATATTCTCACTCCTTGCATCAGGGCAATATTAAAATCCAGATTTGCACCTTGCTCATCATTTCTTTGGCAAATGAACAAAACTTTGAGAAGGTCCTGGAATTCATGGGGGTTTAATTCTAGTTGTGATTTCAAGCCGTCTTCTGTCATAAACAACCTATACATGCTGGAACTGGCAGTTGGTTGTTTTTTTCATTTCCTTCAGAATATTCTGAGTGCTCTGTAGGCAATTTGCTGATATTAACATCTGCAACAGTACTTTTCTAAGGAATGTAATTAATACTATTCCACATAGAATTAAATGTCCTTCCAATTATTTATGACCTGATGAACTGTTCTCTGAACCAGTACTCACACTCGAGGGTCAAGGTTCACAACTTGAATTATGTGAGCAACTCCAATTGAAGCTCAGGCTCTTTGTCGTCATGCACTGCTGGCTGTATGGCATGTTTTACAAATAAAATACAAATCTCTGTGGCTTTAAGTCTCCTGTAAGTAAATGAATGACTTTGCAACATCAGTTATGCTGTTGCTTGTTTAAAAAAATTGAATTATTTCTCCATCGAATAAATCTTTTTTCTGTCTGTATTTTGCAGATTTTTCAGTAAGTCTTCATATTTAGTTCTTAATTTAAACTCAAACTCACTTTAAAATAGACAGAAAAAGAGAGTAGTGCATTACCAAAACACTTGAGGAAAAAACAAGTAAGAGGCTTATTTCAAAAGCTCCTCAAGAAGAATCTTAACTGAATTTCTTGGAAGCTTCAAAATCATTAATCTTTTCCTCAGAATTAATGACATAATGACTGTAAACAGAATAATTTAATTGATTTCAAAATAATTTTCAGATGAAGTTTGGAAAGTTGCACACAATTACCAGAAAGATGTAAGAACTTAGTCTAGCTTTCAAATTACATCTTTTATTTAGGTGGGTTTTGTGGATGGGTTTTCAGTTTTGAAGGGGAATGAGAGATTCTGAGGCACATTGAGATCTACTGTGAAACCTTCTAGCTCAAGCTACCTGTAAAATAACAAGCTTATGATCTATATTTTTGCATTCTTAGAGAAGAAATAATCTAATGCTATTCTTACCTGTGAAATTTGCAGGGCAGATGTGTTTCCTGCTGCAGATGGTGTAGGGCTACTAGCTTTCAGGTGTTTGATGAAGTAACAGGCAGGATGCCAGCCTGTTTTCAGCAGGTAATCCAGTGATTCTTTATCTGTTGATATGAAGTTCCAGTGCACACCTTGGTACATTGGAATAGTGTTACAATGGGTAGCCTGCTTTGAAGACTGCTGCGAGTAGCTGGCATATACAACTGTTTTTTTAGCTAACCCTTAAAGACAAATGTGGGAAGGCATATATACAGCAGTTATTCAACTTGTCCTCTCACAGGCCAAGGTGAAGCTGTGGTTCCTAAGCCCAAATCACTCCCAGCTACTTGGGGGAGAGGGGGAGCTAAGACAGTGAAATCTCACTGTCCTAAAAATCCCTGCATCGTGCCCAGCTACCATGAAGAAACGCTGATGTACAACTTATGCTATGGAACCCCCATAAGCACAAGAATTGCATTGTGCTGGGAGAACTTCTCTTGTGCTTTGCAAGGGAGTGGAAGTGCAACTTCCTTGATATCTCCTTGATTCCTCCTTAAGTTCTGTCACATCAGAAACCCAACTTTACTTTTTAACCAGCCCTTTTGAGGAGCTCATAGATATTACGTGAACAGACAGTGGCTGCTTTTGTATTTGTATGACTCCCAGTGCATGAATTTCCCAGAATTCATAATAAAATTATGCAATTTCAAACATCAGGTTAGGTTTTGAAAGAAAGAGTAACCAAAGAATAAACTGAAGCAGAACAGTGCCTGTCTGGGGAATGCTTATTTGTTTCTGCTTAAACATTTTAACCTTGTTATGATGCTTGTAAATGGGTCCAGGAAGCCTGAAGAACTGTAAACAGGAACCATATGCTACAAACTCTTAACTTAGAACTTTTAGTTTCCTTTTTAGAAACAGTGAAGGTTTTCTAAATTACAGAGCACTTCTCACTACTGTTTAGTGATTCAGAACTATGGTCATAGGAAGATGGATGAGGTATGAAGTGTTATATTAGGACAAGATTTACTGTTGGCACAATTGCTGTTTCTTAGATGAACCAGTTGCCAGTGAGCTCATTCAGGGTTCCGTGTGGAAGCTGAGAGCTGTGCTACCTTTCATCAAATATAATAAAACTACTATTTTATCCTTGCAAACACACATGTAGCAGCATGTAAACTCCTAATAATAGAATTTTAGTTGAATGTTGTCAGTTTTTATCATTCTATATTTAAGATGTTGGGCCAGACCCACAGCTGTTGTCATCTGTGTAGCTGTACTGAAGTCAATGAAGCTTTACTGAGAGGCATGACATCTGTGTGTGTGTGTGTGTGTGTGTGAGAGCTGAAAATGTGGTTTGCTCTGCCTCCTTCTCCCCCACAAGTGCAGCTCACATGCTTCCCTGTGTGTGTGGTGAGGACTAACAGTGTTTTAATAGTTGTAAGTTGCAACATGAGTGTTTTCTGTTCATGAAATAATTACTGTATCTTGCATAAAATAAACTTGGTGCCAAAGGTTGAGGAGTTGATAATCACAGAATCAAGATATTATCATATTTAAGAGAACACTGATAGTTTATTTAAAAGATTATACCCACATTCTCCATCTTCCTCTGCCAGCCTTATTTCACTGTAAGCAAAGCATAGCCTATCAGTCAGGGCAAAACTTTTCATGAAATAGCTAAGTAACAAGAATTGGTGAAAACCTCCTTTCACAGAATGGGTTTTCAACCAATTTGTGCCAAATCCTTTTTCTTTTGTCCCTTGGGATTCAGATGTAAACAAAAAGTTTAACAAAATAACCCTTTACCTGCTCTGAATTCCCATGTAATAATGTCTGTCCTGCCTAGAATTCCATTCCTGAGCCTTGCAGTGGATGGTATTTGCTTTGGCAGCACTCTCAAAGTGTTGAGAAATTTCTGGAAGGCTTTGGCATCAGCTGAGAGCCTTGAGTAGCAGTAGTAATTACATAATGTCGCAGCTTGCAGTTTTGGTTTCTTCTCCATCTGCTCTCCCAGCCCAAAAGGACTCAGCTGCTTGGTTTCTTCCCTTTTACCATCCATCCTTTCTAAATTTTATCGGTTTTCGTTTTTTTTTTTTTTTTCCTTTAGCCGGTTAGTGATACACTGCTTGAAAAATCTGTTGCTCATAGCCTTAACATGTGACTGTATTATGGAATGATTTGTATGTGGGGTCAGGATTCAGCCTGTTCTCTGAACTAAAGAACTTATTTTGCTGTTCTTCTGTGAAGTCTGTGTGTTGAAGGTTTTCATGCTTTTCCCACTTGGCAGATTGCAAATAAGTGTAATGTTTTTCTCTCACATTTTGGGCACCCTTTGTAGTGGTCCTCAGTGTTTCTGGACAAGCTCCAGATGCTTCTACTTGCTACCAGCTGACTGCCATAACTTGTGTATGTCAGCATGTCCACTGGCCTTAGAAGAAGCTTAGGTAGGCCAGAGTCATCAAATAAACTGTTGTCTTTAAAAGTGTTCAAACAGGGAGACAGGACTTTCAGGCAGCTATGGAACTGTCAGAACAGCTTTGGTGTTTTGAGATGATGCCAGCTCATTAGAGAGATTACGATGTGTTCTGGGGGCCTGGGTTCTCTTTGGCAAGGAGAACAGATCCTTCTGCTTCGGTCCAGCTCTGCCACATTTTGGCAGCCCAAACCTGTGTTAGCATCCTCATGCCTTGAGATATTTCTTTTGGCTCAGTCTCTGGCTGTCTCTGTGTGAAGTTATCAGGTGGTGCCAAAGCTGGCGCAGAAATCGGGTCATCCTGGAGTGACAGTGTTAGAGTGCTCTTTGATACCAGTATTTTTTTCCTGGGCCCAAAGATCTATTTATTAGTGGCAGTTCTGGAGTTAAGCTGATCCTGAAACAAGTCCCAGTAAGCAGCTTGGATGCAACAACCCACTCCTTAAAGCCACGTGGATTCAGTGGTGTTATGTGTCCCTGTACCAGTTGACTACTGGCACTATTTATACACTATTACAAGGATTACCTTTTTTCTTCTTTTTCTCTGACCCTTTCCAGTATGTGAGACATTTTTGGTGGTATTGATAGATTAGAGAAATGAGATGGCAGAAGCACAGGGTTTTAGTGCTCAAGTCCAGAGATAACCTAGTCCTCTGCACAAACCCCATCCTAAATACCCATTTTAGGAAGTCATGAGGATTGACATGCCTATTGCTGGTTGGAAGAAATTAGCAGCAGAATGTTATCTTTTTTGCTATGCTAGCTAGGTTGTATGGAACTTGTCTTTAAGAAGCTGTGGAGATGGATGTGTTTAATGCAGGCTTGGTAAGCTAAACTCTTAAAAATGACACAATTTTTTTTCTAGCTTGTGTCATAGGTTTTGATTTTTATACAGTGGATGCTCATCTCATGTTGACATCTGGGGTCACTTGAAAAGAAACAACTTGGACAGATTCAACAATCTGCAGTCACTTCAAGAAATACACAGTGCTGTGTTGTCTGCTATAGCTTGAAGTCCAAGCACGCTGCCAAAAGGTAACTCTATTTGTTGTTTTTAAGTGCAATGTTACATAAGTTTTTCAAGACAGCTTATGTAATATTATGAATAATGTTTGTTCATAGCTCACAACCTGCTGCGTAGTAGAGTTGTTGTAGAAAAACATCTTCCTGTGCTTTGTGCTTTCCATTTTCTCAGTTGCTGTCAAAACCATCTCAGTGCTGTCCCAGAGGTGCTTCCTTTAACTGGGTCTTTGAGTACTAGTTGAGTTGCATGGGCTGAGAAAAAGGCTGGATCATCCAGACCACAGTAACATGTTTTGCTTCAGGCATGTGAGCTGCTCATGGCCTGTGTCTTGAAGTGAGATTTCTGCTCTCGCTTTTGGCTTTATTACCTATTGCTGGGTGAGAAATCAAGGCTGTTAGAAGTGCCACCTTTATTCCTGTAGCCTCTGAGAGTGTTTATTTTTACCCTTTGCTTAAGGAATAGCCTGGAGATAGGAGAGAATGTGCAAAATTAGGTAATTAATTGGCTGTGACAGTTTCTGTCATCATTTCTCTTGGACCCAGTAAGTCTTCGGTAGGATCATGACATAAATCCTGTTTGGAGCTTCTTAAAAAGGTCACCTAGATTTTTCATAGTAAAAATAACTCATAGTACAGCATAAAACAGGAAAATAAGAATGGCACATGATAATGGTTATGAAGGCAAGAGGTGCAGGCTGCCTGGACACTACAGCAGGCTGCAGCAGGGCCCACAGCCTGATCAGCACCCCCATAGCTTCAGTGCACTAACCAGTCTTCACTGGAGGTAACAAGGCCTCCAGGTCCCAGGGGAAAGGGCTAGCATAGGGGTTTTGGAGAAGTATCACAAGGAAGCCAATGTTGCAAACACTCAGTGGGGTAATATCTGCTTCATTTACTTTGCTTATATTGGTGGTTGTCTGTATAAGGAAGGACGAAGAGTAAAATAACAGGGACGTTTGGGCATTACCTATAAGAAAATGGAAAAGACATGACCAGGAAATTTTGTATAGCAGCTTGCTACAAAGGATTTGGTTTAAACAGGAGCTCTTCAGAAGAGAAGCTGTGTGGAGACCTCAGAGCAGCCTTCCAGTATCTGATGGGGGCCTACAAGGACGCTGGAGAGGGGCTCATCATCAGGGGCTGTAGCAATAGGACAAGAGGTGATGGGTTCAAACTGAAACAGAGAAAGTTCAAGTTAGATATAAGGAAGAAATTCATTACTGTGAAGGTGGTGCGGCACTGGCACAGGTTGCCCAAAGAAGTGGTGAATGCTCCATCCCTGGCAGTGTTCAAGGCCAGGCTGGACAGAGCCTTGGGCGACATGGTCTGGTGTGAGATGTCCCTGCACATGGCAGAGGGTTGGAACTGGATGATCTGAAGGTCTTTTCCAACCCAAACCAGTCTATAATTCTGTGATTAAGGCAGCTGTTAGTTCCTCATGCTGAGAGTTAAAGTAGCTCGGAAAGCATTCCTGTCGGAAGTGAGGAGGAGAAAAAGGAAATAAAGTGCCGTTATTACCAATTTGAATTGTTCATTTGTTTTTTCCTGCCATAAACATGCAATATTCCCTCCCAGTTCCCACACCTAAAGTATACAGTAATGGCAGTTTCATGCAGTGTTTTTTTTTGCAGAAACATTGTCAGGTTCTGTTCTGTTGTATGAGGAAGAATAGAAGACGAAAGAGAAAGGGGTGACTTTCAGCTCACCAGACAATAACCTTCGTAACAACTTTGATGGTCCATTTAATACCAAATTTATAAATGTCTTGGTGCTGGTGAGGTAGTTTCTGTCCATTAAAACCCTTAGCTGGGCTTCAGCCAGTGACTTTGCTGAGTCTAGAAATCGTTTGCTTTTTCCTTGGCAAGCTGGAAGTGAGGAGGAGGTGGGGGAGCTTTCTTTAAAAGGTCAGGGGTTTTGGTTTTTCAGTACATAACAGTGCTTCACAACTGTGTTTGGTTTTTATCCCATGTGCTAGTAGTTTCTTTTTTCTTAATAATACCAATAACAAAATACCAACTCACCAGTAAATCAGTGCAACAATATGTATAATATTAATCAGCATTCACAGGTTAATTTTTCTCCACTGAAATGGTTACGGAAGCAGGTCATCTTGATAGAAGCGCCAGTGAAATCCTGAAAAATAAAATTGTTCAGAGCAATGGAAGTTGGGATCTGCAAAGTCCTGTAAAATGTTCAGAACCCTTGGTTAATACTCAGCCTAGTCTTCCTTAGGAGATGCTTGCCAGTGTTAGTCAAGGTTTACCCAAGTCTGGGCTAAAGCCCATTTCTGTCTTTCTCTCTTCAGAGACCTCTTCATCTCCTTCTCCATCACTAGACTTCCAGGAATTCACAGCCAAACTATTGCACGTAGGTGAAAGCTGAGGCAACCTGTTAATAATTTAGAATTCAGAATTCCTACAGAATCAGCATGTTTATTTAATGAGGCTCAAGGAAGACCAAACATCTAAAGGAATGTCAGCTAGCAGGAAAAGGAATAGGTGTTCATCTAAACTCTGCCCTGGTACCAACACTCAGAGAACATCGCTCCATAGTTCTGTAGCCAAGTAGATGTGACTAACTTCCCAAGCACACCGAAAAGCTGAGACTCTGCCAGATGATGCTCATGCTTCTGGTCTCTTTTTGCTAGTAAGACAAAACAGACTGTCTTCTCTCCTCTCCCCAAAAACATCAGTCCTGAGAGCAGCCTAGAGGAAGGGCTGATGGGGTACCCATTTGCTAAGTGTGTACCAGTTGGACACAATAGAAGCAGCTGCCAGTCACATTTACCATTTAGGGTCTTGCTTTGTGGGCTGGGAGCTTCTTGTAAGACCTGAGCCTGGGACTTTCCTTGGCTGCCAGGGCATTGCTGCTCTCCTTATGACTTTCTGTCCATACTCACAGCCTTCCAGCAGCATAGCCAGTTTGTTTTAATTTCTCTGATACTATCTCAGTTTCTCTTTGATATATTCCATGATACAGCTCTGGTGCACCTCATGTTTTGTTTGTTCCTGCCTGTTTGATTCGAGTAACAACAAGTTTTCAGTGACTGTCTTAACACTTCTTCGCTTACAGTTAAGTGCCGGTTGGTAACATGTTGCATTATCTGAGTGGTTTCCAATATCTGCCTTTCCCAAAAGCCTTTCTATTGGTATCTTGGCGCAGATAATCTCTAAAGAGTGTCTTGCAAAGTTTTTATTTTCATCAGTTGAAGGGTCAGCTTCACATTCCTGTGGAACTTCAGCTCTGTTTTTTTGTCCTATCTGTTATTTAAGATGGTAATTTGTAAGGTTAATCTATAGATTTATCACTGCTTCAGATATGTCTAATGGTGTGTATATAGCCATGTTGGAGAGAGCCTTGAGTGACAGTGGCCTGGAGTGAGGCATCCCTGCCCATGGCAGGGGGTTGGAACTGGATGATGTTAAGGTCTTTTCGTAGAATCATAGAATAGTTAGGATTGGAAAGGACCTGAAGATCATCTAGTTCCAACCCCCCTGCCATGGGCAGGGACACCTCACACTAAACCATATCACCCACGGCTTCATCCAACTTGGTCTTGAATACTGCCAGGGATGGAGCATTCACTACCTCCCTGGGCAACCCATTCCAGTACCTCACCACCCTAACAGTAAAGAATTTCTTCCTTAGATCGAATCTAAACCTCTGCTGTTTAAGTTTCAACCCGTTACCCCTTGCCCTGTCACTACAGTCCCTAATGAACAGTCCCTCACCAGCATCCCTAGAGCCCCCTTCAGATACTGGAAGGCTGCTATGAGGTCTCCACACAGCCTTCTCTTCTCCAGGCTGAACAGCCCCAACTTTCTCAGCCTGTCTTCATATGGGAGGAGCTCCAGTCCCCTGATCATCCTCGTGGTCCTCCTCTGGACTTGTTCTAACAGTACCATGTCCTTTTTATGTTGAGGACACCAGAACTGCACACAATACTCCAAGTGAGGTCTCACAAGAGCAGAGTAGAGAGGCAGAATCACCTCCTTTGACCTGCTGGTCACGCTCCTTTTGATGCAGCCCAGGATACGGTTGGCTTTCTGGGCTGTGAGTGCACACTGCTGGCTCATCTTCATTTTCTCATTGACCAACACCCCCAAGTCCTTCTCCGCAGGACTACCATGAATTTCCTTTTTGCCCAACCTGTAGCTGTGCCTGGGATTGCTCTGACCCAGGTGTAGGATCTTGCACTTCATGAAGGTTGGCATCAGCCCACCTCACAAATGTGTCAAGGTCCCTCTGGATGGCATTCCTTCCCTCTAGTGTATCAAGAGAACCACACAGCTTGGTGTCATCAGCAAACTCAATTCCATTGTCCATGTCAGCGACAAAGATATTAAACAAGACTGGTCCCAACACCGATCCCTGAGGGACACCACTCGTTACTTGTCTTCAGCCAGACATTGAACCATTGACCACAACTCTTTGAGTGCGACCATCCAGCCAGTTCTTTATCCACCGAGTGGTCCACCTATCAAATTGATGTCTGTGCAATTTAGAGACAAGGATGTCATGTGGGACAGTGTCGAATGCTTTGCACAAGTCCAGGTAGATGACGTCAACTGCTCCACCCCTGTCCATCACTTCCGTAGCCCCGTCATAGAAGGCCACCAAATTGGTCAGACAGGATTTTCCCCTAGTAAAGCCATGCTGGCTGTCACCAAGCACATTTCTCTTTTTCATGTGCCCTAGCATGGCTTCCAAGAGAACCTGCTCCCAGATTTTGCCAGGCACAGAGGTAAGACTGACTGGTCTGTAATTCCCCGGCTCATCCATTTTCCCCTTCTTGAAAATGGGGGTTATATTTCCCTTTTTCCAGTCATCAGAAACTTCACCTATCTGTCATGATTTTTCAAATATGATGGCCAGTGGCTTACAACTTCATTCGCCAGCTCCTTCAGGACCCGCGGATGGATTTCATCAGGTCCCATGGACTTGTGTACATTCAGGTTCTTAAGATGGTCTCGAACCAGATCCTCATGTACAGTGGGCCCAAGGTCTTCATTCTCACAGTCCCTGCGTCTGCCTTCCAAGACTTGAGTGGTGCAGTCAGGGCCTTTGCCAGTGAAGACCGAGGCAAAGAAGCCATTCAGAACCTCAGCCTTCCCCAAGTTCTGTGTAGGGGACTCTTCTGAAAGCTTCCGGAGGAGGCCTACATTGTCCTTAGGCTGTTTTTTAGCCTCTACATACCTATAAAATCCCTTCCTGTTATCTTTAACATCCCTTTCCAAGTTTAGCTCCAATTGGGCCGTAGCTTTCCAAAAACTATTCCCTTTCAACAAGGATTCCCTTTCGACGAGTTCCATGTCCTTCTTATGTTGAGGACACCAGAACTGCACACAATACTCCAAGTGAGGTCTCACAAGAGCAGAGCAGAGGGGCAGGATCATCTCCTTCATCCTACTGGTCATGCTCCTTTTGATGCAGCCCAGAATGCAGTTGGCTTTCAAACCCAAACCATTCTATGATTCTATGATTCTATATACTGCTCACTGTTTCCTTCAGTCTGGAAAGTTATTACTGCAGACTTTCAATTCTGTGCAAAATAACTTGCCTGTACAAGGCAAAATCAGTGTTTATCATAAGCCTGTTGGAATGACAGGTTCTCATGAAGTGGAAGCTGCTTTTTTAATAAGAGTAAATCAAAACAGCTAAGACCTAGCCTTGCGACATATCTAACAGTGAAGAAGATATCCCAAAATGCAAGAAGGAAGTTCCACATGACACTATGAACTGTACTAGAGAATGTGTAAAGTGTTGATACTGCAAACTGTGCTGTACATATGCCTAGTGTAATGTCTGAGTTGGATATGTTTGTTGTGTTTGAGGGTAGGCTTGCTGCGTTGGGATCTTACTCATTCTTTTCTAATGCACGCAGCCTCTGGGTGCATAGTAGCAGCTGTAATAAGTACTGTGTTTTCAGTAATGTTCAATAGTTTAGTTGTTCTGAGCTGTAAGATAAAGTCTAACTAAGTCCAAGGCAACTGCTGTGTTGTCTTAAGTTCTTTGTAACCATCGTTTGAGCTTGGAAAGCCCTTTCCCTCCCCTCCTGTAACTCAGTGGAGCAATCCCACATGCCTGCCTCCCACATACCAGGGCTTTAAGACTTAATAGGAGTATTGACTGTGAGAGCAAATGCAGGTGCATAACTTCTGGCTTCCTCTCATTTGCATAATAGCAATGCAAATTGCTGTTGGAATTGCCAAATTCCAAAAGCTGATGAATAGAAGTGGGGAATGGTCAGGCAGCCAAGCACAGGAGAGATAAGACACCTAATTTCTTTTGGCTTCAGAAGTGTTTTTTTCTTCCCTCAGAGAAACTGGAGATGGAAAATGGGATTATTTGTGAGGTGGAGTGAAGATGTATGTGCTGGGTCTCCATGTTCCTCTTCAACCAGCATTTGTCAAGTATTTGTGTCTGTCAGTCATTGTTCCAGCCTTATTCCCAGCAGTAGGCTCTGGTTTTGTCAGTTATTTGGAGCCTCTGGCTGTTGGTCATGTTTCCCAATCCCTTCTCCACTGTCCCACCTTCTCTCCAGCGTGGCATCTTTGCATAAAGCAGCTAGTTTTTGGTAACAAAGTGGAGGTAGAAAGGGAGCAACAAGAAGTCTAACCTGTGCTATATAAAACACTGGTCTAGTGAGAACTGATTAACCTGCAATGCTATTAATATTTCTTTCAAAGCAGTAGCACCTCATTTGGTGTCCAGGGAAAGCAAAGAGTGATACTTGTGTTCTCAGTTATTAGAGGAGGCATGGAAAATGGGTCCAGTGAAAGAGCATAAATCCAGTCAGAGTTGTATGTAGTGCTTGGGTATTTGTGAGGTAATGGTGGTCAGCAGCACAAGATGAACAGACTTGGGGTACAGGATGGAGTGGCAGGAGTTGCTTTCAAGATTATTTCTCTGTTGTTGCTTCATCCAAAGCAGATTACTCGTTTGGTTGTTATAGAGTGAGTTCTGTGTTGTACTGGAAATAGAGATTATTTGACTTTCACCATTGCTGTTGCACCTGTTAGCAATACAGTAATTTATTCTCATAATATCCTCATAGGTCACTTCCCCAGCTAGAAATGAAGGGTTGGCTTGTGATAAAGAGAATAAAAAGGGTTAACATGTAGATGCTGTTTCTCAGAGTTGGAAGCATGAGTTTTGTCCAACAACTGCGACTTCAGGGCACAGTTTCCACAGTGTAAGATTTGGCTTCTCATAGAAAGGTTGTAAATGCATCAGTTACTTTCTTAAATCTACTTTGTCGGCCCATTCAGTGAATGGCCTCTTGGTAAGTGTCTATTGTCGTATGTAAGTTTGTCCATTACTAATAACATCCCAATTGCAAGTTCTGCTGGGTTTCCAGAAACATAGTCGCATACAGTAAAATGCTTAACAACTGCAGGTGCTTTATTTTCTTTATATTGAATTCCAGTTCTTTTGTGACCATATCAGAACAGGATATGACAGCTGTACACAGTCTGAGTCTGCTCTTGACACAGGTGCTGCTGGAAAAGTCTGTACACCCACAATGCTGTGCAAATTTGGGGGTTGTTTGGAAAAAGGTTGTTTTTGTCATCTACAAGTATCATTTTCCTGTTGGCTTTGTCATGCAAAAGGCAGAAGAGAGAGAACATACAGTTGATTATGAGCTAGAACAGTGGCGCTAGGAAAAATCTCAGAATTTCTCCCTTCCTTATTTTAAGCAGGCAGCAGTGTGTGTGTTCTGTGTGTTCTACATTCTTTACCAGTGCTGATAAGGAACTTTTTAGTTTCTGAATGTTGAATAAGCAACAGGACCATGTTACTGGTAGCTTGGACAGTTTGAAATATTGATGTGTGTGTTTTGTCAGGTGTGGACACAATGCAAGTCAGCAATAGCTCTGGAAAGTGTTCCAGAGAAGTGCATAAGCAACTCAGATGTTCTTTAAAAGAACTGCCTTACTCTATCGAGTTTCAGATATCATACAGAAAGTATAGTTGTTACAGTTCTTTGTTCATTTTATTAAACAATTAAATGTGTCTTGTTAGGGTTCTTAGAAAGCTATTTCCCAGATGTTCAGTTATCTAACCAGCAATGAAAAATTTGATAGATATTACAAATGTTTATATGCCCCCAAATGTCCAAATAGTTGCAAATTTAATCTCTTTATGTAATTCCTAATCTAATTCCTTGATGTCAGGAATGGTTCTTTTTTAGCAGTCACGCATGCAGTAAAATGAAGTATTACCAGAATAGTCCATACTGTGCAGCTCTGTATCAGTGTGCCTGGAACCATTCATATGAGGTTCAACAAGGCAAACTGCTGGGTCCTGTATTTGAGCCACAACAACCCCCTGCAACACTACAGGCTTGGGGAAGAGTGGCTGGAAAGCTGCTCATGGAAAAGGACATGAGGGTGCTGATTGACAGAACTGAACGTGAGCAGCTTGTACCTGGGCAGCCAAGGTGGCCAACAGCATCCTGGCCTGTATCAGAAACAGCATAGCCAGCAGGGCCAGGGCAGTGATTGTCCCCCTGTACTGGGCACTGGTGAGCCTGCACCTTGCATCCTGTGTTCAGTTCTGGGCCCCTCACTACAAGACATTGAGGTGCTGGAGCGGGTTCTAGAGAAAGGCAGCAGAGCTGGTGAAGGGTCTGGAACACAAGTGTGATGAGGAATGGCTGAGGGAATTGGGAGGACTTAGTCTGGAGAAGAGAAGGCTTAGGGGAGACCGTATTGCTTTCTACAGCTACCTGAAAGGGGTTTGCAGTGAGGTGAGGGTCAGTCTCTCAGGTAACAAGTGACAGGACAAAAGGTAACCATCTAGAGCTGCACCAGGGGAAGTTTAAATTGGATATTAGGAACATTTTCTTCCTGAGAGGGTGCTCAGGCATTAGAACACCATCCCTGGACGGTTCACAAGCCATGTAGATGAGGCGCTCAGTGACATGGTTTAGGGGTGGCCTTGGCAGTGCTGGGGTAAAGGTTCAACTTGATGATCTTAAAGGTCTTTTCCAACCAAATTGATTCTGTGATTGGGGGGGGGGGGGGTTGGTTTGAAGGTGGCTGTTGCGAGAGGATATTCAGGCTGCAGAGATCTCCACAGCTTTTAAAAGGCTTTTATGAAACACTGGGCCCAGTTGTAAGATGCAAGAAAGATCATGATGGTTTTACCTTTTGGTGTTGCCTCCAGCAACTGCAGGGAAGTCCAGGTTAACATAAGACATCAAGTTAGCTAGCAGAATCAGAGGGCTTTATCATACAAAGCTGAACCATAAAAGGTGGGTTTTTTTTAAAGCCCCATATCATGTTTATTTAGAAATGAAGCACTTTTCCTTTATCCCTAGGTAGAGATACCTGTGTGTGCTCTCATCCAAATCCAGTTTGTGGTTTCAGATGGTGCTTTGGGTGCCTATGTTTTGCCTTATCACTTGAATACAGTGGAAGTCCTTCTGCTGAGCAGAGAACGGGACCCTGAGGGTCAGACTGGGTCAGTTCATTGTGCAGCAGTGATTTTTATTTTCAATTTTTTCTTTTTATTTTTCTGTTTTATGTATCCTTTTTGACATGAGACAGACTTGCAGATGGATACATACGGTCATAGGTTAAAGGATTATGGTTCTCACTGTCTGGTGTCATTGCAGTTTGAGGACACTCTGTATATTGTCTCATTAAAACTAAAAGAAGATGTCACCATGCAGTACTAATCAGCCATATGTGTGTCCTTGCGTATTGGTCTTGGCGATGCTGATATCCCACCTTCATCTTTCCTTTATCATACCCTGGCTGCATGTGGTGGGTCAGCAGAGACTGCTTTTTTCCTCTGCTAAGCTCTGCTAGGATTTTGGTGGATGCTGGCTACCCATGCATGAGTCTTTTTTTGACCTTCGCATCCTGTTTGAGTTGTTAAGTGAAAGGGATAAGTACACTCACAGTGTGAGGTCTGTCAGGAAGGGAGGAAGGCTGCAGAGTATCATTGAAGAGGTCTCAAGCCAAGGTGGTAGTCCCTCCTGAAAGGCAAGTTGCAGAACTGCACTGACATTTGGTAAAAGTAGTATTTTATTATGGAGGTGGTACATCTTCTCATCTTTGCAGAGACAACTAGCTAAGGAAAAGTAGGTTGACCAAGCTTCCAGTTCAAGTGACTGAGCATAAATGAGCAAGTTATTCGCCCATATGACTATATCATCCACCTCACACTAGACTATGTCGCTCAAGGCTCTGTCCAACCTGGCCTTGAACACTGCCAGGGATAGATCATTCACCACTTCTTTGGGCAACTTGTGGCAGTGCCTCACCACCCTCACAGTAATGAATTTCTTCCTTATATCTAACCTGAACTTTCCCTGTTTCAGTTTGAACCCATCACCTCTTGTCCTGCTGCTACAGTCCCTGATGATGAGCCCCTCTCCAGTATCCTTGTAGACCCCCTTCAGATACTGGAAGGCTGCTATGAGGTCTCCACACAGCTTCTCTTCTCTAGGCTGAACAGCCCAAATTTTCTCAGCCTGTGTTCATATGGGAGATGCTGCAGCCCCTGATCATCCTTGTGGCCCTCATCCAGCTTGTCAGACGAGAAACTAAGAAGCCAGAAACATGACCAAATGGCCAACATGTGCTGCATGTCTGTGACAGAGCAAGATGGTGAACCTGGATCTTCCCAGTCCCAGCTTTATACCCTGATCTCTAAGGTATAATTATCCATAGCCTCTCCCCTTTTAAAGTGTGTATACCTTGCATAGAGAAAGCAAATACATACCCAGCATCTTTGTTGGGCAGTGCTAAAGTAAGAGTCCTGCCTCAGGACACAGTGCTACGAGTGTGTGGCACTTGGAAATTGAAACTTCCAAATGTTTTCAGCTAAAAATTGCTTGTCTTGAGATGAGGGAGAAACATCAGGATCGAGTTGTTAGGCCTGTCTCCCACTAATCCTGGGGCAGGTGTTCGCAAAACACAGATCGTTTGTACAAGTCAGGAGACAATGTGCATTCCAGCCTGGCTTTCCACTCAACTGGGAAAGGGAGCATGCCTCTGAAAGAGGAACAGTGTGGACTCTTGGATGTTCTTCTCATTATCTCAGTTTGATAAAAAGCATTCTTCAGGTCAGTGGGGCTCTGTAAAAGTTAAATTACACTGTTCTGTTTTCAGCTGAGACTGCAGTGCTCTCAAGAAAAGCTCACATGGTAGAAGATGTATGAAAATAAAGTAAGTGAAGCCCTAGGGAACCATAACAAAATGAAAAAAAAAAAGCAGTGAAGTCTGTCAAAATGAGAATGAAGGAGCCCCAACCCAAGCTCGGAAAGAGCTTATCTTCTTTCTGCTTACTAATGCCTATCAGTGAAGACCAAAAAAGCATGCTGCAAGCAAAAGGCATCTGAACCGGGAATGTGAGGAGGGTGTGTGGGGATGGTGGAAGACATGAGGAGCTCTTGGGAGGAGGAGTGCAGCATGGAAGGCACAGGATAGTGTGGAAATGTGCAGTTTCATAACTGAAACTGAGTATTGTAAAGTAAGAATTACACTTATGGAATTAAAAATAGCAGCCAATAGTTAATAGTGATAACATCACTAGGAGTCTCTGTACCCAAAGAAGCTCCTTTGGGAAAATATCCCTTATATTTTCGCTCAACTGTAATATTTCTCTTCAGTATTGCTTCAGTTCCCTGCAGTGAGGAGTGAAGTTGATGCTTACTCCCCAGCACATGCAGGAAAAGCCATATCTCCAGAATGGGAAAACTTAATACAGAAATTGGTATTCAAGACAATTAGTTATGGACCATTTGCCATAAGGTTGGTGACAGTAATAACGTGTTTGAAGAAACATTCTGTGTTATCATTGGATATCTCTTTGCATGGCTCATATTCCTATTTGAAAAACAAGAATAGTAACCTTTTCCTCTATTTGGCTTTTTCTACCAGGCTTTTCTATGTCTGGGTGTTTGGTTTCAAAGCTTACCAACATATCAGGGTTGTATAGCACCTACCACAGTCACATCCTGCTCTCGCTGTGGGCCTCTACCCCTGTGGTGCAGGTAATTATAAAGTCATGGAATGGTTCAGGTTGGAAAGGACCTTAACATCATCCAGTTCCAACCCCCTGCCATGGGCAGGGATGCCACACACTAGACCATGTCACCCAAGGCTCTGTCCAGCCTGGCCTTGAACACTGCCAGGGATGAAGCATTTACCCCTTCTTTGGGTAACCTGTGCCAGTGCTTCACCGCTCTCACAAGTCAGAAATGTTCAGGTACACATACATGTGTCTGTACTTGCAATCAAATTGCTTGTAAGGAGATAATGCTTCCTAATGAATTCATCTTTCATTCTAAGGCATACTTCAGGAAGTGTGCTGAGGCACAAACTGAGTGGTAGGAATAGTTTGGGCTGGTGCATTGATGTTGCGGTTACATGTGTGATGCTAGCAATACATACATTAATGCTAATAACAAAATATTCCATGTTCTTTTCAGGGAGAGAACTTGTCAGCATGTTTTCTTTACTAGTACATGGCTTTGTGAAGGACCTAACGCACAAACAGCAATTCTAAGGTCACCAGTAACTCTTATGAGCTAGGAGTAGTCTTCAGTAGGTACTAGAGAATTCTTCACTCTTCCATGCTCAGAGAGCTCCCTCATCTTGCCTGGCAGAAAGAAGGAACGTGGCTGTCACGAATTGCTAACTAGTTATACCTCAACATTTCAGCTTGTTTCTGTTGGGTGAACTCGTGCAGTGTGGAATGCCTTGATCTTTTCTGCTCAGCCTTCTGCTGTGATGGTAAACAAGAGTGCAGAGGATGTACAGGCTGAGAACTTCCTTTCTTTCTTAAAGACTGGCGAGTAACGAATACTGCTTGTATAACGTTCCCTTAAGTGCTGCATCTTCCTAGTGAACACATGACTTTATTCCCAGGAGAACCATGTATAACTAGAACTTCTTAATTTTTTTTTAAACCAATTTTGCGCACACCTGTATTTCCAGAAGCTTGCAATTTTTTATGTATAGTTTATTAAAGTTAAACTGATTTGTTTTAAACCAGTTCAATGCAAATAAACACGTGCAGAAGCTTGCAGATCCTTGTGGGCAGCTTGAGCCAGGTCAGTTACTAATCAGCTATGTTTGATGATGAAATGAGACTTACTGAAATAGATGCCAAGTCATCAGCACAGCAAGTAAAGCACAATAGTACCCTTTGGAACTGCATGAAGGATTGTGGAAAGCTGCTGCCTTATACCCATGATGCCCCTGTGATACTTTAGCTCTGTGTTTTAGTGCTCCATGACTGGCACAGCTTGATTTTGGGAATGACTCAGTGTGTTCTAATGCAGAAGTAATGACTTCTACAAACGCCCAGATTTCATACATCTGGGTTGCGAAAGTGGGTCAGTGGTTATTTTGCTGGTAGTTGAAGGATGGATGACAAGGATTTTAAGAAAAGGTGAAGTTTCTTGCCGCAACATAAGTTTTAAGGGGATAAAAACACACCATCCACACTCTCCTTCTGCTTCAAAATAGGAGCTGCAGACTTCAAGTGAAGTTGACTAGCATATTTGTTAAACGTTGACTTACTGTTGGTTTAGCATTAACCTCAGCCAGAGGAAGGAAGACTTTGGGAAGCTAGAGTTCTTAACTGGACAGGAAAAGGAAAATTTGATACTCTGTTTCTTAACATCTTTTCCATCTAATTAACTAAGGTGTTTCAATCCAAATGTTAGTCTTTCATTGTTTATTTTCACAGTGCAGCAAATGCACATCTGAAACAGCTTTGAATCAATGTACTTCTGGATAACAGCTGGTCCAGTGGCCAGAGCCTGACAGCTCCACAGCAGAGTTGTGAAGTTCAGATGCAGGCTTTTCACTTTGTTTAAGGACATTACTGTGCGTATCTAGATTTAAAAATTTAGCAAAGGGAATTCTTCAGCTTTTGTGGCCCTCTTGTTTGAAACCTGATACATTATACACTTTATAGATCTTTATCAATGCTGTATTCTGTCTACTTAGATTAACAAATGCTACTGCTTTTAATTGAAATATTTGTATTGAGATAGTGGAAGGAGACATAATAATCCTTCCCTTTTCAGGTAGACCTGTGCTGAACTTGGGGGCATTGGTTTTGCCCTAGGTTTCCTGAATGAGAACTTTCCAGTCAGCACTCACTGCTCAAGACAGTAAAGGGAGACAAGTTCCAGTGAAGCTACTTTAGTGAGGGATTTGGGAAGCCTCTGCTTCCTTCTGATGTGTGCAGGGTATGCTGGAGTGAGTGCAATGAGCCCTGCAGATGGAGAACAACTTTAGATTAGGCTAAAAGATTTGTAGAGACCCTTCTAAGGAGTCAAATCTTTGTTGAAACATTTTTCCAATATTCAGTGCCTTGTCTATCTGATGCATGTTTTCTGTTGTTCATGGCTAGTTGAGTTCTAGGGAACTATGTACAGAGGCTAAGAAGTACTTTTTAGTGTATAGTAGTTTGTCTTGTGAGTTTTTTGTTTGTTTTTTTGACAGTTTTTGTGGAGCAAAATTGTTTTTTCTTTTCACGCTTTGTACTTAAGGATACAGCAATGCTATTGACCCTATCACACCAAGCAGTCTGAATATGTAGTGGTTCATTGCATTAGTTGCTGACTATAAAATAAAGTATTAAATCTGTGTAAGTTTAGATTAGCACACTGTGAGCATCTGATATTCGTATGTAAAGATGACTTTGGCCATAATTCTGGAAATACAAAATCAGCACTTAGATTACTCCATATATATAACTGAAATTGTGTGTTAGTAGAAGATACCTTTTGAATAACTACTGTTATATTGTACATCTGCAGTAGTGAAGAGTAGTTATGAAGGTGGCCATGTACCTCATGACTCTTGCAGCTTGTACTTTCTGACAAAGCTGTCCTTGCACTGTGCTTGACCAGTATAATACTGGCAGAGGATCCTTGGGAATCCCTCCTACTTGGTCTGTCACCCCCCTGCATTCATGTAGGCATGCTTTGGGGGACAATGTTGCTGAAATTTCAATTGTAAATATGGCTAGATCAATGTCCTGCTATTCAGAGGGAGGATGGTCCTATATCCTTGGCTTTTAAAGAAGAGTTTGTGCTGACTTGTTGTGCAAGGAGGGAAGTTTTGAGTTTCATGATTTAAGTTCAATCTGCTTCCATTTAAACTTCAGAACACAACTGAAGATGAGCCCAGAATGGTCATCCTGGTCTGACTGTTCTGTTTAGATTGAATAGTGCTGTTTCTTGTCTTCCTTATGGGCTAGAAGGAGCCTAGGTTGCTGACTGTCAGGGTGCCTCTCATGTTGAAGAAAAATAATCAAAGCGACTGCAGAGGCATCTCTGGAAATCAAAAGTGTTTGTGATCTTATTTCCTAGTTCTGCTTGCTTAGAAAGTTGATCAGGCATAGAGTAATGATTTTTTTCCTTTCTTTCAGCTCTCCTAATAAAGTAAAAGGATAATTCTCTCCTCCTATAATTCTAAGATCAATATTTATTCTTTTATAGCTATCTAATTAATCTCTAGAATTTGCAGAGGAAACACTGTCTAAAGTGTGGTTCTACAACTTATGTGAGCAAGCTTTCTCCTGAAGCTTCAAACACCTTGTGGTTTCAGCTGCCAGACAGCCTAAGACCTGTGCTTCTCGGGCCAGTTAGGGAATTCTGCAGGAGGAACAGGGTACAAAAGGTGAAATATAGGGCAGAAATTAAATGAGGCAGAACAACGCTGTGATGGTTTAGCCTTGAAAACGGAGACACTCTGTGACTTACTCCACATACTCACCATAAGAATTAAAAACCTCAAAAGGGCAATTACTAATCATAGCACCTTACTCTTGTTCCATATCTGGCTGTAGTTTTCAGACCATCCTATAAAGGAAATGTAATTTCTCCATATTACAGATGGGGGCACTTCTGGGTTGTGCAGAATCTGTTCAGTGCCAAAAAAGACAGTTTATGCTAACAGATATTTCTGGTTTTCCTTAAAGAAAACAGGGTTGAGCCCAGCACTTTGTACTGGCTGAGGCCTCCTGTCATGGGTTCAGCAGTAGCTCATGCTCTGCCAGGGAGGAGGGAGAGATAGGGTGCCTGGTCTGGGCTAGTCAGGGAGGTATTCCATACCACAGCACGTCCCGCTCGCGGAGGGGACTGGAAGCTGGCCGGAAGGGAAGGGGTTAACACTCCGGGCTGGGCTCGGAGAGGGAACTGGAAGCTGGCCAGGAGGGGAGGGGTTAGCTCTCTCTTCCGGGCTGGCCTCGTGGAGTGGCGGCGGGTGGTATCGTATTCTCTCTCCCTGGTTGTCTCCTCTAACATTGATTTGTTATTGGTACCATTAGTGATTTCTGTTATACCTTGATTGCTGGACTGATTTTACCTCAATCCGTGGGAGTTGTATTCCTCTGGCTCTCCTTCCCATCCCTCCGGGAGTGGGAAGGTGAGCGGGGGGAGGGGAAACAAAGGGGGAACTGTGCAGATTTAGTTTAAACCATGACAGTTTTGGGAAAATCTCCTGGTCCTCCTATGTCGTCGTTTAACCCCAATACAGGACCAGACCTGACTCCGCTTAACTCTTGAAATCAGATGAAATAACTGTGGGCAAAACACACTCTGTATGCGTGCTACTATGGTGAGCCCCATCACAATCAGCATACAAGTCTCAACAAGTCTCAAAAACTTCAAAACCCTCAAATGATGTTGTAGACCATCTGGAGAGAACACTGGGAGGATAGAAGAATGTCTCCTTCACAGGCTGACCACCCGAGAAGGAGAAAAAAGATGTGAAATTCCTAAGCACTTCTATTATATACCTCCCAAAATATAAAGTTGGTGACCCTACCGGGAGCATAAACCATGTCAGTTTCATGATCAATGCTTCTATTGTATTACAAGTCATTAACATAAGGTACAATGAGACAAGAACCTTAGCCCAAACCCCATACTTGATAAACACTAACACAGCTAATATATATGACAAGTAATTGGTAAAATCCTGAAACCGTGAGATCAAGAGAAAAAACTGTGAGAGCCAATAAAACAGCATTGTGACAAATGACTATAAATCCTGTCAGATTTGTTGTTATTTCGTGGGTTTGTGCCCCACGCTGGGCGCCAAAAACTGTCGTGGTTTAAACTAAATCTGCACAGTTCCCCCTTTGTTTCCCCTCCCCCCAACCTCACCTTCCCACTCCCGGAGGGATGGGAAGGAGAGCCAGAGGAATACAACTCCCACGGATTGAGGTAAAATCAGTCCAGCAATCAAGGTATAACAGAAATCACTAACGGTACCAATAACAAATCAATGTTAGAGGAGACAACCAGGAAGAGAGAATACGATACCACCCGCCGCCACGAGGCCAGCCCGGAACAGAGAGCTCACCCCCCCCCCCCCCCCCCCCCGGCCAGCTTCCAGTTCCCTCTCCGAGCTCAGCCCCGAGGAGAGAGCTAACCCCTCCCCTCCTGGCCAGCTTCCAGTCCCCTCCCCGAGCAGGACGTGCTGTGGTATGGAATACCTCCCCAACTAGCCCAGACCAGGCGCCCTATCTCTCCCTCCTCCCTGGCAGAGCATGAGCTACTGCTGAACCCATGACACCTCCCTACAGATTGATTCCAATCCCCTCACTGTGCTGATAGGGTGCTGCGTGGATCTAGTGTGGAAAATACAACATGCTTTTCTGTTGGCAGATTGGGCAAGGGAGAGGATGCTGGACAGAGCTGATTTCAAGTAATAGGCTTTTCAGTCCTGTGGACACAGTGCATTCGCATTCATGGAGAATCTGAAGCTGCATCCAATGCAGTCTAGAAGCTCCTGCTAGAGATTGCTCTCCTTGGATGAAACTCAGCCGTGAGAAACCCAGACAGAAAAAGGTAGAATAAGTTTTTATGCTTAAAATAATCCTTCTCTCCTCCCCTTAGCCCCTGAACTCCTTGGGTTTACTAAACCAAAAGAGGCTTTGGGGTATTTTTGTTTGTTTATGTCCTTTTTCTGATGCTCTAAGGCAAGTCATCATATGGTGGATCTATTTAGGTTCCTCTCTCTGCTCTTGTGCTGTGTATCTTTATACTGTGGTCACAGAGGACATGGAAGCAAGCAGGCGGGAGCACCACAGCTGTGCTAAGCAGAGCTTGGATTCAGAAAGTCTGTCAAGTTACAGGTGGGGCCCTAAAAAATGCAGGTGGATAAATTATGTGCTAGCCTTTAAAGTGAAAATAAAAATTAAATAGTAAGCATCCCATCAAAATGAAGACAGCTGGTCTCAGTTCCCAAGTTTGCAGGCCTCCTGCAGTGATACAATTTCTAGGCCTCCAAAACAGCCTCTGGTTATGTATAAGATTTTGGAACAGTGTGTATTATTACAAGCTGTTCAGTGGATAGCTAGATATAATGAAGTATATCAAGTGTGCAATATCAACCTCAGCTCTGATACTCCTGCAGGAGAACCCATGATGTTTTCTTAATACACTTCAATGTAGGAATGCATTACAAATAGCGATTCAGAACATAAAACCTGTTGGCTGCACTCATAAATGCATAGAAAAGACATTTTTGGTTTTGTACTATTGGCACCTAATCACAGAATGGTTTGGATTGGAAAGGACCTTCAGATCATCCAGATCCACCCCTCTACCATACGTAGGGATGGCTCCCACTAGACCATGTTGCCCAAGGCTCTGTCCAGCCTGGCCTTGAACAATACCAGGGATGGAGCATTCACCACTTGGTTGGGCAACCTGTGCCAGTGCCTCACCACCCTCACAGTAAAGAACTTCTTCCTTAGATCTAACCTGAACTTCCCCAGTTTAAGTTTAAACTCATCACGCTTTGTCCTATCACTACAGTCCCAGATAAATAGTTCCTCTAACGAACCAACAGAGAGAAGGTATTCCTTTATGAAACCATGTTTGATTTTTTTTTATGGTGATAGTGACACCTGTATTATTACTACTGTTGTTTCTAGGGCTAGAGATAATTCTGTACAGTTCTGGGGGTTGCACTCAGGCTTTAAGAAGCCTATGTGTACAAAACCCACCCTACCAAAACCCCCCACAAAACAAGAGCCAAGCCAATCAAACAAAAACCAGGAAAAACCTAAACCAACAAAACAAAACCAAAAAAAGCAACCGAAAAGCAGGGTGAAATGTGTTCTCTTTTTGTCACATAGTGTGAAGAGGAGGATTAAAAACTATCCAATCTGAAAAACTGTACTTTACTGTGCTGGATAAAAACACCCAAATCTCTCATAGTGCTTGGTCACTCTGTGTTCCTTGATCAGCTGCTGTTCCTATTTCCTCTCTGTTTCATATCAGCATGTGCAGGTCATCCCTTTGTCAAGTTGTTCTGGGAGGTTAATTCCCTAAAATGAGCCTGTCATGATGAAGCATTGTGTATATTTTATTATTAACCAGTTTCAGTCAAAAACTTGATCCAGAAAAGATTGTATGAGAAATAAAGTATATGTAGGGTGAAGACAGTTATGAAATATGAGCAAGGGCTACAGGGTTGGGTAACAGTGAGCTGCTGATGCATTTTGCAAGTACTGGTGAATTTCCCATGTTCTCATAATGAGAATTCATCTAAAATCCAGTGCAGGTCTTGCAATCGGGTGAAGTTGGCAGGCAGACAGGTCTCAACTTCTTTACACAGGTGTATGTTTACCCTTTCTAGCCCTCACCTGTACTCTGGTATGCATTAAATATTCCCTGTTTATTCAAGGTGATAAAGGGCTCTGCTGCTATCCTAGTTTGTGTTTACAAAAGCCTTAGGAAATTATGCAATATTTGGGAACTCCTTTTTGTGTCTCAGAGCAACTCTCTCAGTGACTGTGAGAATGGAGGCTGATCTTTTGGGAGACGCTTGGGGTGATGGGACAGAGAGGAAGACTACAGCTACACTAATGTATCTTAAGACATACGTGCCCTATAAACTTGGATTTGTATTTCATGGCCATCAGAACAAGATAGTTGTGTTTTCTCGGGCATCAGTGCCAGCATCAAAAGTGTTCAGGTAATTTGAATAATTGGGTGGAATCTGTTGGTGGAAATTAGAGATATGAATTAAGCAAAGGTTTCATCCTTTCTCCCCCTGTTCCACTGATTGGGGGTGGGGAGAAGAAAGAAAAGCCCCCCCTGAAGTTCTTGTTCTCAGTCATGTGAGAGCTACAACCTGGAGATCAGATGAAATTAATGCATAGCAGAATGGAACTGGCTTATTTTTTCTGCACTGAGCATTTGCTGTGAAAGCAGCTGGCTGGATCGATGTATATTATTGAAGCTGTACAGAAGCACCAGTTACAGCTTGCTCCTTTAGAGCCATTCAAAGCAACCACTACAGCTGATTCAGAAAATCTGAGGAATTAACCACTTTATAATATACCTGTTTCCAGTGCTGAAAACATGATGGAGCATAAGATTGTATTGTGTATGACCAACAACACTGTGCTGACAAGATCTTTTTTTTTTTCCTTTATTGTTTCCCAACATCTATGAAGGTATCTCTCTCAAGAAAGAGAGGATATTACAGAAATGTTTATTACTCTTTTAACTGAACCCTTTTTTGTTTAATAAATAGCTGTGGAAATTGCATGAGTCATGTAGGTAATCATAACTTAGTTTTAAACAAATCATTGCTGCCCTTGACATACAAAATAGATAGCAAATTCCATGTCATTGGAAAGAGGGTTGTATGAAAGAAATTAAACTGTGTTTCCTGGATGTGGAGGTAATCTTTATATTTCATCTCTTGAAGGCTTAGTATGCAATTCTTCCCAATGGAAAGGAGGTAGGGATGTGTGGAAATGATGTTACTTCTTGAGACCTTTTGTGTGGATGACAAGTGGAACCCTTTTTGTTCATATTTTATCTCCAGAAACCACAGGCAGGATAGTCTTCTACTGCTGGTGTACTGTATGCTGATGCATGTTTGGCTGCAGGTGTGATGCAGTAGAAAATCACTTGGAATGCTTGAAAATAGGGCTGTTGGATCCCAAGTCCTCTGAACCTCAACAAGTGACCTGGCTGTACATTTATGTTGTAGTTTTATTTCTGTTCTTTCACTTGTAGGATCATGAAGCACTGGCAGCAGAAAGAGGATCAAAAAGCAAGCAAAAAATGCTATTTCAAATGTTACACAGCACACTAATGCAGCTCTGAAGTTCAGTATGATTTTAATTTGTGCTTATCTAATATGTTCTGGAGAAATGGATCCTAAAAAGGACCAGTTAATATAATTCTTAATTTCTTCCTCTCCAGAGTTCCTTCTCTCTAAGTCATGGGTGCAGTATCATGCAAAAACTCACTCTAGTTTGATTGTAATATGTGGATTGTATATTATTTTAAATGTCTAAAAATGGCATTATTAGATCTAGTGTGTGTTTTCCATTGGAAGGCTGTGAAACTGCTGCTCTATATAGAAAAAAAGCATGTTGAAAAAGAGGAGAAATACAGAGCATCTTTTTTTTCTTCACCCTTCTCTGTGATTTATCAGAAGTGAATCAGAAGTTCAGAGAGCTGAGTACATTTGATAGAATACATGAATAGTATTAATTCAGTGACACAGCAGCTGTGAATATTTGCAAGTTATTGTGCTGTGATTGATGGTCCTGTTTGAGCTGACAGCAAGGCTCAGGGCATGTTATTTAAATTGGTTTAGCTGACGTCAGAAGACCTCAAGGTTAAGGACCACCATCCTCGTAAAGGCAGCCAGTTCCTGGGACCAGGCTAGTGCTGCTGTGATATGAAGAGCCCAGATTTGTACATTGTGGGGACACAGGGTCTTTGGCTCCAAGTGTTTCATACCTGAAGTCCTGCTCTTAGTGTTGCATGATGACCAGTGCACATGTAGCCTGAGACCTGTCCTGAATGGGACGTAGATGAGTGCCACATTTTTGCTTTTTAGTAAGTGTCTTCAATGCAGCCAACCCAGTGAAGAATACTAATCCTAGTGGGGAAATAGGTGCCATTACAGATGAAATTGTATAGAGCATATGTACATTGCAGTTTAGCTTACTGTATTTGTGATGGTAGAATGTGTTAATAAGCACTAGCAAATGTGATGGGAAACTTTCTTCATGGCCTATCAGCTTGAAGAAATAGAATTCTCAATAGGAAGAGGACTCATTGAACTGAGTAATGCTTTGCCAGATCCTCAGAGAACATCACTGTAACACAGACAAACAGGTGAGCACAGACTATAAATAAACCAAAACTACTGTTTGGTTTTCCTAAAATAGCCACAGCTGGCCATTTCAGAATACTGGTTCTCAACATTTGTATGCTTCTGTGAATAGAATGCAAGAATGTTCTGAAGACTTTCTTCTGTTTTCCAAGAATTCAGGGTTCTGTGTGTAAGTTGTTGGGGAATCTGTCATTTGTTCATTCATATTCTTCTCAAGTTGTGAACTAAAAAATAAAAGGAGGGATAAGAATGTAAAGTGACTGTATAAATGTTTTAGATAGAAAATGTTTTTAGAGTCTCCACAAAGGTTAAACCACTGACTAAAATACATGTTGGGAGGAGAGGGGAAGAGCTAATTGTCTTTCTTACCTAATAGAAGGACTCTGACTGTTTCTTACTTTTGAAGCAAACTTGTGTGGCACTTGCACTTTGCCAAGTGCTTGTGAAGGTGCATCAATGAATTTTTGGGACAGAGCTTTCCTTTGAGGCAAGACATGCAGAATTGGAGGGTATGGGTGGTGTTCTAGGAGTTTGGTGTCAGATGTTCTCTAGGCATGTGGAAAACAAGCCAAAGTCTGTCATATATTGTGTTTCTGTCTTCAGAAGGGGAGTGGCTGTCCAGAGTTTCCTCTTCCAATGGGAAAGGTAGTTGAGCCACCATCTTACTTTTCCTAGGAAAAGCAGCAGAGCGTGGAGGTATCACCTCCCTGAGGAATACCTTTGAGGTCCCTTTCCTCCAGCTGATGGGGAGCCCAGGTCTACTTGGGGGCTGGAGGGATTTTGGTGTGTATGATGGCTGTGGAGTGAAAGTCCTGATTTGATAGCAGGACAACTCTAACCTCTTCCTGCAGTGAGGAATGGCTGCAGTTTTCTGTCTCTTATACTTAAATGTTCTTCAACTGGCTAGTCTGTCTTGCTTTTAAAGCTAACTTTCCTGGTCTCTGACATGGATTTGCTCACAGATTTGTTTCTGTAAGCTGAATTTGCTTTCTTCAGTAGCCTTTTGATTAAGTATTCTGAAAAACATGCTATGGATGTCAGAAATTATTGGTTTGAAAACTTCTAATTCAGATAATAAAATGGCAAGTTTACCTTAAGGATGTGTGTTTTCTGATATATTTTTCTGAAAGCTCTTTGTACAAAGCTGAGCATATGTACTAGCTGGCTCCTCACCACATCTGTTGGTGTACTGTTTTGTCTACATATAAATTGACGTTGAAGTCATACCCCTGCAGAAGTCATTGGCCATTTTGACACTATTAAGCTAAGTGGAGCTAAAACCTCATCTCCTTCTATCTGTGTGACTAACTTACAGTGTTCCTTAGGACAGCACTACTTCATGGGGAAAAATAATTCTTCAGTGTGACTAAGGACCTGGAGTTCCCTATCGATCTCTCTATATCTCTGCTGCTGTCAGCTGGGTTCCTCCTGCATTGAACTGAAAGCTGAATTTTGTCTTTAGTTTGCTTCATACTCTCATGAGTAGCTTTTTTTTCAGGTGAAAACCTAAGCTCAGTGGGTATTACAGAAGTTAAAACTGGTTACATATCAGTTACACCACGTGTAACTCCAGAGGTACTTCTTTTTTGCTCCTGGGCATGCACAAAATGAACCTTTGTGAATGCCTTTTGAAACAAATTGTCAGGTCTCAGTAAATAAGGCATAGCATGTACTTTAACTGGAGGTTTCTTAAATAGTGTGCATGTTTTAAGAGCCTTTCAGTGTTTGTACTTAGATATTACATTCAGGTTGTATGGGTTTAAAACAAATAGTCATTGTTGGTAAAAAGATACCTGGGTAAGCTCAATGAAATATGATGGTACTGATAAAAGAACAGTGGTATTGTCAAAACCAATTTCTTTTTTCATTTTTGGTCACTGGCTTTTAAAAATCATTATGCCCACATGTATGTATTAGTAATTTCAGCTCTTGAACCTAGTATTTTTCTTTTCCAAGTTATAGAAAACAAACCCCAACCAGCTGGCTGCCTAATGTTATCAAACACAATGACTTCACAATATAAATTATTGCCTGTAAGGAAAACAATGGAGAAAGGTGGAAAGAGCTGGTGCATGAAAGCTTTTAGTGGAAATTAATGAAATAAACAGGTATTCTGTCAGCAGATCATTTCATTTGTTCAAATTAACTAATGGTCTGATAAGTGAGACTCAGTGACAACCAGCTATAAGAAAAGACATTAACAGCGTGACTGAAAGTAGCATAAGACAGCTAGAATGAGAACTAAAGGGCTTTAAGAAGGTTCTGTATGTTACATGCAGTATTCCTTAATATTTCCCTCTTTACTCTTTAGTGTCATTCTTAGCCACCTTGTCAATGTGAACAAGTTTATAGCTGCACTTTGTATATGCTAGTGGACTGTTGGCCATCACTGAGAACAGGGTTTGTTATGAGGGGAAATTGTTGCTTTTCAACAGTGATTCACTGCGATTGTTCACTGAGCCTGTGACACTGAATCAAGTCATCAGATGGTCAGATTCTTGCCAAGAAGCCAGTGACCTCCTCATTCACACCATTCCAAACTAGTCAATATAGCATATGCTTCACTGTGATACACAGTTCTTGAATTGTAGAGGAAGAGATAACACAAGCACATGTGTAAAGTACACCTACAGGTAATTTCTTATAGATCTAGGAAACAACTGTAGACCTAGGAAACCACTACATGCACTAGTTGACATCCTCTGTGAATGTCAAAGACAACACACATTGGTTTTCTCACAGGACCTTGGAATGTGGTGACACTGCAATATGTGGGAGATATTCCATTTCATGCAGGTATCACACTGATGCAGTTGAAATAGAAGATGTTATAAATAATATGCTGTACTTCCTGGAGAATTCACTTGGAATATCAGGGCATTGTTATACAGTAGATGATCTCTCCTGAATCGACTAAAGAAATCAGGAACAAAAGCCAGTCTTAGTACAAAAGCCAGCTGTGGTGGGGCTGTGGCACCAGACCTTGATGAGGGACGGAAAGTGTAGCTACGTGTTTAGTGAAATCTATGTTCTGTGAGTGGTTTTTTGAAACTAAAAACTTGTATTAAGGCAGACAGCCCAGAAAATTCTCTCCAGCAGGCAGGATGCTGTTGTGTGAACATGAAATGCTTTCTCTTCAATAACTTGGGAAAGTACCAAGTGTATATTTCAAAATGAGTGAAACAGAAAGGGTGAGAGAGGCATTTGTGGGTATTTTAGAAGTTTATTTTTATCCATGTGTGTTTGAAAGCAACATTTATGTGGCTTGTAGATAAACAGTGCTTTATGGTGCCTTAGATGTAAGCATCTCACAGGTGGTTCCTGGACAAGGGGTGGTGGGTTCAATCTGAAACAGGGGAAGTTCAGGTTATATCTAAGGAAGAAGTTCTTTACTGTGAGGGTGATAAAGCACTGGCACAGATTACCCAAAGCAGTGGTGAATGCTCCATCCCTTCCAGTGTTCAAGTCCAGGCTGGATGGAGCCTTGGGCAACATGGTCGAGTGTGAGGCGTCCCTGCCCATGGCAGGGGGTTGGAACTAGATGAACTTAAGCCCTTTCCAACCCAAACCATTCTGTGATTATATAAAACAGTTTCCCCTGTAAACAGCAAAAGCATACAAAAGCATAGAACTGCATAGTGCAATGAGCTGTCAGGGACAGAATTATGAGAAACTTAATAATTTACCAATCAATCTCTAAAGGAAGCTAGTGGAAATATCAACAAATACCACTTGTAAATATCTACCAATTTGGACTTAAAATGGTATTGCAGAACCCAAACAGAAGTGCTTTTCCTAGGTACAGCACAGTTCGAATTGCTCATGATGACTTTTGACAGACAGCCTGTAAGGAAGGAGAAGGGATGCATTTTTCTCTTGAAGAGCAAATCAATTCTGCATCATGCCATAAGCACTTTGCTGCAGTGCCAGGAGAATACTTCTCTTCAGATGTGTCCATTAGGAATCACTGTATATCTGCAGTGCTTGAGTAGTGGCTCTTGCCAGACTGAGAAACTCTACCCTACTTGGCTTTCCCAGAGACTGTAGACTCTTTTTTAAACACACATAGCTCTGTCATGCTTAATTGCTTTATTACTGTCTATTTTCATGACGTTCAGTCAGCATTGTTGCTCTAACAACCTTTTTTCAGTCCAGAATCATAAACTGCAGTGTACAAAAACACTTGAGAATCAGATCTGCCTTTGCTGACATTCTTGGAAGCATATGTGTTGGTGTATATACTCCTAGCAACTACGTAAGTGTCTCACAAATGGCAAATAAACCAGTACAAGAGCAAACAGCTTGTTAACCTAAAATACACTGAAGTACCAAAGGTAAAACAGGTCTCCTCCTCTCTATAGTTTAAGGCATAAATAACATTTGAGCTGAAGTTTAATAGTTTGGCCTAGTAAGATATATATTTTCAGTAATGGAATTATTTTTAATCTGAAGCTAAGTCTATAGAATCATAGGATAGTTTGGGTTAGAGGGGGCTCTTAATGATCATCTAGTCTAACACTGCAATAAGCAGGGACAACTTCTGTAGCATTTCTTACAGTCTTTGTGAACCATTCTTTCTTCATATGCATAATAATGAGATGGGAATGGTTCATTCTCCTTCAGATTTGGTTTGCAAGAACGATTAATTGCATCTCTTTGCAGTACTAAACTAAATGTGCTTCAGGTGTAGATGTGGTTTGTGTGGTCACATAGCAGAACCTGTCCTGGTTATTGGTCTGTAGCTGTTGCATCTGTCCGTCTCCCACCCTCCGGTTGCAATGGAGAGCCTGTAGAAAACACTACTAGGAACCTTTTTGTGACTGTACTCTCTGGGTGATACTGGTATTACACTTGACTCTTTAGGAGTCACCGACAGAGATCCATTCCTGAGGACACTTGAGAAGGCATGGATTATGGGGCAACAGTTTGTGTATAAGAGGGCATAAAACAAAACACCGAAAAATTGAAGCTTCAAAAGCATTAGAAAAATTAAAGTCTAACAGGTAACACATTACATCAGAGACTACAAATTGAACTGAGCAAGAGTCCTCTGAGCAAGAAGAAATGCACCACAACAAAGGAAACTTGAAATGAGAATGTTGGCCTCTGTCTTATTTCATTCAACCACAGTTCCAGCTGATTTGCCCCTTGGCATCGCTGGTCCTGCACTGGGGCATCCTGCGGTAGCCCTGTGGTGCCAGATGCCTCAACAGGTGGGTGCACCCACATCTGCTGTGTTGGTAACACCCAGAACAAAGTTAATGCTCAACCAGGAGCAGTTTACAACTGTGCTGCAGCCAGGAGGATGGTCAAGGTTCAGCATGGAGCAAGCCCCGTGCCTGACCCCAGAGTCTTCTTGAGGCACCTCCAAGACTGGAGCGGAAGGAACCGTTGGCACTGCTGGCACTGATCAGGTTGAGCCCATGTGGCTGAGGAGATAGAAAGTGTTGCAGTTGGCACCAATGCACCCAAAGTACTTACCGTGTTCTAAAATGCTTACTTATTATACCAAGTCTATTAAGACTAAGCTGCCAAGGTAGAAAGGAGATCAGGGAAACCTGATCTGAATTTACAGGTGTCTATAGACTTGCCTATCAGATATCCAAGTATATCACTGTTTAACAGAGACATGTTATATTGCTTTTAAGTTGGTTTACAAACCAGGTGTGCAGGAGAAAAGTTTAACTAGGTTGGCAGACCTGGCCAATGTATTTTCTCATTGTGTGGTTCCTGGAAACATGTATTTGTTGTAAGTTGTTTTCTGAAAGAATATGTACCATCTCTACTTAGAATGGAAATTAAGTATCAGCTGCGGTGTGGTTGTTGCATGTGGAAAGCAAATCAGACTGTGCACAAACACTCTTAAATGAAAAAGAAACAGATACCCAGTTGTTCTAAAATAAACCAAAAGCCTGAGTTCAAAATTGTTGCTTCAGTTATCGAGTAGAAATGTATTTATTCCATTCTCTATAATTTCATATTCCTTTTCACTGTCTTAATTCATATCACAGTCATGTCTGTAGCATTTCAGTATACTTCAAGAAGCTGTCTCTCTTGCTGAAAGCTCATCTTGTTTCCTTCAAAGAATTGTTCAAGTTGTAGTAGTACTGTGCATACTGTCTGTCCTCAAATAGTGCCTCAAAACACTCGAGTTTTGTTGGTGATAGGATTTTAACCTATAACTTCAGTTTTGTGCAGAAAAAATGCTCTTGAATGTGTCTGTGATTAGGTTTGTGAAGGGGGTTTTGTTTTTTTTTGTTTAGCTCGTGCATGTCTTGGCTAAATTGCAGTAATGTGAATTAATTGTGCAGACTAATTACAAAAAAAGAGGGAAAAAGGAAATTGAGATAAAAATAGTCTTTGTCCCAGTTCTCTCTGCTGCAGTTGAAAGGGGAACTGTGGTTGGTAACAGAGCAAGTGAAATTCTGGTCATGCAGAGACTTCTTTGGATAAGCAGCCTTTGATGTGGTCAGTATTTTTGGGTTTAACCCTAAGACACTTGCTTAATATTGGTGCTGGTAGAAAGAACAAACAGGATAAAAAGTTGGATGAACTGAACTTTTTCCTTTTTAGATGTCTCTTTCTCTCTTGTTTTCCCTGCCTGCTTTTTCTTCAGTCTTCTTTGTCTCTATTGTAAATATCATAGAATTATAGAATAGTTAGGGTTGGAAAGGACCTTAAGATCATCTAGTTCCAACCCCCCTACCATGAGCAGGGACACCTCACACTACACTGTGTCACCCAAGGCTCTGTCCAACCTGGCCTTGAACACCGCCAGGGATGGAGCATTCACAGCTTCCCTGGGCAACCCATTCCAGTACCTCACCACCCTTACAGTAAAATATTTAAGTGTGTTTTTAGTTGCTGAAGCCAAGAGCATGTATCATGTGTGCTGTTGCTTTTACCAGGAATCTTGTGCTGAGTCAGCACAACCTAAGACATCTCCAGTCTGAGCAGGCTGACGGAGGGTGCTGTTACTAGCTCATGATAGGGCACTGGATGCAGATACTGGATGCAGAGTAAGGTAAGGACTGATTCTCTTGAAGCACTTAGTAGAAAGTTAAAGACCACATCAGCAGGCTGGGTTTGGAAGTGTGACTTGGAGGAATAAGGACATACTAGTTCTTACCTGCCTTAGGTCGCCTGGCTTTTGTCTGTGTTTTTATGTTAAGAATCATCTTAAAATGCACTGTTTGCACAGAAATAGGTTCTCTAAGTAGAGGAAAATGAGTCTGAATGCCTTGTATGAATTTATAGGTGCACTAATTTCAGATTGTCTGCCAAAAGTAAGCTCAAGAGAATGCTTAAGCTTTTTCTGTTGCCTGTTCTATGGAACTGCACTACTGTTTGAAGTCATTGACTGAGTATTAGATAGCTGTTGTCAACAAGAGTTAATCAAGTGATGACTCTAAAGTACCTAACAGTTCTGTGTAGCAGAAGGAGACGTTTCAAGCGCTGTCCAAATGTCTCCAGCACAAGGTGCAGAGCATGTTGGCTTGCAGGGGCACATGCAGTTCAAGCAGAGTTCAGGCAGTTCTGTGAAATGCCAGATCACTTTAGGGCAAACCACGGTTCTTCAAGTCTTTCCAGCAGAGAGAAGCACTGTATTCAGCTGCTTTGCATTAGCCACAAGTTACTAATCTGTGCTTCTGTTATCTCTTGTCTTTCTCATCTCAAATGCAAGTAGCTGAGCCACGGGATGCGTTTACACTATTGGATTTGCTAAATTGGTTAATGTGTCAGGATGAAAGAGGCAAAGTTTATGTGAAGAAACTGTTCTACAATCCTTTGTTGTTTTCTCAGGAGGGCTGCCCTTGAAGAACACTAGTCACTTTGTGTGATAGTTTGCAAACTTAGTATTACATAATAATGATGATGATAATGATAAATGATGGTGATGATAATAATAGTAAACAACCATCAGAAGGTCTGCTTTGTTTTTATGAGTGCACATCATGTTTAGGTAAAATAAAATTAACCTCTTGTTGCTTTTTAGCCAGTAGCTATTGCATACACTTTTGCTAGTAGCAGATGGTGGTAAAATATAAGGTAAGATTTAGACATTTTTAAAATAAGCCTTATGACTAAAAGACCTAGGGGTGGGTTTGCAGAGTAAAAGACATGTTGTGGCTTCATCAGAATGATGGGCTGTCTTCCATTCTATAGTCTTAAGTTTAGTCTTGAAAGAAATCAAAACATTTTATCATTCTGTGTTGTGAGTTGTTTCTTATCCTCACTTGAAAAGATGAGGTCTGTCTCCGTTTGTTGTTTCTTTATGACAGTGTCATTGATTGATATTTGCTCTAACTAATTTTACTATTCCTGAAGATTAATGCTGAGGATATGTGATGTACTCTAGGTTACTCTGCTCTTGCAGGGGGGTTGGACTAGATGATCTTTCGAGGTCCCCTCCAGCCCTTGGGATTCTGTGATTCTGTGTGATTCTGTGATATGACAAATAAACAACATAATAGACTTCTGAGTTTAATATATGGGAAGATATAATCAGGCATGTCAGTTCTTTCCTTCCTGCATTTCCTTTTTCTGTAATTAAGTTTCTGCTTGTGGAATAATTCTGTATGTTCCTTAGAACAATAACTTATTCAAAACCTGAATGCTAAGTAATCTAAGGAGGGAATTAATTGTTAACACTGAACAAAGATTTTCATTTAGGTGATGTTAATACCTTCCTTCGTAAATAGGAAATTGTATTTCCGTCAGTTGCAGAAGCATAGGCTCAGCTTTTGGCCTAACTCACGAACTTGCCCAGAGGAGTAAAGGGGAATGTAACTAGTGAGGGCTATTCAGATTAAATGGAATGTGTGTAATAAGGGTAGAGGATGTAGCTTTATGCTACATCTCCTGCTTCTTCAGGAGGGCCAAAAGAGGACAGACTTCTGCCTGGGCTTCCCGAGCCCATGTGTTGGCATGCACATGTGCAATGGCAGTTGCAGGAGAAAGGATGTACTGGGCTGGGTTGTGGTATGGATAGAGAGAACATGGGGATATATGGGATGGTTGAATGTTAGCAGAAGTCAGCTGGGAGTAATGAGATTGGTCTGTAGTTGAGGGAGAAGAACAGGTAGATGTATCAGGATGATTTTATGTTTGTGTGAGATATGCAGCAGGAAGGTAAAATGTCTGAAGATATGTAGGTTGGCTCTTTCCTGGTAAGGGAGTTTGGCTTCTCTTTTATGTTACTTCTGTGATGAAGCTGCTATTCTGAGTTAAAAGTGAAGGGATTTGATACTGGTACAGTTGTGCCACAGGAGGAGATGCCAAAAAGGAGCAGTCGTAACAGTGGAAAAATCTTGCATAAATAGAATCATAGAATCATGGAATCATAGAATAGTTAGGGTTGGAAAGGACCTTAAGATCATCCAGTTCCAACCACCCTGCAGTGGGCAGGGACACCTCACACTAAACCACGTCACCCAAGGGTTCATCCAACCTGGTCTTGAACACTGCCAGGGGTGGAGCATTCACAACCTCCCTGGGCAACCCATTCCAGTGCCTCACCACCTTCACAGTGAAGAACTTCTTCCTTATATCCAATCTAAACTTCCCCTAAGTTTTAACCCGTTAAACTCTTGTCCTGTCACTTTTAACCCGTTTAACTCTTGTCCTGTCACTACAGTCCCTAATGAACAGTCCATCCCCAGCATCCCTATAGGCTCCTTCAAATACTGGAAGGCTGCTACGAGGTCTCCATGCAGCCTTCTCTTCTCCAGGCTGAACAGCCCCAACTTTCTCAGCCTGTCTTCATACAGGAGGTGATCCAGTCCCCTGATCATCCTCGTGGCCCATCCTCTGGACTTCTTCCAACAGTTCCATGTCCTTCTTATGTTGAGGGCACCAGAGGTGCACACAATACTCCAAGTGAGGTCTCACGAGAGCAGAATAGAGGGGCAGGATCACCTCCTTTGACCTGCTGGTCACGCTCCTTTTGATGCAGCCCAGGATACAGTTGGCTTTCTGGGCTGTGAGTGCACACTGAAGCTGACTCATGTTCATTTTCTCATCAACCAACACCCCCAGGTCCTTCTCTGCAGGGCTGCTCTGAATCTCTTCTCTACCCAACCTGTAGCTGTGCCTGGGATTGCTCTGACCCAGGTGTAGGACCTTGCACTTGGCATGGTTAAAATTCATGAGGTTGGCATCAGCCCACCTCACAAGCGTGTCAAGGTCCCTCTGAATGGCATTCCTTCCCTCCAGTGTATCAACCGAACCACACAGCTTGGTGTCATCAGCAAACTTGCTCAGAGTGCACTCAATCCCACTGCCCATGTCAGTGACAAAGATGTTGAACAAGACCGATCCCAACACTGATCCCTGAGGGACACCACTCGTTACTGGTCTCCAGCTGGACACTGCGCCATTGACCACAAGTCTTTGCATGCGGCCACACAGCCAGTCCTTTATCCACTGAGCGCTGCACCTATCAAATTGATGTCTCTCCAATTTAGAGACAAGGATGTAGTGTGGGACAGTGTCAAATGCTTTGCACAAGTCCAGGTAGATGACATCAACTGCTCCACCCCTGTCCGTCAGTTCCGTAGCCCCATCATAGAAGGCCACCAAATTGGTCAGGCAGGATTTCCCCCTAGTGAAGCCATACTGGCTGTCACTGAGCACCTTGTTGTTTTTCATGTGCCCTAGCATGCCTTCCAAAAGAATCTGCTCCAAGATTTTGCCAGGCACAGAGGTGAGACTGCCTGTCTGTCTCTGGTTTGTAGGCCCGGAACATTCAGTGCTGAGCAGACCTTGCTCTGCAGAGGTAATAACCTGGTCAGCCATGCAGCTGAAGAATCAAGTTTAAGGGAGAAATTTGGAACAATTTCAAACACTATTGTGTTTTAGCCTCATGTGAACACTTCCACTGCCCAACCATTTGCCCTTGACATGAGCATCAAAGGCAGGAGGGGAGGTTGATCGGCACTTGCTTATATCTCGTAAGGTGGCTTTGAAAACAGTGCAGATTCACCTTTCAGGTTACCTAAAACCAAATACAACATTATTAAGCATCCGATCCTTCATCCCTCCCTCTTTTTCTGTACTTTAGGAAACACCCAGTGCTTCTGGAAGGAGGAATGCAAGCACCTTCACATCTGGGAGTTGCTCTGCTATCGATGAAGTTCTTGTGCAGAAATACCCAGATTCTGAGCAGACAACATTTTTAGAAGGAATTTTTCGAATTACATTTTTGAAAAGGTGACATCAGAGCAGAGAATAGACAAGGTTTAAAGGAAGATACCCCCCGAGATCTGCACAGAGAAGGTTTTTGAACTAGAAGGTAAAAAAACTGTCAAAAAAAAAAAAAGAGAATAAGAAAAAATATGAAACAAAAAGTGAAAAACTAGCACAGGCAGCAGCAGGAAACATACAGTCTGGGAAAATGTCTGTTTATTTTGTGATTCCTGAAGGGTATGGTTGTACCTGAAAATTGTAATATTGCACATTCGCTGGACCTTACACGTGTGAAAGACAGGGGGAGACAGGAACCCTTTAGTTGTGCACAGAGGGGTGGGCATGAGAAGAGATTGAGAGATGAATACCAAGAGAGGCACAAAAGGGGAAGGACACTGAAAAGGGATTCCTATCTACTTGTCTGAGTTCCTTTTGCACAGCCTGTCTTACCTCTTTGGACAAGCCAAGCTGCAATCAGATGCTTTTGAAACATCACATCTTCATTCTGTGTCTCCCTTTTGATGAGCTAGAGATGGAGTATTTCCCATTGCAAAGGGAAGTGTACTGCAGGTTAAGTCTTCCCATGTAAAGTGTAATGGGTACAACACAGTAGAAACAGATGAAAAGGATGAGCACTGGTACAAGTAAAACGACTATAGCCAGATCTTTGAGGTCTTGATGATACTAGTTCTAATAAAAAATATCTAAAGAAAAGGGAATTCATGGTCCACACTTGTCTCTGTTAAACAGGAGTCTCTCACACTTTTCATTTTCTATTCTGTCACAGTCTGAGTGGCTGCAGCCACGTCTCAATCTTCAGGCCCTTTTACCTGGCAAGTCTTTTTGAACAGTTTATTTCTAGCAGAGCCTGACAAGGTTTGGATATGCTCACTAACATATGAGCTGAATCCCTTCTGCCATCATCTGTGTCCCCACAGTGAGTGCCATGTCGCACAGCTGTTTCCTAACAGCATCGTACAGGTTAGAGGAGTTCCTGCTATTAGAAGGAGAAAAGATAACTGAATTACCAGCAGTATAAACTGCAACTATAAAAAGTCTTATCTCTGCTTCCTTGGAAACTGTGCATTGATTGAAAGCTCACAGCAACAGCTGACAAAAAGGCTGCAGGGAATTTGAAAACTGAAGAAGGAATGTCTGCATGAAAAATAGGATGTCTGGGGAAGAGAAGCATTCCTGAGGAAGATGAGAAGGCCAAGTGCTCAAAGTTTCTCAGGTAAAACCAGACAGACTATCATTGGAGGCAAAACTACCTTTGGAAATAGCAACATAGTGTGGCAGTAGCTGTATAGTAGTGACTGCGACAAGATGGGACAGGAACACTCCACAGTGTTCAGGGTAGCATTGAGGTTCACTTAGTGCACGAGATTGGAAAAGCCATCAACCAGAGGGAAGAGGAGACAATTTAGTGCATGAAAAACAGTGTTACAGGACTTCTACTGACATTAACTTGGGGTATTTTTATAGAGAATGTGATTGAAATGCACTATGTTCATTCCATCAGGCTTGTAACAGCCCTCAGGTGCTCTGCCTCCTGCAACTGCATCTTTCTGGGGCTGGAGACTGGAGTTTCTTGATAGGAAGTTTGTGTAACTGATTGTAATTAATGAAATGGAACATGTCATAGCAGAATAGCAAACCCCACCTATTGTTTCGGCTTGCATCAGGTGTGTTTCATTGCATCAAGTCTGACCTGGCACGTATTGCAAGTACAGTAATCTCAATGGTGTTTTTAACCACATCTAATAGTTTGTGTGCAATTAAAATTAAAAAAATCTTTGGACTAGGGTTTTATTAAATATACAGTATTTATGAGACAGAAATTCTTCTGTGGTCTTAATATTCAAATATAATAATCAATACAGATTTCAATAGTAGACTAACCTGGTTATTAATTTTAATGCAGCCAACAGTCTGTTCCCATTAATGAGAAAAAGTAAACCAGACTTTATGTGGTCTTGTTTCCAGCAGCATAGTCATGGATTTGCTTTTAAGGATGAATAACGTAAAGTCTTTTAAGGATTCAATCTCAAGACTTTTCAAAATTGAGTTATTTGAATCCTTCTTTCTGTGCTCAAGTAGCTCTGTTCAGCATCCAAATATTGGGATAGAGACCTTTCCTATTCAATGATGATGATCCTTATACGAGATTTAATGGAATAGTTGCCCATTAACTGAGTTGATCCTTCCTTGACTCAATTCCTCTTGAGCCGAGCTGGGAAGAAATGCAAAAGATAAGTAAGAGACAGATCAGGAGAATTGGAAGGTATGGAAAGATATGGCAAGATCCCCTGGAAGTACACCTGATGGTGGTCTGGGTCTGCAGGTCGTAGGTAATGTGCTCTGGGCTTCAGTCACACACATAGCTTTGGATTATTGCTGGCATAACCTGTGGAACCCTTTGGAGTTCATTCAGTGTCTTATACTGAGTTTGTTGAGCTCAGGTAATTCTTTCTCATAGTTTCCCGCGTGAAAACCTGTCCACATAGAAGTAATCCTACTCCTGCAACATGAGGAATACTTTCTTGTAATTATTTGGACTGTAACTTAATTAAAATGGAGGATTTGTAGTGCTGAACCACAGCTGCTTTCTAGCGTCTGTAATCTTGCTTTAAACTGATGCAAATACATGTGTTCTACATCTGTACTGGAGCGTTCAGCCCTGACATTCCTTCATCCTGTGCAATATTTGTAAAAGAAAAGGAAAAAGAGAGGATTTGATATGCTTCATACAGATGAAATATATTAGATGAGGTTAGATGAGATATTTAGTCAGTTTGGAAATGCTTCCACCATGGTTTCAGTGCTCAGTAACTATCCCTACCATGTCTGTTCAAATTAAATTGCTAACTAGTTGTGACTTACTCTGCTCTCACATCAGTTAATTACTTTAGGTCTACCATGCAGAACAAGATGAAGGGAGATGATACTAGGAAACATGAAGAGCAGTAACAGTGCAGCCTGTTACCCTCACCTATTCAGAATGCTGCTCTTGCTCCAGGCAGAGGACTGACATTCAGCAGCAGTGCTGGCCTTCAGGTACCTCCCTCTGAGGCTCTCCCCTTGCCTTTGTGCAGAGGGGGTTTCCAAAATGCACCTGTGCTTCCTGGTAACTGTCCCTTTTTGTTCAACTACAGGAATTACATTGTGGATGTGTTGGAAAGGGACTCTTAGTGATCAGTACTGAAATGACAGCATTGCAAACGAAGCAGCTTCTGCTTTCTGTGCAGAACTGCAACAGTTATTTAGGATTTAAGTTTGTTTTTTCTTCTGCTGGCCCTTGCAGCCAGTCAATCTAAAAAAAAATATTGGTGTTGACAGCTAGAGTAAAAATAATGTGGGATAAAATAAACCTGATTTTATCTTTTACTTGACACATGAAATTAGATCTGTTAATTTCTTTTGTCACTCATTTTCACCCTAATAGCAAATTCTCTTTCTTTTGACTCTGAGCACAGCTGAAACTTCGCAGTTATAAATGGGAATAGTACATATTGCCTAAGTGAATTCTATTGGCTTGGATGTTAAGCAAAGACTAGCAAGCTGTGCCCCTTGAATTGAGTTATGCTTATTCCTTGACCCTGCGTGCTCTGCTCCCTTATTTCCTACCCAGCTTGGGTAAATTTAGCAGCCAGTGCAGCCTGAGGTCAAGTACTTAACACAAAAGCTGCTGAGTTAGATAGTCCATGCTGCTGATGGGTGAATGCATTCCAGGCGTATTGCCTGTGGGAATTGCCACCTAGTTAAGTCTCCTGTGTGGCAGGACGCTGAAGATCATTCAGCTCAATAGTTCATTACCTTGGGTTAAATGAATGATGAACACAGTTTGAGGTTCTAGATGGATCAGCCCCTTCCGTGGCACAGAAAATCACGGCAGAGCAGGATGCCACACAGATCAAAACACAGATCAGGAATATAAACATTCTCAGGTTTATAAACTCAGGTGCTAAGAGTTGCTTATTCCATCTAGCAAATATTTCTGACATACAAGACTTAGTGGCTGCTTTTTCCGGGAGGTTCCTTGGAAGCTGCCAATAGAAACGAGAATAATAAACTGACAGACTTAGATGAACACTTGCAAATTCCAGTTCTGAAATCACTTGTACAAATTGCAAGGCTTTTTTTTATATATATCACAGGCATAGACATTACTGTCACACTAAAATTTTGAGAGTAAATTTATAGCAACCAATGTCTAAAATAGGAACTGAATGGAGTAAAAATAGAAAACCAGGCAGAAATGACAAATCACCTTTTACTGCAGGCCTTAAGCGTCAGCAGGTAATGTAAATCACAGTAGAAAAAAACCTCTTCCTCCTCTTTCACATCAAACATCGCAGATGGCCTCAGTTGAGAAGGAATTTGGGAAGGCAGGTAGTGTGCTAAATCAGGATCCTGCACTGCCCTGGTGGAGTGGCCTCTTTTCACAGGGGTGTATGGCTTCAAACTTTGGTGCTGACTATGTGGGCAAATGATGGCTGCATGCTTTTTTTAGAGAAACAAATCCAAGTATCTTGGTCAAACATGAAGGGAAGGTAACACAAAACCATTGAGACTTTCATTATTTTATTAAACAGACTCTTAACCCTAGCCTAGACTTAACTGGGATCCCAAAGAAATACTATGATGCTTCTTCCAGCTTCTGGAATCATACATCATAGGTTGTTATCTGTGTCACCTTTCCAGTACCATCAGAGGGAATGGCAGAGTCTAGAGCTTGGTGTGGCTAGACATGTATTGCTTGTATCTGTGTCACTGTGAAGAGGACTGCTCTTATGGAAGGAAATCTGAACAACTGTTAGAAGTACTGTGTAAGGAAATGATATCAGTGTGTTGGAATGGATTGTGTATGAAGACCAGGAGAACTTATATTTTATTAGCATAAAATAATAATATTTACTTTATAATAGCTTCTTGAGGTTCATCCTGAGGTGAAAACAAAAATGCAGACATGGAGAATAGGAGCAGCCTGAAGCAAATACAGAAGAGGAAAATGAGCTCTGAAGTTAGCTGCCCAGATAGAAAAGAGAGAATTTTAGAAGAAGAGCCTCTGAGCCCATATGTGTGGTGCCCTTTGTCCAGTGCAAGTTCTCAGTAAACTGTGCATGGAGATAGAAACATAGAATCAGCCAGGTTGGAAAAGAATTTTAAGATCACTAAGTTCTACCATTACCCCAGCACTGCCAAGGCTTCCACTAAACCATGTCACTGAGGGCCTCCCCCACGAGGTTTGTGAACACTTCCAGGGATGGTGACTCCACCATTCAATGGCAAGCCTGTTTCAATGCCTGAGCATCCTCTCAAGGAAGAAATTGTTCCAAATGTTTGTGCCAGCCAGGACTTGCAGACTGCAGTGACTGAGACAGGCAAAATAAAGACCTGAAGAGGGAACAGTGAAGGAACGTGAATGGGAAAGACTAAGTTAACCCAATGTAAATGCATACCTCCACATTCTTTGGGGAGTTTTCCTGAACCTTGACTTTTAGAGAAAATATTTGGGGATCATTATTGCAGGAAATAAATTTTATGGTGTTTCTAAGTTGTATCTATAAAAAGCTAGAAAGGATACTGAGCAGACAGCACTGGTCTGGTGAGTGGGCCCTGCAGCTGTGTTGGCTTCACAAATGTTTTGCATGTGCTATTCTTAAAGAGCAGAGGAGAACAAAAAGGAGGAAAAAACCCAACACAAAAACATCTTCCAGACTATGAGAATTTTTCTTTGTTTTAGTATAATAATTGTATCAAGTGGGGTTTGCATTTTTTGTTAAATGTTTGAATTAATTAGTAAAAACTTGAACTCCAAAGAGCAGCTGTTGAGAAAATCAGGAGTAAAAAGCACCTGACAATATTTGCAAAGCAAAATCGCAATGAGGTAAATTCCAGCTACTGGATCTGTAAGCATGGGAGCCTGGGAGAACAGGACTGGAAAGCTCTCAATTACATTGGAGAAACATTCTCATTTATGTTATGAGGCTAGTCCATGTGCTTGTGAGCATGCAGGTCAGGTCATGGATGTCTTCACTTGCTTCTTGTATTTTGGTGTGGAAGTTAAGTGGCTGGGAAGTTTCTATCCTTAATGATTTCCTCTTGTCTGCTGTAATGAACAGCTGCACAAAGTTGCCCAACACCATTTAGAGTATTTACTAGCCAGTGTTCAGCTGAGATGAAAAGGGATACACTTAATCTAATCTTGGATGTCTTAGTGTTTGCACTTGAAAGTTTTCTGCACTCTTTGAGCAAGTGCAGAACAAATTAATGTTCTGATTTGGCGCTGACTGACCTTTTGAGAACCATTACTGCTAGGGAGCTTTGCAGGCATGTTCTACAGAGCTGTTTGCCATGGACTACAGTGACTAGGAAAAAGTACATTGTTATTCAGAACTGCATCTCAGTATCAAGCTGAGGAACTCCACTCCTGTGAATTAAGGGCTGAGCTGCTTGAACTTGTTGTCAAACAGTGGTTTAGAGCAGGACATCAGCCTCATGAGAACTAGATCTAAAGTTTTTATGTTAGATAAGATTTCACAACCAAAGCCTGCACGGAGACATGAAGGAAGTTCAGATCTGAGTGGAACTGAGCTCACAGCTCTATACTGGGGCCTGAGTCTGGCATGTGTCAACCAGCAGATAGTTATTTAGGTTCCTGTAAATCATTGTGACATGGTTCCTTTTAATCTGCTCAATTATATCTGCTTGGAAAGACCACTGCCAGGTCTACAGAATACAAGGAGGTGTCTCTGTGCGGGAATGTACTTTAGCAGCTCTCTCTTTGAGAAATAGCGCTAGTCTGTAGGGAAATCTGTCAGGTATGTATGAAAATGAGCAATTATTCCAGGACAGGACTAAGAATGCTTTAATAGGCAACTAAATGTCTAAATATATACTATGTTGTGGTCTTGTACATCTTTGCCCCAAGAGTTTCTGTTATATTAAACAAAAAATACCCAGATACATTCTCCTCACCCTTCAGTAAAGCCTGCTTTCACTGAAGTACGTTTCCCTATGGAGCAGTTATGCTTTGGTTGCTATTTAAAGGACTGCAGAAGGCTTGAACTGTGCCCAGAGGCAGCAGTGGGAACCTCAAGTTGCTGGTGACAGGTGCATCACCTGAAGAACTTCCCAAGTTTTTGAAGCTGCTGACAGTCGGGAGTGAATATGGCTGTATGTTATTAAGCCAAGGGTTGTTTGTATGCAAAAGCAGTGAGAAATTGACAGGTTTATCCTCAGTTGATGCAGTTGGTGTTTTCGTGTCTGCTAGGTTAAGAGTGAGACCTATGGTTGGTATTAAAGCACTTGTGTTGGCTCACATGGTACACTTGGGAAAGTCTGAAATAGAAACAAGTTCCCCTTAACACCAAGATACGTGCTTTAACAATAAACCAATTTGTTTTCCACCATCCAAATCCCCAAGAATTTTGGAAAAATGCCTAGAACAGCAGCTTTTCATTTGAAATCGTCCTTGCACAGCAGACAACTTACGGGCAACAGCTCAAGATAGAAATTGCTGGTGTGTACCTCTTGACTCAGCTGTGTGCTGCAAGCAGTGGTTTTGACAGATGCATTTTTCCCTAGGGATTGAATTTAGTTTTTCAGATGTAGGTTAAATTTGAAGGATCTGAGGTAAAATTCCAGGGCTCCATCCATTAGCCCCTAAGCCCATAGAGTCCTCTTGAAAACAATGTGATGGGAAATGCAGCCCAACACTTGGGAATTAAACTAGTGCCAGTTGTGCTGCAGCACTGCATTTGTTATGTCATACCACACACATCTGATACAGGGGAAGACATAATGCTCTTGAATAACTTCTTGTACACACGAACTCTGCAGGTCATGCAGAGAGAGCTGGTTTTGTTTAATAACTGAGGTATGCAGGTGCTAATTTGAGCCATATGTGCATGACGCCAAAGCCAAGATTTGAAATGATAGCCTTGCATTTCTTGGGGGCTGGAAGGAATCTAGTTTTAGGTTAATCTTTATTTACTGAAGTATTTAGACAGCCATCTTTATATTGCTTGATTTTTTTACTTCAGTTTTGCTCAAAAAATCATCTTCATTTCTTCCAGAAATCAGAAACCCTTTTGAGAGTATTTTCTTTGAGAAAACTTTGCTGGGAGAGGCTGAATTGGTACTAAATGCACATGGCTTTTGGTTTGCAGTGGCAGCCAGTCCACGTTCACTGAGGTAATGGGGAGAAGACCAACTTCCACACATTCAGGATTATATTTCCTATATTGCAGTTGGATCTTTCAGTGTTGTAACATGGCACTGAGTGATCCATTACCTCTGGTGAACTTGGGGTAACTTGGACATCAGAGTATTAAAGGTGTGATAATAATGATGCCAGAGGAGTAGGAGAGGTTGCAAGCTTCACAATAAAAATGCTTCTTGGTGGCCTGTGAAGCCTTGTGCAGATTGGCATGTTTGTTCTGAATCAAGTTTATGGTTTGTTTTTGTTTGCCCAATCCCATCCTTCCCTGGGGCAGTGGGAGAATTAAAATGTTCAACCTGGAGATTGATTACTGACAGAAATTCTGGGGGAAGACTTCACCAGGACTCTTCTGAACAATGTTTTTATATATGGAGCCTGAGTGGAGTGTTTTATGGTTTGGCTTAATGACAGGTTAAGAGGTTTTTTTATGCTCATGAGTTTCAACCTCCTTAAGAGTTTTATGTACCCTTCATAGACTCACAGAATAGTTAGGGTTGGAAAGGACCTTAAGATCATCTGGTTCCAACCCCCTGCCATGGGCAGGGTCACCTTACACTAGACTATGTCTTCCAAGGCTCTGTCCAACCTGACCTTGAACACCACCAGGGACGAAGCATTCACCACTTCTCTGGGCAACCCATTCCAGTACCTCACCACTCTCACAGTAATGAACTTCTTCCTTAGGTCTAAACTGAACTTCCCCTGCTTCAGATTGAACCCATCACCCCTTGTCCTATTGCTATATTCCCTGACGAAGAGTCCCTCTCCAGCATCCTTATAGGCCTCTTCAGGTACTGTAAGGCTGCTCTGAGTTCTCCACACAGATTCTCTTCTCCAGGCTGAACAGTCCCAACTTTCTCAGCCTGTCTTTGTAAGGGAAGTGCTTCAGCCCCTCATCATCCTTGTGGCCTTCTCTGAACTTGCTCCAACAGTTCCATGTCCTTCTTATGTTGAGGACACCAGAACTGCACACATGAATGCTATCCTCTCAAAATCAGTAGAGTGCTTTGCTTCTTGTGGGTTTCTGCTGATCTTTTACTTAATAATATTTTGGCATTCTAGGGATATTCTTTTGGTGTTGCTGTGTAGCATAATAGCTAGACCTACCCTAATGCTTGGACAAAACTTCACTGATCCCTTTTCAGTGCTGTGGGGCTTGGAATCATTAAAAAGAGCAAAGTTGCTTTCCAAAATGGATCTGAGTTGACAAAATCAGCAGAGCTACAGAAGTTAATATAGTATGAACTGAGCTGTTGTTAGTGCGTTTAGATAAATCTTAGACAGATGTAAAGACTTTTTGAAAATAGCTGTGATTTTACTCTGTGGTATGAAAATTGGTTTTGCCAGGAGATAGCAGTAGCCTTGCTGTGATGATACAAAGCCAATCAACTTTGAGCTAGAGTATTGAAATGCAAGATAAGTTTGAAGAAATGGGTCGCTGGAATAACCTGTTTAAAATCTGCATTGGGAATTCAGTGTAAAATGTATGTGACAAGATCTGAAGGCCCTGTGTGGTAGCCAAAATTAATGGTAAGTTAGAAAAAGAAGCCACCTTGGTATTTTGTCTGAAATAGTTACTTCAATATAATGAATGCAGCATTATGAATTATAGGTTGGTGGTTGTGAGGATGTGAATACCTTTCTGCAGTTAGACTCACAGAATCGTAGAATAGTTAGGGTTGGAAAGGCCCTTAAGACCATCTAGTTCCAACACGTCACACTAAACCATGCCACGCAAGGCTTCATCCAACCTGGCCTTGAACACTGCCAGGGATGGAGCATTCACAGCCTCCCTGGGCAACCCATTCCAGTGCCTCACCATCCTAACAGTAAAGAATTTCTTCCTTATATTCAATCTAAACTTCCCCTGTCTAGGTTTTAACCTGTTACCTCTTGTCCTGTCACTACAGTCCCTAATGAATAGTCCATCCCCAGCATCCCTGTAGGCCCCCTTCAGATAATGGAAGGCTGCTATGAGGTCTCCACGCAGCCTTCTCTTCTCCAGGCTGAACAGCCCCAACTTTCTCAGCCTGTCTTCATATGGGAGGTGCTCCAGTCCCTGATCATCATTGTGGCCCTCCTCTGGACTTGTTCTAACAGTTCCATGTCCTTCTTATGTTGAGGACACCAGAGCTGCACACAATACTCCAAGTGAGGTCTCACGAGAGCAGAATAGAGGGGCAGGATCACCAGCTGGACATTGTGCCATTGACCACAACTCTTTGCATGCAGCCATCCAGCCAGTTCTTTATCCACTGAGCGCTGCACCTATCAAATTGATGTCCCTCCAATTTAGAGACAAGGATGTCATGTGGGACAGTGTTGAACGCTTTGCACAAGTCCAGGTAGATGACATCAACTGCTCCACCCCTGTCCATCACTTTTGTAGCCCCATCATAGAAGGCCACCAAATTGGTCAGGCAGGATTTCCCCCTAGTGAAGCCATACTGGCTGTCACTGAGCACCTTGTTGTTTTTCATGTGCCCTAGCATGCCTTCCAGGAGAATCTGCTCCAAGATTTTGCCAGGCACAGAGTTCTTTCAAATTATGTAGCTACCATATTCAGATACCAATTTTTGACAGAAGTACAAGTTTCACTTGCATTATTGCACTTTTCCTGTCTCTGGTTCAAGCTCTTTTTTACCTTCTAGAGGTTGTTTCATTGTCTGTCCAGGCTCTTAATCCCTCTGCAGTGTCTCAGCTTTCCTTCTGAGTTCGGGATCCAGACAGGACTGGAATCTCATTCTTTCAGAATTGGTGCTGAGTATCTTTTTTGGCATAAGGATAGGCAAGAGAAGCATTCAATTCCCAATAAAGGTACTAATAGAATCATATATGTTGGAAAAAGACCTTTAAGATCATGGAGTCCAGCTATTAAACCAGCACTGCCAACTCCACCAGTCAGCTCACGCTCAGCTGCCATCAACTAACATCCCATTTGCTTTTCCATGAGCAAGTTCCCAGCCACTCTTTCCCAAGCCCACAGGGTTGCACGGGGTTGTGGTGCAGGACCTGACACTTTGCCTTGTTGAACCTAATACCATTGGCCACAGCCCATGGATTCAGCCTGTCTAGATCCCCCTGTGGAGCTTCCTGCCCTCCAGCAGATCAACGCTCCCACCCAACTTGGTGTCAACAAACTGACTGAGGATGCACTTGATCCTCTCACCCAGGTCATTGATAGAGACATTAAACAGAACTGGCCTCAAGGCTGAGCCCTGGGAAACATCACTTGTGACCAGCTGCCAACTGGATTGAACTTCATCCACCACCACTCTTTGGGCTCTGCCATCCAGACAGCTTTTTGTCTAGTACACACTTCCAAGCTGTGAGCAGCCAGTTATTCCAGGACAGTGCTGTGGAAAGGGTGTCAAAAGCTCTACTAAAGTGTGGCTAGACAACATCCACAGGTTTTCCATCATTCCCTAAGCAGGTCACCTTATCGTAGGAGATTAGGTCCATATTATGCAAGAGACAGTTTTTAATCTCATCCCAGGGATGTGTCTGTTACCAGCAGTTAAGTATGAAACAGTGAGCTTGAAATGTAAGTTGTATTTTTCTTCAGTTCCTTGGAATCAGACTTTCTGCTAAAATTGTAAGAAGAAGGCTAAGGACTGTAGCAAAGTTTGTTCTCCTGAGAGTAGTTTGTCCTTTTTGTTCCCTTTCAGTGAAGATGAGCCTCTTCGCAGAAGCTGTAATTTCCATGGGCAAAAGGAAATCCTTTTAGTAAGGTGGAATCTCTAGTTTTATTCCTGTCAAATGCGCTCAGTGTGATTACTGAATGACCCAAAAGCTGAATGATGTGGTGGGAGCTGGCAATGCAAGTGCTTTTAATTTTCTGTAATTGGTAACTTATACATAAGCCAATGAACTTAATGAAGATAAAATATGTGTTCAGCTCGACGTTAGTTGTGCTTATTCAAACCAGCAATGGGAAGGTATGTTAGCTTTGTGATTTACTTCTGCTCATATATCCAGATGTAGAGAAAGCACTTTCCCCATAGGCTGATAGTGCTATCAAGCTATAATAACCAGTCTTCAAATTCTGCCAGCCCTGTTGCTTTCTTGATCTATAGAATTTTCCTCCTAAACACACTAGAGTTGAAAGAAACGAAGTCTAAATGCCTATGTAGTGGGTCAGGTAAACTTTTACCAAACAGCATCATTAGAATGTCTGAATCTTGGATGCAAATCAAACAACTCCAGTCAGCTTTTCCAAGTGCCGGTATGATTTATGCAGGGAGATGTTCACAGTTTCTTCTCTTTCCAAGCTTGCTTTGTTGCGGGCCTTTTTTAGCAAAGTTTATTGTGATGAATGCTCTCAGATGTGCATACGCATTGTGTCTGAATGATGATTTGATGATGAACTTGTTTCTCATCCAGTTGGACATTCAGTCTAAATGAAAGGAAGGGTTGTGTTTCAGTCTTGTTACTCTTGGGTTTTATGACCACTATAGAAGTGGAGTTTGAGCCTCTCTTTCTTCTTCCCCAATGAAAAAAAACCATGGAAAAGAGTGTTTTGTGTTTTCAAGACGTAGCTTGTTTTATCAGAAGGAATTAGTTGGAATTGGTAAAAATGTAAGTGTATTTTGAAACTCACTGAGTTCTGTTACCTCTGCTTTTCTGTGTTTTAATCTTTTGGACAAGGACAGGCAAGAATTTGGTGGCTTAATGTAGATTCCAGTAGGAACAGCATAGGTATAATTTTCCAAGCCTTGTGCCTGAGGAACACCTCAGGAGCATTTGTCATAGAATGCTACCTCTCAAGCTCCATGCTCATGGTACTTACCCACATTAGTGTTCCTGATCTAGATCGACAGTGGAGTAAGTGAGATTAGAAAACTTCCTGACAGAAGAGACATGAATTCCTTGACAAATTCCTGATACTGGACATGAGCACAGGGATCCTCTGGGCTTTTCTTCAAACATCCTTTCTTCTGAAGCCATCAAGAAGATGAGGCAGGAGAAGGTTTAAGTTTTCTTAAAAACTTCCAGCTGGCAACATACGTTCCCAGTACTGGGGCCTCTCAGTTTTGAAAAACAACACCCAGTTCATCTGACAGCTTTCCTACAAGCTCCGTCTCAAAACCAGCATCAAGGTGCCCTGCTGTGTCCCATGTCTCTTCAGTTTTCTTTCTCTTTAGGATAGATGGATATGCCTGAACTCCACTCAGAAATGCAGGAGATCTGTTGCTGAGAGACAAAAGACAGATTCACAAACAGGAAAGTATCTTTTATGAGTATTTTTACATAAGGATTTTTTATATTTATACTAGTGTTTCTTTTACTTTCTTCTTCAGGATGGCAACCTGATTTTACTCCAGGTCTGTATGTTCAGGATGTTGTTCAAGAAATAGCTGTGTTTGAAATTCCTGCAGCTAACTATGCTGCTTTCCCTTTATTTAATGTATTCTAACCTTACCTTAAACTTGTTCTAAGCAAGCTCCTGGACTCCTGGCTGCCGTTGGGGGAGTGTGGCTGTTGATGCCTGCAAACTCCTCTAGCAAGCAGCAGGAGACTGGGAGAGCTCTAACAGCAGCTCATACAGTCTACCAAGAAGCCTTAGGATGTACAAACTGTTTATAAGACAGCTTCAAACTATTGCCAAAATATGAGTACATATTATGAAAACAACATTTGTTTTTAAATCTAAGGGTGGGGCAGCCCCATCTGTGCAAAAACCTTATACAGCTCTCCACAACTAAGTGCAATGAATGTAGAAATAAGAAGCTGCCCAGTACAGTCCAGAGTTTGAAAAGGAAAAAACTAAGAAATGGGACCTATGTAAAAGAAAAAGGGTGAGCAGGGAAGGGGGAAGATGGGGAATCTGCAAAAGTGAGTTGAGATGCCTGGGTTAAATATCTTGTAGAGTGAAGGTATGCATAACTTACTAGCTTTACTATGTAGCATTTCTAGAAAACCAGACACTGGCCCAAAGCACTTAGTCCCAAAGATCTTGGGTTGTGGTGTTGGTTCTTCCCTCCCTCATCCCCTGGAGCTGGTTGGTGGATCTGTGCTTGCAGCTGCCCATCATTGTTATCATTAAACTCAAATAAGCCAAATGACCCCTCGGCCTTGAGGAGCAGGTTTCTGTTTTGCGTATTTCCCGCATGTTTAAAACCACAACACCTGTAAAGCAACAATAACAAAATGTAATAAAATGTCTTCTGTAGTTTTCTTCTCAGATCTACTTGTTCAGTTCCAAAATACTAATCCATTATCCAAACAGGGACAGCATCCTTCCCTGCTGCTTTCTGAGGTTGTGTGCTTGCTTTCTTGCTTAGAGCTGAGTTTGTCACTGAGCTTAGTTTAGGAGGATGCACAGGGTATCACAGGACCAGCTCCTCTTTTGCTTCATTTGCTTTCACATATAGAAAGTAAAGTCAGAGGTGGAATGACCTCTTTTCCCAAAAAAGAACAAAAGGGAGAAGCCTCTCTCAGCTGAATCTTTCTGAACCGTGCTTGAGGCACGTAGCTGGAGAAGATGTGGTATAAAGCACAAGCCTGTTCTCTGTTTTTGGATGGCAAGATAGTTGGCTGGTGTTTATTACAGTTGGAAATGGGTAAATACTCATGTGTAGTCTTTAAGCAGTTTTCTCTGATTCAGACACAGCTTGGGATGCCTTTGGCCTGAATTCCTCCCTCTGCTGAAAGAGATGCTGATGTCTGAAAATAGTTCATCTGTTGTTCCTCCTTTAATCCTCAGACTTTGAGGGTCACAGGCATCTGTTTCTAACCCTGTAAAGGAACCAACAAAGACTCCCAATTTAACTATGTCTTTTAACTTGTAAGAAATGCTGTACTGATCTTTTCTTCACCTGAGGATGTCTCTCCATCCTATTCTTAGCAGGAGTGGAAAGAATTGGATACTCATATTGAGAGTTAGATATTTCTTGTGCTTTGTGTAGTTGGACTGAAGAAATGATAGAAGTGACTTCTAGGTTAGGACATGAGTGCATGACCAGAGGATTAATGGAGCATGAAACATAAAGTTCCCCTTTTTGTCTCTGTAAGTAATGAGTGTCTCTGCAAATATGTCTTAGCTTAGGTAAGACATCCTGCTCATCTTAGGTAGACACCTTTATTAGGCCTGAGAATCTTATGTAGGTCTTGTGCATAGAGATGTTAAAAGCAGGTGACAAGTATTGGTGAAGTCTGAGAATGCCTACTGGGCAGAGGTGTATGTCACTGTTGCAGGGGGAACAAGTGTCCTGCAGAGAAAGAGTCAGGAGAGTAGGATGTTGACAGAAGCACCTGGCTTATGTGGGAAAGCTGTGACCTGAAGGACTCAGTCAGGTGTTGCCAGCAGCATATAAAAGTTATTGTTAACTGAATCCTTAACAAAAGTGGTAATGTGCCAGATGGCATCCCAGACTCCTAGGGTCAGGAAACAGCAGGGATAATATTTCCTGTTGATATCAATCTTGCATAGTTTTAGATTAGTAACTGTGAAAGCAGAGGAATCCAGGTGTTGCAGAAATGGTGGTATGCTACAAGTAGGTGTCCTTTACTGTCTATCTTTAATGTACCTTGTTAATTCAGTCCCTATCTCCTTTTTCTGTGAGTTACACAGCTCTGTTCCATATCTGCCTTGGACTGTTTCTCTGAACTGGCAACTTGGGCTTGATTTCACAAGAGATCTGGTGCAAGGGGTCCGCTGAAGATATGACATAGGCAGAAAGAGTAGAAATGCCACACGTGTAAGGAACCAGAGATGGGAAGCTTCCAAGGCCACGAATCACAGTGGAAGCCCCCAGAGAGACATGCCTGGGTGGGCATGGTGAGGGTACCCGGAGCTGGCTTGAGTTCAGCTCATCTCGCTCTCCATCCTCTTGAAATAGAACTGGTGCAGGGCAACAGCTTACCCACATCCAGTACCTGTATCTCTGGTCTGTTTCTAGAAAAACTGCCTAAGGAAGATGTTTGAATATAATTTTCCCTGAAAATTATCAATACAGATTCAGATTCCATATTCTTTATGATATAACCACTGTGTTCTCAAGAAGCCATAGGTCTGTAAGGTCTTCTTTTTTCAAAACCCTGAATAACATGGATGTTATTCAGCCTGAGGGTGAGGTTAAAATAACCTGATAATGCTGGAAAGGGCTGTTGTTTGGTCATGACAGAAACAAAAGAATAAAGGATGATGTAAAGGTAGCATCAGGTGTGTGCATATGATGCTTTAAGCTTATGTTCAGACTGATTTTCAGCTGTAGGGTGTTACTGGTGCTGAGGTTTCTGCACTGGTTTCTCTTATTCATGATGAGAGATGCATTTCTGTATGTACTAGAATTCAACCTCCATGTATGCTCATGGTATTTCATGTTGAGCAGAAATTCTCTTATCCTAAAAAAACCTTGTCCTTAATGACACAAGCTGTGGTCACTGAGTGCTTGGATGCACGCAGTTTCCTGTGCTCTAATGATGCAGCTACCTCACGGAGACAAAAGTATAGTGTGTATAAATTGCCTTTTATCACCAGCTTGTCCTGTTTATTTTCACATGAAAAGGTTAGGACAGCTGAAATAAGTACTTGAGGGAGAAACAAACCCAACTCCATTGGGCCCCTGTGTTATTCCTCACATCCCAGTTACACTCAGCAGCACCATAAAACTTTTCCATTTTGAAAAGCTTCTCGAGTTCTGCACTCAGCAGCCCCAAACACCAATAACTCTGCTTCTGGCTGTCACTTGATATAGCAAATAGGGTGTGCTTACAGTGGAGCGCGGGAAGTCACACATGGAGCACATTCCTTGGAATCCTCTTTGTTTTATCAGTGCGGAACAACCCACAAAGATTTGTATTATTGCACCTGAATAAATAGTACTCTGCAACACTTTCCCATGGAGGTCAGTGCCTGTGACTTGTGTGGGGCCATTCCCGGGATTTGTCCCTGCTGCTTCTGTGGGATAACAACAGTCTTGGCACCCATGCCAGCTGACCCAGTGTCACTGAGTGCATGTTTTGGGTACCGATCTTGAAAGGCCAGCTGCTGGCCACCAGTAGCTTTTTATGCAGCACTATTTTTCTAGCAAGCAGGAGCAGTGTTCAACTACACAGTTACAACTACCAGCATAGTTTTAGTAGCATAGACTTGCCAGATTCTCCAAATATTTTAATTTCATTGTAATGCATAATAGCAGGTGTACAGTGTGGTTGCCAGTTTCTGCTTGCTGGCCAGGAGAGTAAATGAGCCTTTGCAAAATGAGAATGGGATTTAATTATATTTTCAGAAATGGCTAATAGCAAGCTGAGCACAAGATTCACTTCTTAGCAATTGCAGTTTGGTTGCTGGTATTTCCATGTGGTCACCAGAGAGAGCAGAATGCCTTCCTTGGAAGTTACTCTCAGCTGCCTGGAATGATAAGAAATGTGTTACTTCAGAAATAAGGTTTCCATATCATCCCTCATGTCTTGACTTCAGGTCTCTCTCTTTTATTTATAAACTCCCCTACCCCCTTTGAGTAACTGTTCCTATTTGGGCAAAAAACACTCCTTGTGTAGTTCTACAATGGCTGATCTGCAAGCATTCTTTAATTTAGAAGTCTGAGCAGATGTAAAAGCCAGATTTCCATACTCTTGGCTGCGGAGCCTTTTGGGGCTTATATGATTTGACTACTGCTGAGCTGAAGTCTGATTTGGGAGCCAAACTTCTTTTTTGTCTACACTGTTCTCATAGAGACCAGACATTTGCACTAAGCAGGGTATATTGCCAGAACATGAAATTTCACCTCCTGCACACTAATGGTATGGAAGAAGTCTCAAAATTACTTCCTTCAAGCAGGTCAACTGCTTGTGCAGACAGTTTGAGGTTACTATAAAGATGTTCTCAAACATATGTATGATTGTGTATATGTTCAGCTTAGCGAGAGAGGATATGTTATTTAGAAAGGAAGGGGAAAGGGAGGTATTGTCCCTCACCTCAGATCTGTCTTAGTTCCTCTGAAACTAATGAATGTCTTGTGATTTCTCTTTAGACAAAATCATTCTCAGTACAGTTCCTTCAGAGGAGCTGTAGGGTTTCCTCAGGCCAAGGGCTGGAAGTGGTCTCCTGCACCTTAACAAGCCTGGATGGAGCTGAGTGAAAATGTCAGTTTGTCTTTGCCTCTTCTGAAATGGCTGTATAATGTCCAGTCCCAGAGGACATAAACTCCTATCCTTTCTCAAAGGGTGATCACAGGCCTTACGTGTTAGTGCTCAGTCTGTTTTACTGGTTCTGTCTCACTCTTGGAATGTAGCTTTTGGGTGTATTTATTTGTGTATTTATGACTTGTTGAATATCACAAGTTTAAATGGCATAAGCAAAGCCCCTGAGGGTTTCACAGTCACCAAGTCAAGAGCAGAGAACTTGTTAACATAGAGAAATTTGTTCAGTAGAGCCATGGATTCAAAGTTGGTGAACAGATGGCTACAGCCCTGCAACAGAATGATTTCTTTTCTTGCAGTGATTATCAATGGCAGGATGTGCAGCCCTGTTGGTTTTGGGGATGATCTCACCAATGGCAACCTCTTAAGGAGAGCAATGTAGCCCCCAAATCTGGACTAGCAATCATGATTGGTGGTAGACAATGCAGGCCTTTTACAGTACATATGATGTTACACTGCAGGGTACAGAGACTGTTTATACACTGTGGGACAGATTTTAAATTTGCAAGGCCAGGGTGAGCTCTCACTGAAGGCAATGCAGCTTTTGCTGGATTTTCTTTCTGGAACACTTCAGGTCAGACACCAGTCTGACTTTTGGTCAGACGCCAGAAACAGAACTGATCTTCAGGGACAGCAAACATTTCCTAATCTCTTTTAATCAGCACCTCCAATATAAAGACAGGCTGAAAAAGTTGGGGCTCTTCAGCCTGGAGAAGAGAAGCTGCATGGAGACCTCCTAGCAGCCTTCCAGTATCTGAAGGGGGGCTATAGGGAAACTTGAGAGGGACTCTTCAATCAGGGACTATAGTAATAGGATGAAGGATAATGGGTTTAAACTGAAACAGGGGAAGTTCAGGTTAGATATAAGGAAGAAATTCCTTACTGTGAGGGGGGTGAAGCACTGGCACAGGTTGCCCAAAGGAGTGGTGAATGCTCCATCTCTGACAGTGTTCAAAGCCAAGTTGGACAGAGCCTTGGGTGACATGGTCTAGGGGGAGGCATCCCTGCCTGTGGCAGGGGTTGTAACTGGATGATCTTAAGGTCCTTTCCAACCCAACCTGTTCTGTGATTCTGTTGTCCAGATGTAAGTTCTATGTTGCCTGGCTATTAGCACAGGCAGAAGCACAGCTTCCCACTGATCTGTGCATTGGCTGTTGGTGATGGATGTAGCTGTTGGGCAGTGCAACTGGCTGGCTGGATGTCACTTGTGGCTTCTGAGAGCCATTTCCAGTCAGGATATAACTGCATGCACAGTTCTGCAATTTCAGTTGTGCACACGTTTCTCTTGACCACATACCATGAAACTGGGTTAAAATCTGCCATAAATCTAAAATTGTATACTGTTGCCCAGAAGCTGTGCTGATTCATGTTGTCTGAGGGTGCCTTTTATCTGCCAAGATCTTCTAGAAGAAAATGCAGCAGGAGGGCCAGGAGACCCTCTTGGATGGATAAGGAGCTGCTGAGAAAAATACACAGGAAAAAAGAGGCTTATAAAAGGTGGAAGCAAGGACAGGTGGCCCGGGATGAATACAGGGATGTTGTCCGGGTAATTAGGGACCAAGTTAGGAAAGCTACGGCCCAATTGGAGCTAAACTTGGCAAGGGATGTTAAAGATAATAGGAAGGGATTTTATAGGTATGTAGCGGCTAAAAAACAGACTAGGGACAATGTAGGCACCCTCCAGAAGCTTTCAGGAGAACTGGCTACACAGGACTTGGAGAAGGCTGAGGTTCTGAATGGCTTCTTTGCCTTGGTCTTCACTGGCAAAGGCTCTGACCACAGCACCCAAGTCTTGGAAGGCAGACGTAGGGACTGTGAAAACCTAGACCTTGGGCCCACTGTACATGAGGATCTGGTTCGAGACCATCTTAAGAACCTGAATGTACACAAGTCCATGGGACCTGATGAAATCCATCCGCGGGTCCTGAAGGAGCTGGCGAATGAAGTTGCAAAGCCACTGGCCATCATATTTGAAAAATCATGGCAGACAGGTGAAGTTCCTGATGACTGGAAAAAGGGAAATATAACCCCCATTTTCAAGAAGGGGAAAATGGATGACCCTGGGAAATTACAGACCAGTCAGTCTTACCTCTGTGCCTGGCAAAATCTGGGAGCAGATTCTCCTGGAAGGCATGCTAGGGCACATGAAAAACAACAAGGTGCTCAGTGACAGCCAGTATGGCTTTACTAGGGGAAAATCCTGCCTGACCAATTTGGTGGCCTTCTATGATGGGGCTACAAAAGTGATGGACAGGGGTGGAGCAGTTAACGTCATCTACCTGGACTTGTGCAAAGCATTTGACACTGTCCCACACTACATCCTTGTCTCTAAATTGGAGTGTCATCAATTTGATAGGTGCAGCGCTCAGTGGATAAAGGACTGGCTGTGTGGCCGCATGCAAAGACTTGTGGTCAATGGCGCAGTGTCCAGCTGGAGACCAGTAACGAGTGGTGTCCCTCAGGGATCAGTGTTGGGATCGGTCTTGTTCAACATCTTTGTCACTGACATGGGCAGTGGGATTGAGTGCACTCTGAGCAAGTTTGCTGATGACACCAAGCTGTGTGGTTCGGTTGATACACTGGAGGGAAGGAATGCCATTCAGAGGGACCTTGACACACTTGTGAGGTGGGCTGATGCTAACCTCATGAAGTTTAACCATGCCAAGTGCAAGGTCCTACACCTGGGTCAGAGCAATCCCAGGCACAGCTACAGGCTGTGGTAGTCCTGCAGAGAAGGACTTGGGGGTGTTGGTCAATGAGAAAATGGAGATGAGCCAGCAGTGTGCACTCACAGCCCAGAAAGCCAACCGTATTCTGGGCTGCATCAAAAGGAGCATGACCAGCAGGTCGAAGGAGGTGACCCTGCCCCTCTACTCTGCTTGGAGTATTGTGTGCAGTTCTGGTGTCCTCAACATAAAAAGGACATGGTACTGTTAGAACAAGTCCAGAGGAGAGCCACGAGGATGATCAGGGGACTGGAGCTCCTCCCATATGAAGACAGGCTGAGAAAGTTGGGGCTGTTCAGCCTGGAGAAGAGAAGGCTGCGTGGAGACCTCATAGTAGCCTTCCAGTATCTGAAGGGGGCCTACAGGGATGCTGGAGAGGGACTATTCATTAGGGACTGTAGTGATAGAACAAGGGGTAACAAGTTAAAACTTAAACAGCAGGGGTTTAGACTGGTTATAAGGAAGAAATTCTTTACTGTTTTGGTGATGAGGTACTGGAATGGGTTGCCCAGGGAGGTTGTGAATGCTCCATCCCTGGCAGTGTTCAAGGCCAGGTTGGATGAAGCCTTGGGTGATATGGTTTAGTGTGAGGTGTCCCTGCCCATGGCAGGGTGGTTGGAACTAGATGATCTTGAGGTCCTTTCCAATCCTAACTATTCTATGATTCTATGATTCATGTTTGAATTCTCTAAGCAAGGAAAGCAGTTTATATACCATTAATAAGCTTATTTTGTGGTAAAAGCAAATGCTAAAGGTGTGCCTATGTAGTAATGCTGTTCTTCTGTGGAAAAAACCTGAATGGTCATAATACTCATGCTCATCATTAACTTACTCAGTTGCTTTTGCACTGAGTGAATAACTTCAGTTCCACATCATCAAGAACATGAGTCAACTTCAGTGTGCACTCACAGCCCAGAAATCCCTGTGTCCTGGCCTGCTCAGAAGAAGCATGACCAGCATGTCAAAGAAGGTTATCCTGCCCCTCTGCTCTGCTCTTGTAAGACCCAACTTGAGCACTCTGTGCAGTTCCTGAACATAAGAAGGACACGGAGCTGTTGGAACAAGTCCAGAAGAGGGCCATGAGGATGATCAGGATTCTATGATTCTATGATTTTATGACTGGAGCACCTCCCATATGAAGACAGGCTGAGAAGGTTGGGGCTGTTCAGCCTATAGAAGAGAAACTGCTTGGACACCTCAGAGCAGGCTTTCAGTGTCTGAAGGAGAGCTACAAGGATGCTAGAGAGGACTCTTCATCAGGGAATATAGCAATAGGACAAGGGGTGATGGGTTCAAACTTAAACAGGGGAAGTTCAGGTTAGATCTAAGGAAGAAGTTCTTTACTGTGAGGGTGGTAAAGCACTGGCACAGGTTGCCCAAAGAAGTGGTGAATGCTCCAACCCTGGCAGTGTTCAAGGCCAGGTTGGACAGAGCCTTGGGTGACATGGTCTAGTCTGAGGCATTCCTGCCCATGGCAGGGGGTTGGAACTGAATGATCTGAAGGTCCTTTCCAATACAAACCATTCTGTGATCATGCAATGTAAAATAACAACAGCATGTCAAGGGGCTATTGCTCAGAGGATCTTCATTTGTTAGAGCCCATGTTCCTGAGAGCTTGGATTTGAAATTCTAATGTGCTACACCACATGATGGTTTTTATGCATGATATTATGTGTATTTGGCATTTCTGAGTTGTATGACATGGTTCCTAGATGATGTAATGGTCATTTAGGAACATTCAAGGATATTGAGGTGATCAAGAAAGTAGAACAGTCCTCCAGACATAGACTCCCAGTGCTGGACAGCTCAACCACAATCCATATAATCTTGCAGTTGCAAAAAGCTTCAGATAATTCCAGTTCCACTCTGCTCAAATGGGACTCAAATGTGTTAGCCAGTTAAGCACCTGCCTCATATGGAATTGAAGCTTCATGTAAGTCAGTGGGATAAAGCATTTAAGACCTGTCTTGTATTAGAACACTCAGGTTTCTTTACAATTATTTACATTTTTTATAACCCTGGAAGATGGAACTATTTCAGGATCATGTAGCTGAGTTCTAATATGAGAGTGCTAGCCCATAAACAGAAAAATTGGTGACGAACAAGCTTGTGTATGTTCACTTCAAGGCTTATTTGAATGGTGAGACAGAAGAACTCTGGGAGTTGCACACTAGTCAGCTGTATGGAAGAAATAAACAACTGTAACCAAGTGGAGAATAGTGGATAATAACATTTGTTTCCAGGTGTTCACACTCAGATGGCTTCTCCTAGGGAAAATCATGCCTCTTAAAACTTTCAGTTAATAGAATTGTAGATAAAGTTGACTCAGAGTAATTTAGTTTGATTTTTTGGAACTTTTTCCCCAGCAAATAGCTATATGACTAGCAGCCAAGGGCTTTTATTTAACACGAAGTGAGTGTACAGCTAGTTACGGAGCCAGAAGGGCATGCGATCCTTATGGGAACCACACTAACTCCAGCATGACATCCCCAAACATGCAGAGTTCATTATCCCTCCCAGGAAGAAGGTTGATTTTTCTGAGCTCGTCTGTGAGAGGAAGAGCTGAATTGGTGGCAAGCCTCAGGATTGCTCTTTGAGCCTTTTTCTTTGCCTCACTTGTGCTGAAACGGGAGGGAGACTTGAAGGTTGTGTGATGGTTTTGGAGGAACCATGGATGGTGGTGCAATGTGAAACCTCCTGATGTTCTCTGAAGTTTTGAAAAGAAGGGAGCTAGTTTGCCAGGGGTTTCTCCTGAATGCAATGTAAGTAACCAGGAGATGAATTGGTAACTTGAGAGTGGGTTACCCCCTGCTGTGCTGGAATGGTGAGAAGAGGTGCCCTGGCCTGCAAAGTCTTGTTCATCTGTTTGCACTTGAGTTGAGGGGAAATGTGTGCAGTCAATTCCGGTCTTTCAGGTGAGGAATTAGTTCTTCACTTTTCCTCCTGTTCTTCACCTTTACAGACTGTCTTTTGCATACAGAAGAGTACCAAAATTGCTGAATGTTTTCCAAGTAGTATCTCAGGCATCACCAGTCCAATTGCATTGTTTTGCCTGTCATTTGTTCTTTCCATTGAATACCTGTGGCTTCTTTGTGAATGACACTGGCAAAAGGTTGCAGTTTCATCCTTGGTGGAGCCCAGTGGTGCCAGCACAGTACTATGAGCTTAGAGAAAACACCAAGGGATGTCTGAACAACAATTCTGCTAAGGTCAGTTCTTCAGATAGCCTGATGATACCTGCCTCAGGTGTGCTGACAACCTAGGGTTGTGCACTAGCTATGTAAGAAATGTTAAATGCTGCTTGACCCAGCAAAATGCAGTTTTGATTGTGTTGGCAAATACCAAAGACAAAGCAGACTGTTTTGACACCAGCAGTTGAAAACCACAGCCTTAGACATGCCAGGATGATAGTGTTTGTGAAGATTTGCTTGTCCTAAACATCCTGGTTTATGAAAATCAGCAACAGCACCTACAAAAGACATACACAATTAGCCTGAAAAGTTTTGGGGCAACTTAGTTTGCAACCAAATATGCACTTAGCCTAGTTTTGTTGTAGTTTTCATTGTGGGTGCCTTGGTGACTGTATGTTTTACAGCTTTGTGCTGTAAAATGTACAGAATATGATTTGCCTTCTTGATGAATATTTTGGTAGTAGGCACTTTGTTTCCTTAGATTACCCCCTACTGCGTCTTCATTCTCACTTTATCCTTCTGTTTCCTTGATCTTTAGGGGGTGAGGGGAGGAGTGACTTTGTATTTAAAAGTGAAAATGTGGTAACTCCTTATTTATTTTGTTCATGTTTTATTGTGCTGAAGTGCCAGCATCTGTTTTATCAACCCTCTGAGAAAAGTGCTCATTCCCTTCCTGGCTTCCACGCGAAGAGTTCTGGGAGGCAAAGAAGCTTTTTGTGTGCTCTGAGAAATGCCAGACCCTCACTGCCTGGACATTAGAGGTCTGCAGATGCCTCAGGCCAAGTTCTGTTCATAAGGATATGTGAGGGTAAGTTCTGTGTTCTTTCACTGGACCTCTGATATGCTCTCTGAAAACTGTCTTGACTCTCTAGGAATATCTGTCTGTGACCTCCCCCTTTACATCTGTGCCCTCTTAAATGCTGGCAGATGTATCAAACAATGATGTCGAGACCAAGGAGTTACAAGGACATTAATTTATTGAAAAACATCACATAGTTCTTACAAAAAGTCAAAAGAAAGATCAAAGCATTTACTGACTATAAATTTGAGACTGTGTAAGAAGCACCCCATCAGTGGCAGAATAACATCTGTTCAGCAAGGCTGCTTTGTAGGTGGATCTTGTGGGATGGACTTGCTTTTCATGCTGCTGATTAAATCCTGCTTCAAGATTCACTGGAGGTTGGTACTGTGGGCCATGTTCCTTCTGATTACATGTAAAGCAAAGTTGCAAATGTTTTCTTTGCTTTATTTCAGGGCGGGGGAGGGAAGTTATACTAAACATTGAATCATAGAATAGTTTGTGCTGGAAGAAACTGTAAAGATGGTCTAGTTCCATCCCCACGGGCAGGGACACCTATATAATGTCCCAGCGTTTGATTTTGTCATGTGAATTGCTTGTTTCACCGAAGAAGAAGAATGCTGTAGTTGAGCGTGGTGCAACCCTGAAGTTGAGCAAGGTGTAAAGCAGCAAAGAAAGGAGCTAGAGGCAGGTGCTGGGGGGAGAAGTCTTTTAGACTCTTGCAAAAGGACTGTGATGGAAGTATTTCAACCTTTAAATCCTCCAGGGTGATAAGTGACTAACCTAAAATGCTAATCGATCTGAGTGGGAAGTGGAAAGCCCCTGTTAATCCAATTAACCACAGAGCCCTGAATGCCTCCTTGTCAGTGCAAAAGCAACTCCAACACATGCTCAGCTGTTACTCTTTCACAACCAGTAGTACAGTTGTGACTCCCTGGTTCCTGCCAGCAAAAATATCCGCTGGGTTCATTTTACCACCAAATATTTTTACACTTCTGCACTAATAAATATAAACTCCCCTAGCTGGAACAGGCATGCAGAAAGATGTCTCTTCTATTGATGACTGCATTTTATTCCCTGGCATGTAAAAGTCTGTGACAGTTGATGCAAACGATGGAAGAAAAGCAGGTGGTCATGAGCCTTCTGTGGAACACAGAGGGATAACCCATTAGGGAGTGCCCAAAATGTTATGGTATCATATGGGCAGTGCCTTTACATGGAGTTGCTGCTTTGCTGTGTGCCATGGAGCTGTTGGAGCAAGTCCAGAGAAGGGCCATGAGGATGATCAGGGGCTGGGGCACCTCCCATACAAAGACATGCTGAGAAGGTTGGGGCTGTTCATCTAGGAGAAGAGAAGGCTGCATGAAGACCTCATAGCAGCCTTCCAGTATCTGAAGGGGGCCTACAAGGATACTGGAGAGGGACTCTTCATCAGGGACTGCAGTGACAGGACAAGGGGTAATGGGTTTAAACTGAAGCAGGGGAAGTTCAGGTTAGATCTAAGGAAGAAGTTCTTTACTGTGAGGGTGATGAGGCACTGGCACAGGTTGCCCAAAGGAGTTGTGAATGCTCCATCCCTGGAAGTGTTCAAGGCTAGGTTGGACAGAGCCTTGGGTGACATGGTCTAGTGTGAGGTGTCCCTGCCCATGGCAGAGGGCTGGAACTGGATGCTTAAGGCCCTTTCCAACAGAAATCATTCTATGAGTCTATGATTCTGTGATTATGCGACTGATGAGGGGCTGAGGGTGCCCTGGCCCAATGCTCCAGTGTTTTGCCGTAGGTAGGAACATTGTTCAGCTGAAACGTTGGTGCAGTGGCAAGTTCTTGTTTGGATGGACGTGCCTTCAAGGCTTCATCTCGACTCTCTTTAAGAACATGCCAAGCATTTAAGTATTGAAAATATACTTGTTTTCAACACTGTGGAAGGCTTACACCGCTGAGCTCTCAGATATTTATGTTTAACGTCAATGCGAATGTTGCCTGAATGTAGGATTTGAACCACCTTGCTGTGTTCTGCTCTGAGCGTCAGTGAGGAGCTGCGTACGTACCTACTGACCTACTGCAGTCTCCCGCAGGCCTGATACCATGGTTGTGATATCAAATGCCCTTACAGCAGAATTTGATGAACTGCTGCAAAGGAATGTTCATCCCACATGTTGTCATGACAGTGCTGATTCATAGGTGAAGGCCATTTCTGCTGATACGGGACAAGTGCATGAATGTTTGGACAGCATCACAGGCTGGGTTTCTGTTTGGGGTCTGTAATGCTGGTGTCTTATTTCTTGTTTGTATTTCTGTGGCACCCCATCAAAGGCCAGGGCTCTTGAGAGCTGTGTGTTGTAAAAACTTGGGTTTGTGTGGCCAAGAGGAAGAATCCGTGCTCAAACCAAACAGAGCTCTTGACACACTGGGCTGGATTAACCAGTTGACAGGCTTACTATGTAAGCAAGCAAGATAGAAATGTCTGAGGGATTGATGAGGAAGAGGAGCTGAGTGGAAGAGGAAGAATGCTGAGGCAAAGGTGAGCATCCACAGGTAATTCCAGATAAACACCTAGATGATCTTAAGGTCCTTTCCAACCCTAACTATTCTATGATTCTATGATTACCAGTCTTGAGGTATGCTAAGAATTGCTGAGCCACTCTGCCAGAATCTTGGGGAATACACAGCATTTACCACACTAACACTGCCTAGAAACTAGTGTATTCCTTCTGAATGTACCTATGTGGTCATTTTCATTTCCTACCTTTTCAAAGCACTGGAGCTTCCTCTCCAGTATTTTGTGTCAGATAATGACAGGCTGGGTAAAAGGCTTAGGAATACTTAGGAATACTAATACTAATTCTATGTTCTCTTCTCCTAATCTGTAATATGAGACATTCGTAGCCTGTCTCTGCATTAGGTGGGTTTTTACCCACTCCTTTGATAATAAAAAAGTTAAGAAATAGGAAGTTCTTGGCTTCTGTGATGACAGGTTAAACAGAGGTATCTCTGATAACTCACTTCCAGACAAGTGCAGGGAGTTGAAGGACATAGGAAATACAGATGGAAGCTTTTTTTCCTTCTCATTGTTTGCCAGTGATTTATAGACAGATGTGTGGGCATCTGCTTGCTTTATGCAATTAAAAAAAATGCTGGACCAAATCAGAAATAAAAATGTGGTCTCGGTGTCTGCTTCAGTCTCTCACTACAGGCCAGCTGGGTTCACCCCTTAGTTTCTAGCAGCAAGTGCCATTTTTCTACTCTCTAGTGGCCAGCTTGAAGGTGGTTTTCTCAGGTAGTATGATTTGAAAGTACTGCACTTGAGCCAATGGATTTCTATCAGTTTATAGCTATTGCAGATGAATAGGTATTATGTATAACTGCTATTACCTGTGAAGAGGGATGAGCTATATATATCTTGTCACTTGTGTCTATGAGATGTTAAAAACATTTGTCTACAAGAGGTCTTTTCAATCCACCATCACACTTCAAACAGTAGGGCAGCCTTCGTAGCAGCTTTCCAGTATCTGGAAGGGGGCCTACAAGGGTGCTGGAGATGGGCTCTTCATCAGGGACTGTAGTGATAGGACAAAGTGTGATGGGTTTAAACTGAAGCAGGGGAAGTTCAGGTTAGATCTAAGGAAGAAGTTCTTTACTGTGAGGGTGGTGAGGCACTGGCACAGGTTCTCCCAAGAAGTGGTAAATGCTCCATCCTTGGCAGTGTTCAGTGCCAGGCTCGACAGAACCTTGCCACGAGGATGATCAGGGGACTGGAGCACCTCCCGTATGAAGACAGGCTGAGAAACTTGGGGCTGTTCAGCCTGGAGAAGAGAAGGCTGTGTGGAGACCTCATAGAAGCCTTCCAGTATCTGAAGGGGGGCTACAGGGATGCTGGAGAGGGACTATTCATTAGGGGTTGTAGTGATAGGACAAGGTGTAATGGGTTGAAACTTAAACAGCAGGGGTTTAGACTGGTCATAAGGAAGAAATTCTTTACTGTGAGGGTGGTGAGGTACTGGATTGGATTGCCCAGGGATGCTGTGAATGCTCCATCCCTGGCAGTGTGCAAGACCAGGTTGGATGAAGCCTTGGGTGATATGGTTTAGTGTGAGGTGTCCCTGCCCATGGCAGGGGGGCTGGAACTGGATGATCTTAAGGCCCTTTCCAACCCTAACTATTCTATGATTCTATGACATGGTCTAGTGTGAGGCATCCCTGCCCATGGCAGGGGGGCTGGAGCTGGATGATCTTAAGGTCCTTTCCAACACAAACCATTCTGTGATTCTATGATTACTGTCCCCCACTCATGTGAGTGTTGTCTTTACTGCAGTAATGGTAATGCACATGCAGATTGGTGTAATGAGATCAGACTAAGCTACTCTGTAGTTATGATTTACTTAGAATCAGTACCTTTTACTTCTTTAACATGTCTTATAGGACTTTCCACTTTGAAAAAAAATAGTTCTTTTTTCTGTTTGAATCTGACTGCTATAATTGTAGCTAAATTCAGTGCTCTGATTTAGCATGATTATATTTCTCGAACACAGATGTTTTAGAAATTTGCATTTTGTTGACATCAATATTTCATTTTATTTTCATAAAGCTCAATTTAATTTTTCTGAGAACTTGTCTAAATAAGAACACGTGTGTAGCTAAACTGTGTTCCTCCCGCAGCCTCTTGGAATTCAGGACTTTGCTTCTGGGTGGTCACTGTCCTTAATGGGTGTTTTTATACAGTGGGGTATATAGTGGGAGCTGTCTTATATAAATGAGAATACAATAGAATCCTGTTTGCAATTAAGATGTTTGAACTATCTCACTGCAGTTGTCCATCTCTTCCTGTGGTCAGCACAAGGAAATTGATCTGTTGTTACAGTTACAATTTGGGATATGTTTCAACACAGAAATAAAAACTTTACTTTGAGGAAGGGGGAAGTATTCATCTTGTGAGGCCTGAGAACTGTGAATTTGAGTACGGATGGCAAGCACCATGTCTTAAATCCTTTAATACTGAGAGGAAAACCATGGAAAGCTGCATTATGCATTTTGGTTTTTATCAGTCCCTACTTTATTTCTGTCAAGATAAGCAGAGTCCAATTTTGTTTCAGGGCAAAACACCTAAGGCTATTTCTTGTGCTGTCATCCTAAAAGATGCTGCTGCTGCACCTGTCCATGCTTGCTCCACCTCAAGCATCTCTGCAAACGAAGAGATGCTGCAGTGCAAATCTGTGACAATGCCCCCAAACTCAGACACTGGTTTGGGACAATGCCATGTGAATGGTTCTAATAAAAACCAAACCTGCCTAAATATTGGTGCTTGAAGTTTGCCAAACCACGTTGCATAATGGCATTTACTGTTTGGTTTTTAAATAGTTGGAGTGTTGATGAGTCCTTCCAGATCCACTCTTACTGAGTGCCATAGCAGGAACACCTCTGGTTCCCATTTTGGTTTAGGGGTTTTGAATCTCAGAGCTGAACCCATGGAGATGGAATCCATTTTTGGAAGTGCTACTCTGCTTTGAAATGCAGTTGTCCCTGACAAAGTGATGGGATAGAGGAATGCTCATAGATGACATTGATGTTGTGTACTTCCGTCTTTGAAAGGTTGAGATCAATTTGACCGTATGCCTGGTTTGGAGCATGCAATACTCCTCACGTAAGCTGTGATAATCTCATTTCAGGGCATGATGTTAGTTCATTTCTTACACGGTTTCAAAAATTAAAACTTTAACTAATTGCAGATATGAACCAACTCTATTTTTATACTACTGCTTCTTTGTCTCTTACTGATGCTATAGATTGAATGCCACAGTGTCTGTGGGGAACAAAGACTGTAGCTGCCAAATCACTCCAGCCTGAATGAGTTCAGGGTGGGAAGCTGAGAGAAGAATGGGTTGGGATTAAATGCCTGCCCTTGACAGAGGATGTCTTTTACCACTTTTGATGTGTTTTCACGATCTGAGCTCTTGCTCAGCACCAAGCTGCTTATGAAAGGGATCTGCCAAAGCACTTTTCTCCATCTGCTCTCATTGGGAAGATTGAGAATTCTTCTCTTTTGATGTGATCTTTCAGCAGTTGTTCATTCATTTCCTCCAGAGTACATGACTTTAATGGCCTGTGCACATACAGTAAATGCAGGCATTCAAAATATTTAACTGTGCACCATACTGTTAGGCATTTAGAGATATAAATTACTATGGAGCATAGCTACTCATATGTTTAACCCCAACCCTCTTGTCATGAAATTATAACCACTAATAGAAAGTATACGGCAGTTCCCCATGGCAGATGTTCATGTTGAGCAGCTGTGGGTACAGCACCTTGGAGATTGGCAGGAACAGTAACTTCAACCTGTAGACTTGTTAACTTCAAGAAGTGAAGATTCAGTTCTAGATTGCTGGGGTTTATAATGTTATGGAATGTAAAGGATAGGCTTGGTAATGGGTGATTTTGTGAACAAAAGTTTGAACAGCAAATCTGTACTTATACAAAAGGAAGTCTGTCTCCAGACTTCATTTAGATCTGCAAACAGTAATAGAGGTCTAGGTTGCTTCTAGCCCAGCTCAGTTCTTACCTCTGCTTCACCTTGAATATGCAAAATGAGGATGTGGAGTAAAGGAGAGGTTTTAATTTTTTCTCCTCTACTCTGGTGTTCTCAACATACATGGAGCTGTTGGAGCAAGTCCAGAGGAGGCCACGAGGATGATCAGGGGCTGGAGCACCTCCCATATGAAGACACGCTGAGAAAGTTGGGGCTGTTCAGCCTGAAGAAGAGAAGGCTGCGTGGAGACCTCATAGCAGCATTTCAGTACCTGAAGGGGGCCTACAGGGATGCTGGGGATGGACTCTTCATCAGGACTGTAGTGATAGGACAAGGGTTAATGAATTAAAATTAAACGTAAGTTCAGGTTCAATCTAAGGAAGAAGTTATTTGCTGGTGAGGTGGTGAAGCACTGACACAGGCTTCCCGAAGAAGTGGTGAATGCTCCATCCCTGGCAGTGTTCAAGGCCAGGGTGGACAGAGCCTTGGGTGACATGGTCTAGTGTGAGGCATCCCTGTCCATGACAGAGGGTTGAAGCTGGATGATCTTAAGGTCCTTTCCAATACAAACCATTCCATGAGTCTATAAAAAAATTGCAGGGGCTTGTTGAGGTTGGTTGATTTGTTTGCTTATGTGTTTTTTCCAGTGGCATGTGGACATAGACACCAACCCGGTGTCTGTAATTGAGTTCAGTGTCATTCAAAACAAGCATTTTGTAGTAATAACAGATATGGTTCTTCCCTTCTTCTTAAGAGCAGAAGCACATACTCAGCCTCTGTAAGGTGATTTGTCCGTGCCTTTGGTAAGCTGGTTTGTGCTAGATAAGATTGGATCTATATGTTGTTTTAAAGAGAAATAGAGGACTCCTCTTTTTGGGGATGGCAGCTCCCTGTGCTCCTTGGAGTGGGACTGACAGAGGGCAGATGGATCTTCTCTCTGCTCTGCTTGTGATGCAGCAGGTGAGTCCTCGGGGAAGCTGGGAGGATGAGGTGTTGCTGTAATAGATGATGTGTGATTCATCTCCCCATTAGTAAGCAGGAACAGCAGCCTGCAGGATGCCATTGCCCAGAAGCCTCTCTTGCTTTCCTGCTTTGAGTGTCCAGGCCTCCCTTTGCTGCTCTAGCTGTGGGCACATGAGAGCTGGCAAGGTGCTCTGCTGCATGCATGATTAGCAAAGCTCTGCAGACTTTGCTATGTCTTCCTGGCCTCCTGGGTTTGGAAAATGCTCAGAGCAGACACAGGGCACGGTTGGCATCCTTTGCATAAAACCCTTTTTTATTTCATGCATCTGTGGAATTCACTGAACCTAAGTAATTTGTGCTGTGTAACTACAGTAAAGTCACTGGAATGCTAACAAGAGTGAATTTGGCATGTAAATGGTATGTGAAGCTGATGGTAACCACACCTTCCTTTCCAGTATTTGCTACCCAGACCCGGCTGAAATCCTTGTAATAGCTGAAGCGTGGAGATGCGATTTCATGCTTGGTAACTGCAGATTATCAACTAATTTAAATTCTAAGCATCTTTGAAAACAACAGCTGATCCTGGTGTGACAGTGTTCTCTTGAGCTCAAGGAGACCCGTGCCTCCTCCTGGTGCCTGTTCTATACAGTGCCCCCACATAGTGCTGAGTCACCCACAAGCCATGGAGCACAAGGACTGGCCACGGTGCATGTGTATGGTGAGGTGGGAGAGTCACATCCACACACTAAGGCATTTGAGTTTTATTATTATTAAAGGTAATTTCTCATTATGTTCAGTGCACCTTGATTAAAACTTTAATGCTCAATCCATAGTTATTTTGCAAACCAATCTATTCTTCTGGTCCAAGGCACCCTGTCTGTGCTGCATGTGCTCTGTTTCCCCAGGGGATGCAGCCTTCAGATCATCAGTCCTAGGGATGGGATAATGATGCTAATCTTGTTATTTTTGTGCTCTACACATCCTCTGTGTTCACCCATGGAACGAGTCATAGAGTCACAGAATGGTTTGGGTTGGAAAGGACCTCAAGATCATCCAGTTCCAACCCCCTGCCATGGGCAGGGACACCTCACACTAGACAATGTCACCCAAGGCTCTGTCTATCCTGGCCTTGAGCACTGCCCGGGATGGACATTCAGCACTTCTTTGGGCAACCTGTGCCAGTGCCTCATCACCCTCACCAGTAAATAACTTCTTCCTTAGATCTAACCTGAACTTCTTCTGTTTAATTTTAATTCATCAACCCTTGTCCTATTACTACAGTCCCTGATGAAGAGTCCCAGCACCATTTTTCTCTCCTCGTTGATACCAGTGCGCAAACATTTGCTGTCTTTACACCTGAAAGAAAGCTTGTAATTGAAAAGTAAATTGCATGACCAGTAATAGAAATGTAGCACAATTATCAGGCTGCAGACAAAATGTAGGGTAATTTGTGACACAGCTCCAGTTAAAAATCTCTATTATAAAAATTGTTTGATTTCTACATAGAAGTATTGAGGGTATAGAATACTACTGACAGAAAGAAGTGAGTAAGCATGTAATGAATCCAAGGAGAGATCAAAATGACATTGTCTAACAACATAGCCTTGATAACTAGCACTGCCTTTTTGGGTGGATCACAGAGGTATTGGGAGTCTTGGCTTAGGAGGGATTCACACTTGCTCTCAAGAAGAAAGCAGTGGGGAATAACAGGCTTTTACTTGATATGATGGTCTGCTTTGCCTAGTGAAAGAATAGGAATAATTCAGAAGAGCTGAAACATGAATGCAAGGGATCTTTTAATGCCAAAAGAAAAATTGCTGAATAAATGAGCAGTTTCAGTTTCTCCTCCCACTGAAGAAATGGAAGAGAAAATGGTCTCGTTAAAGATGAAGATTATTAGTGGGAGATTTGTCACATAAAAATACAACCCTCTAACTGGCAGGAGGTGCTGATGTATTATGTAGGATCAGGCTGAGGTTCAGAGTAGCTGTGGTCTGCTTTAAGATGTTTATAAAAACATATAGGCCCTTTGAGACAGATTCTTGTGTGTATTTTCAAGGTTACTAATTGTTTCTGAAAACTTGTTTCAATATATGGGCTTGGGAAAAAAGTCAAGAAAGTCTCACTAGAGGCTTGAGGGATAAAAAAGCTTCAGAGCTTCTATCTGTGAAGTGCTGCCCTGAAAGGGACATGTGGATGCTGAGGTCACTTTGGAAGGACGTCCCAAATTCCTGCATACTTTGTGAACTGTACTTTGGTGGTTTGGCTTTCAGAAGCTGTGAAAGGTAAAATAAATTACCACCAATTCTGCTGCTTGCTTTCTTTTAAACTGAACACATTCTTCTCAGATTGAAATAGAATGATGGACCTGATGTGCTCCAAATGTTTTATTTAGTCAAAGTGAAAATTGTATTCTCTGCAAGCTTCTTTAAAGCCAACATAAAAAACCTAACACCTAATTATAGCAGCAGTGTGGAGGAGGTCTGCTGGTATATTGTACAATACATTTTGGCAGCTGCTCTTTACTGGAAGGTTGGCAAGACTCACATAGAAATGTTTGGAAGTGCTTAAAATGGGCAAATACAAAAGCTGTAGCTGTTGCTCCAGATGCACGTGCAGATACAGCTATACTCCGCATAGCTGGCAGAGACAAAAGGACCTGTGCATTGGGTTGGGCCAGGGTCATAGCCATGGTTAATAGCATATCCTCGTCTTAGCTGGGCTATGAAGCTATTTTCAGAAGCTTTGTTGAACCTGTACAGAAGGATTATTTGTCACATAGTAAAACTGTCCAAAAACATTGAGCAGGTGAGAGGCATTTCAGATGTTTCTAATTTTAAAGATTTGGCATGGTAGGTTCACTGTTGTGGTCAATAGGCCAATGGCACACGGGGCAATTAGAACACGGAACAAACTCAATCCTTAACCCCTTCCTTCCTGCCACAGCTATTGCCAGGTATATTCAAAGTCCCCAGACTTTACTGCTGAAAAGACCAAGCAATGAGGTTCTAGGTATGTGAGCTGCACAACCACTGTGAATGTACAGGCACATCAAGCTGAGAGGGCATGTGGAAGAGCAAAAGGATGGGAGGGACGAGAGAGAGTGATCTCTCTGCACTGGATTTTCAAGTCACAAACTGTCACAGGCCATCTAGGCTCTGCAGGAACTGGTTCTCTGTGTAAATGCTCTGTGTGTGGAGGAAGATCTAGTTCATCTCTCCTTCAACCTTGCTCTTTTGTACCAGTTGTCTTGCTTTTACCCTTGTCTAGTACTGACACTGTGTCCTGCAGCTGCTGTCTCTTGCTTCATTGGCTGGAAACAGCCTCACCTGGACCCCAAGGGGAGCTGGCTCCCACTTTTCAGGTAGCAGCACACTTAGGTGAAGCATACCAAAGAGATGCCTCAGTCTCCTCACCTTATCTTTTGGTTAGGGCACAATGTGATGGAGGCCTCTGACTTGCTGGTTCTTGTATGCTTTCTTTGGTAAGTGGTGGGAATGGAGGCCAGGGGCAGGCAGAGCATCTGCAGCTGGGTCAGCCCATGATTCACATGACAGCGTGGGAGCAGAACTGCTATCACTTTGTCTCTGGAGTGAAGGACCTGAGGAATGGCATGCATGGGCTGCTTCTGGAGCAAGAGAGAGCAAGCATGTGGCTGCTGATGCACAGGTTCACGTGCACAGAGGCAGCACCTCTGCCTCTTTGATATGCTTTAAGTCTTATCAAAGCATCTTGTTGCAATCATAAGTGCAGTTTTGGACTAGTTGAACAATAAGGAGTATTTCTAGAATATTAAGAACTCTGTTGCATTAGGTGTATTCCCAGGAAGGAGAAAGCATGTGGCTTTGGCTTCTTTGGGCTATCACAGGGCAAATGGTGCTCAATGTCCACACTGGAGAGGCATGGTTTTGACTCTTAAAAAAAGAAAGGAAGGGAATATAGAAATCCATATTTGGGGTGTTCTGGAGCAGGTTTGAGAGAATACTGAAAAGAGAGAGGCTTCCCTGAAGCCTGGTTAAGGGAAAATTGGAGCCTTTCAAGGTAGCCCCAAATCACTTGTCTTTAGAGGGCTGCCAAACTGAAAGGTTGAGCTAGTTGAGGACTTGAGTTCAAAAGGAGTAAAAGATGTTCCTGATGATGAAACTGTGAATGATTGATGTGATTTTCATCTTAATAAGTTGTGGTATTTCCCAAAAAACCTTTGATGCTAGATCTTTTGTCTAATGGTGACGTGTGTGGATAAGGAAAATTGGAATTAATTAAATTCTGTATACTAGCTATCATAGTTTAGAAGAAAACTTCTAATAGATAACTTTTTCTGGGAGATTAATAATTGTGTTATTCTTATGAAGAAGCAGCAAATATTTTTGTGATGACCTATGTAGGCAAATTCATAAACAAGTTTTATCATGTATGATTTTGGCACCAGTGCTGAAACTGCATGTAGGTATTCACTCACTCAACTAATGCTCATTTGCATCAACTGACAGTGAATCAGACTTCAGGGGAATAAGATTTGCTTTGATTCATCTGCCTGCTGGTATGAATTCCAGAAGATTTACCAGGATTTCAACAGACACATGAGAGAACTATCCCAGGTGTCCTCTTAAATTGTTGTTTTTATTAACATTATTATTCTAAGAGTATAATTACTTAGAAGATACTGCTCATTGGGATTACCACACTGCTTAATAGAGACTGAGGAACCCACTTCTTATTTGCAATAAGGAGTTTGGTCATGATTGAGCAGCACAAGAACTACATCCAGAACCAGAGCTGTTTTAGGGATTTTGGGTTTTATTTCTTCATTATTTGAGAATGGATGTTTGACAGAATTTTTGAATGACTGTGCATTAATATTTGTGGGTTTCATGGAAAAAAATGCATTTTGAGGGGTTTTTAACTGACATTTCAAATTCTTTTGTATATTACAAAAAATTCTTAGGGATTTTTTTTTTTTTTTTTGACAGGATGATCCATACAGCATCTCACTGGTACATATTTGGCATAAAGAGCCAGCTCAGGTTATATTTAAAGATTTGTGTTCTATCCAAATAAAAAATGTAGAAGTACTAGTACTGCAGTTGCTTGTTTAGGTTACAAATTTAGGTTCTGCTGACTGAAATCAGTCTCAGAGATGAAAAGAAGTGTCAATAGAAGTATTCCAGCACTGGTTTTATGGTTTTGTCTTGGTCTGTTAGAAGCCAGACTGCAGTCTGTTGTTATATACTTGACCTATGCTCTCACTTTAACCTGTGCACACTTCAGTTTGATTCCCATTTGCTGGCTTCATATAGAAATGATGCATTTGTTTCAGTTTTAACCGTCAGGAGCATATATTACTGAAATTATTTAGTGTCATTGCTGACATTATTTAATATTATTTAGTGATATTATTACCTTTTTTAGTGTTTATTATCCAAATTGCATCATAACTCCAATACTTTCAGTTCCTCCCCGACAAGTGATAATCTTCTCCCAACTTTCCAGCATTTTACCTTTTGTCAATACAAGTAGCTCCAACATCAGAGTAATAGTTGAGGAAGAAAATGATGTCTTCAGGAGCAATATTGGGTCACAATGTGTGAGCTATCATGTTAGTGTGGAGAGGCAGAAGGTTTTATTTCCTGATCAGGTTTTATTTCCTGATTTTTGTGGCTGTGTTTTAGAAAGTCATGTGTCCCTGCCTGGGCTGCATCACAATTTAGTTAGACATAATATTTTTAAAACAAATGCACTCAATCTTGTTCACAGATGAAGGGCTACTTACTCTAGTTCTGCTCTACAGGACTCCTATGAGTGGTGAACTGCTGGGCATTTTCCTCCCTAAAATCCTATTAAAGCTATTGTAGCACTCTTTTTAATAACTTCAACAGCTCATCAGCTGGAGCATTACATTGGTTAAAGAGTTAGCAATTTAACTAGAATCAGAGAAAGTGTTTTGAATTCTCAACTTGAAATCCAGATGGGTGAGAAGTTGCAGAAGTAGTAATCAGTGTGATTTATAGATGTGATTTTTGAGGAGAAGTATAAACCAAAGTATGTTTATATTAGCAATTCTTTGATGTGAAAATCTATTCAGAAGGTGCTAGGGCACTCTCAGAAAACATCATCAAGAACATCCCAATGTGTAATTCCACAGGAGGCATTTCCTGCTGTTGCTCCATGAGATTACACTTTGTTGTATTTCAGGGAATACCTGACATGGCGCAGTGTTTAATGAACTTTTCAAAGATCTGAATTGGTTCTTAAAAGAAAGGAGACTAGGATCAGGTTGGTTGCTCTCAGCTAGCTCTGCTACGATCAGCTTGGCACCAATTTTCAATCAGAAAATGTAACTTCTACCTAAATAAGACAGTTTCGAGAAGCACTCAGGATCTGATAGCACTGGCTTGGTATATTTTCATTTCAGCCCAGCTGTTTATTGGATGCTTCCTCTGCTCCCTACAGTATTTGTGTTGCAGTGGCAGTTCACTGTTGAACAAGTGCCCTTTACATAGGAACACAGCCAGTGCAGTATGTGAACCTGTGCTCATGCCTGGTGTGAAGCACTCTAAAGATCCACATGTGTACTTATGAGTGCATGAAAAAAGCATGAGAAAGGAGCTTACTTGGGTGCCTGCAGTCCCATTACAACTCTGCAGCAGCTGAGAAAGTTGGGGCTGTTAAGCTTGGAGAAGAGAAGGCTGCATGGAGACCTCAGAGCAGACTTCCAACATCTGAAGGGGGCCTACAAGAATGATGAAGAGGGACTCTTCATCAGGGACTGCAGTGATAGGCCAAGGGGTGATGGCTTCAAATTGAAACAGGGTAAGTTCAGGTTAGATATAAGAAACAAGTTCTTTACTGTGAGGGTGATGAGGCACTGGCACAGGTTGTCCAGAGAAGTGGTGAATGCTCCATCCCTGTCAGTGTTCAAGGCCAGGCTGGACAGAGCCTTGGGTGATATGGTTTAGCGTGAGGTGTCCCTGCCCATGGCAGGGGTGTTGGAACTTTCCAACCCTAACTGTTCTATGATTCTGTGATTCTATGACATGGTCTAGTGTGAGGCATCCCTGCCCATGGCAGGGGGTTGGAACTTTAAGGTCCTTTCCAACCCAAACCATTCTATGATTCTATATCCAGGCAGATTCTTCTTGTTTACGGTAAATCCGAGAAGCTCACTCCACTCTTGTGGAGAACCCTGCAGTTACTGTCAAGCGGTTACGACCCTGGAAACCCAGACCCTGCCTCACCATCTTGTTGAGCCTCCAAGGACATCATATATATACCATATCTTGTCATCTCCATTACTGCATCTGCCCCTGTTGAACCTCCACTGCAAGGCAGTGTGTGAGGAGTGGGAATTTGTCCATGTCCTGTCCACGCACAGACACATCCTCCCAGGGACCTGGAGGGCTGTGAGAGAGATGAGCCATGCTGCTCATCTTCCCTTGGTAACTACAACCCCCAAAAATGCCAGCAGTGTTTGGGTGAAATATAATTTTATAATCTCTCATGCTTCTTCGCTTATTCTGTGGAGCTCCTGACATAAAAAGCAGCTGCTAAAATTTGTGCAGTGTGGATTGTAGTGTGGAGGCAGGCAAGTCAAAGCAAATCAAAGTAAAGTCAGAATAATCCATCAGGAACAAATGGTGTTAGTGACATGAGAGGAAAGGGACATGTGGAAAGTGACTGTATAGTTTCAGATGTGTTTCTGTAAGCCGTTGGACATTTGGAAGCATTTCTGATAGAATCACTGCTTTATAAACTGGAGCTCAGAATGCTTTGGCTATCTGCTTGTCTTTTCAGATGTAGAGTTGTCCTGCTTTCAGCAGTAGCAGTCATTTTTCTCCTTCTTAGTAGCTGGTGCACTGCTGTGTTTTTGACTTTCAGCTTGGGAATAGCGCTGATAACACCAATGTTTTTAGTTGGTGCTTTACTGAGCATGACCAAAGACTTTTTGAGTCTTATGCTCTGCCAGGGAGGAGGAGAAGCCATGAGGAAGCAGAGACAGGACACCTGACCCAAGCTAGCCAAAGGGGTATTCCATACCACAGCATGTCATGCACAGTATAGAAACTGGGGGCAGTTACCCAGAAGGGCAGGTCGCTGCTCGGGTGAGGCTGGGTATTGGTCAGCGGCTGGTGAGTGGTTGTATTCTCTTCCCTTGTTATTTCCCTTATCATTATTATTATTTGTGGTAGCAGCAGTGGTTTGTGTTATACCTTAGTTACTGGACTGTTCTTATCTCAACCCGTGGGAGCTATATTCTTTCAATTCTCTTCCCCATCCCTCTGAGAGTGGGGGGAAGAAGAATAGAGGGAGTGGACGAGCAGCTGCATGGTTCTGAGTTACCGGCTGGGCTTAAACCACAACAAGAGCTTTTATTTTAAGCTGTATTTTATGCAGGAGTGATTGGCTGAGGAGTTTTACAGGTAGAGGCAGGCAGGGTGGAATTACTAGTGAAATGCATATAGATTATTTTATCAAGCAGATTTCTGATCTATGATTTTTTACTGTGTAAGGGATAGATCACACAAGACAATTAGGAAGACATCAAATGTGTGGAGTTGGTGCAGGCTGAAGGGATAAGGCACATGAATGGAGGCTGGTAAGGACAGGTTCTGTAATTGTCATTTAGCTGTTGACCACTGAGTCCCTGACATCAGTTCAAGTTTTCAAGTATCCTTGTGAGAGGAGGTGTTGTGGGTCTGTTTCCTTGTATATTTGAAAGCCTTTTTCATAGAATCATAGAATCACAGACTGGTTTGGGTTGGAAAGGACCTTAGGATCATGTAGTTCCAAACCCTTGCCATGGGCAGGGTCACCTCACACTAGAGCATATTGCCCAAGGCTCTGTCCAACCTGGCCTTGAGCACTGCCAGGGCTGGAGTATTTACCACTTCTTTGGGGCTTTAGATTTCCCCTAAGAAACCTTCTCTTCATAGCTAATAGAGGCTAGATGCTTGGTGGGGGAGACTTAGTCAATTTAAGATGTGTTTCCATATAGGATTAATATATGGTAACATCTGTCTCTGCTCCTTCCCTTCATTATTCCTTTTTCAGTCATGCATCTTTTTCATGGAAACACAGCAGTGTTCCATAAATAGTCTTAGGTAGTGACTTCTGTCCTGGTGACACTTATGTTTAATTAACATGAGGCTTTTGGTATTCTGTTGTGCTGTGCTCTGATGAAGGAGCCAAACAGAAACACAGCAGAGCAGTTTTCTCCAGCTTTGATGTTGGAGAACTGCTGTCTTTGGAAGAACCTCTGAGTAAATCAGAGAGATGTGAAGGAAAAACCCTCAGAACCAGTCCTCTGGAGAGGACTTCCCACTGGTTTCCTCACTCCCCTTCCAGAAGGGATTTGCTTTCCATTTCTACAGTGAAAAGAGTTGGCAGCACAACACGTGCTACAGTTTTTGTTTGTAGCTTGCCTACAAGTACATGGTTTGGGGAGGTGGAGTACTAAAATTTGAACGGGGGCAGGAAACGTTTGTGGCAGATATCTCAGGGTAAATAACATAAAAATTTTGCCAAAGATGTTTAAGCCTTACCCTTATTTCCAGTGCTCTTAAGACTGCAGCTGTAATAAGTCACCTCTCACGCTTCAGCACCCTTCATGATGTTTAGTTTTCTCTATTCTCATTTTGTCAAGTAAACAACTATTGATGGGAGAAAATCTCCAGCCCCAGGAGCTGCACATGGAAGTCATTAAAGTTGTGACTGTCTAGCATCTTCTTTGTCTGGGACTATAAATCCATGTGATTTGATTCAGTCAACCAAAATTATAGGTTAGCTGCAGTTTTGGGGCTTTTTTTATTGATGGCAGTTTTCATGTGGTCACAGTACATAGTCACATGATACACAATCAAATGGATTAACTGCTGACTTATGCCTCACGTAAGCCTTATAAATCCACATGCATACCTTTCAGATGCTAGGCAGAGACATCTTTGAGATGTATTAGTGAGGCCATTTTCTGAGAGAAAATATACACATGGGACTAAATCTTACTGACATAATATTTTAGGAAAAATTACAGCAAAGACGTGCTTGACAAGACCTTATAGCTATTTATAGGCAGTTCTGTCAAATGTGGAGCAAACTTGTCTATTTTTTTCCTTCCAACCGCATTTGCTGCAGGATTCTTCTGGTTAATTGTGGCTTCTGAAGTTTTGCATGAAGGCATCTGCACAGTGGCACCACCCTGTAATTACATGGGAAGGGATATCCAGCCTATGACTGTGCCAGTGGATGTACTCTGCGGGTGTTGTGAATGTGGTGGGAGAGATCACAGAATGGTTTGGGTTGGAGAGGGCCTTAAGATCATCCAGTTCCAAACCCCTGCCATGGGCAGGGATGCCTCACACTAAACCATGTCACCCAAGTCTCTGTCCAACCGGGCTTTGAACACTGCCAGGGATGGAGCATTCACCACTTCTTTGGGCAACCTGTGCCAGTGCCTCATCACCCTTACAGTAAAGAACTTCTTCCTTATATCTAACCTGAACTTCCCCAGTTTCCGTTTAATCCCTGAACAACTTCTGCAATGCACCAGTAGTGTGTTAGGTGTTAGGAAAAGCTTCTGACCCTGAGGAGTTTGCAAACTTCCGAGTCCTTTCAGAGCCTTTCTCTGCCCCCTGTCTGCTCACAGACCCCAGCCTGTCCCCCTGGCTACTGAGGCTGTAAGGAATCCTGTGGAAAAGTGCAAATCTCTCCCTGCCCTCTTGCAGCACTGCCAGCATTAAGTACACACAAGGCATAGAGCTGAGGTTGAAGTCCTGGGGCTGCCAGGTGGATTTTATGAATGTTTCAGTAAACAGCATTTTGAAAAAGAACTGAAAAAGAAGGAAGTCTGGGAATGACTAGTTCAGTTCAGCAGCTGGAGGCATGACATTTGTTGCAGTCAAATCTGGTCGATGTCCTTGACAAAAACCAGGAAGGAGTGTTCTTTGGATAAGTGGGTTGCTTTAAAAGGTCACTGCTTACCAAAAAAAAAAAAAGGGGGGGGGGGAAAACTGTTAGGATGCAAATCCTTCTCTTGTCTTGGAGTAGTGGTTGGAAGTTGGAAGGGAAGAGCTGCAGGTGGGTGTGCAGTGGGGGACTGTGAGCATGCATCAAAGTTGGGTTTCATCTTGAATCAAAGGTGCCTTTGAGAAGTTTTACACCCTGAGCAGATCCTCCAGAGTCAGGCAGGTGTACATCTAACCCTATTTTTAATTAGGATTTAAAAATCAACAGTCTTCTGAGCCTTGTGGCAGGAAAAACTGAATATGCTTCTGTGCTTCTGTATGATCAAAACCATCTAAGCTTTTGTACATTAAAAGCAAGATGCTTTTCCTTGGCTTTGATTTTACTTCCTGTGCTATGTTGCTATGTTCTCCTTTTAGTTTGTTTTTTGTTTGAGGGGGGGTTCGAGGGGTGGTTCACCCCTTTGTGGAGGCTTGAGGACTTTGGTGGATGTTTGAGCTGGTTTTTAAGTTCAGTACGGCTGTCTAGGGCCAGGGATCTTAGATTTGTTTTGAATGACTTCAGCAAAGCTGGTTTTTATCATATAAACCTTGACCCATTGATGAATGCTTATTCTGTCTGGCTGGAATTTCTGCAGTGGTCCTTCAGGTCTCATAACTTAAAGAGAGTTGAAGTGTGTATGTGATCACCCAGCTAATGTTCACAAACCCCACAACAACTACTAGAAGCTGCTGTCATTGTACTTGGAGTTCAACCCTCTTGGGGTTTATGCCTCAGAGTGTGTTCCTCTTGTGGTTTGTGATTTCTGCTGGATCTCTCCTTTGCCTTTTTTTATCTGATGGTTTCATCAGAACCAGCATCAAGAGAAGTGACATCAGCTTTAGTGAACCATGCCCATTTGTACCTTGGTCTCAATAAATTCAGGAAAATTCCTGAAAAAATTCAGGAAGTGGCTGCAGATGCTAGTGCTGGTCAGCCTCTCTGCACCTGCCAAGCACAGCTCCTTTTCCAGCTGCCCAGAAATGCTAAGGAATAGCAGGGGGAGGCTTTAGAAAAGTAAACACTTGCTTATGTCAGCAGGATCACTGCCTTGAAGTTGTTATTATGGAAGTAAAGATGACCCCAGAGCACGGAGAGTGATGTATTCATGTCAGTCCTTGCTGTTCCAGGGAAAGGCTGTGAAATTCCATGCAACTTATTGCTTTATTAAGGAGTTTGTTGAGTCCCATGTAGCTAGGGATTCTCATACTGAACAAGGATATCCTGCTATCACAGTTAATTGTGTGTATGTGTCTGCTGCGGGGAGAACTTTGATAAGTAGTGGAGTCACTTCACATAAGTCCTTCCAGAAGGTTGTTGAGCAGGAGCAGAAGTCTGGCATAGCCCTGACCCCGTGGTTTGCCTCAATGACAGGAGCTGCAGGTTGTCAAAACATCATGATTGCCAAGGCACTGGGGCATGCTGGGGTGAGCACAGGTTTCTACCTGCTGCGAACAAAATAATGCTGAGTTCTGTAGATTTGCCAGCCAAGCCAGACTCCACATCTTGTGGGACATGACTCCGGTGAGGGACAGGCAGCTTGGGTCACCCTGTTGGGTGGGGGACCCCCCATTAGAGCCCCACGCAGTGCCTGGTCAGACCCCTCCTCTCTTCCAGCAGCAAGGAAGGATGTTTTCCTCATTTACCTTCCCAGGCTGTTTCTGATGGGCAGGCTCTGCTCCATTCGCACTGCCAGCATGCTCAAATGGTAGCTTTGGACACACCTCAAAGTCAAGCTGTTCATCTAATCCCAAAGCTACGTTTGAGTCCTGTTTTATAATCCCCCCAAGAAAACAAATTTAACACCAAGAGGTTCTGCAACCATTATCAGGGCCCAGGGGGTGGCATAGTTTGTGTTTTACTGTTTGATCAGTGGAAAATAGGAAAATATTTGGAATTTGAAAAGTTATTTGCTTGTATTTTTCTGTGTAATTGTAAGAGGTCTTTCCTTTTCAAGGCCAGGTTGGACAGAGCCTTGGGCGGACATGGTCTAGTGTGAGGCGCCCTTGCCCATGGCAAGGAGATTGGAACTGAATGATCTTAAGGTCCTTTCCAACCCAACCCATTCTGTGAGTCTATGGTTCTCTTTTTTTTCCCATCAAAAGAAAACAAAATAACACAAAACACACCTCCCCCACCCCGAGTTCAAAGACATGCAAATTAATCCTTTATTATTTTTACAGTCTCATTTTCTCCACTGGAAAACAACTTCTATAAACAGACTTGTAAGAAGAAAGCCACTCAGAACTGGTGAGAGGAAGTGTTCGTCAGATCCAACGTGTAGTCAGGAGGTCTGGGTTCCCACACCACCTATCTCCCCCTGCCCCAAACCGTATGGAGCCAATTCCAAGGCAAACAAGCAGCAATTTTGAAGTAGCACCTCAATAGGAATGAGGCCAACAAAACCCAGACCCTAAAGGTTCCCACTGCATGGGATTTATTTTGCTTTCCCTGACCCATTTGCACAGGGTTTGAGCGGTTCCTTTCATTGACTTTAAGGCATACCCTTATTATTCTAGTTCCTCATGCCTCACTTCTTATTTATTCATAAATTAGGTGTTTGCCAGAGAAAATACTTTGATGCCCTTCTGGTGGAGCAGGTACAGGAGAGTGAGCTGCAAAAAAATCACTGCCCCAAAACTTTTAAGCAATATTTATGGACTTTTGAAAATTGAGATTCTTGGGGGAAAAAAAGGCCGCTTTTCTTTACACATACTTTCCAAGCTGAAAGCTTTTGCTAGTTTATCTAGTGGTTTACCTGTCTAATAATTACACAGCTTTTGTATGTTTTAGCAGGATAAATAGAAATGTATGTTTTCAGTGAATCACCTAGGAAAACAACTTTCATTTCCACATTTCTTTCTGCACGTTCATCTCCTATACTACTGTGAGTGAGTGCTGAACCTGGGTTTCCTTCTGCAATCTCAGAACTGACCATCTCTTCAGCTGTACTTGCAATAGCTTCTGCTCTCTGACCCATAATGCATCCTTTAGCTCACAGGGAAGCATTAATCAAAAAAACTTCGTAGCGTAGCTTTAGAAACCCCTAGTTTAGGAGATGCTTGAGCTGCAGGCTGGGGGGGGGGGGGGGGGTGGGGGGTGTTCAGGATACTGTGTTGAGCTTTATGCACCAGCCCCATTGCTATTTTACCAGACATCTACTGTTAGTCCCTTCAGGGACAGGAGCAGATTTTGGTGGACTTGAGCCTTCTGTTTTCTTGTTCTGTGGCCCAAGGACAGATTTTTCCCAGAATCAGACCACTATCTTTACCATCAGCCAGTAAAGCCTCTCTAACAAGTGGTGTTTTGCCTTCATGTGTCCTTGTAACAGAAGAACTGTAGCACTTGTAAAGACTTCCTAGTATGTAGTTGGTTCTCTGGGATTTTACATAGACATGGTACAGAGCAAGATCATTTCTCTGCTGTAAATGAACATGTCTTGTGGCTACAGTAGTCTTGATCCGCAAAAGATGCCTTTCCTGCCTCAGTTACTTTGGTAAAGCATCAGTTGTAATGATGATTTGGAATATATGTGTGTGTATATGTGTACGTATCTGTTGACATGCAAGAACCACTAACTGCTACTGACAGTGAAAAATGTGGCTATCAAACACACTCTGAGCTGATGTATTCGAAGTGCAATAAGAGGAGAAGCTGGTGGTGCTTTTTTCCTTCTGGTTTCTTTCAGTGACACTTGGAAGTGGGACTGATACTAAAAAAATGGTAAAACCCTCCAGGAATTTGGCTCTTTGGCTGTTCCTGAGTGCTCTTCCTTCAGCTTTCTCTCTTCATGTGCTGAGTTTTGGCTTCTGAATTTATTAAAAGGCTTATAGTTCTTCAGGAGCTTTTAAAAAAAGCTGTCTTCCCAAAAGGTTTCAGGAACCATCTGCATTCTCTCTTTGATAGGTCTTCATTAAAAAGCAACCATCCTTCTCCCTAATCCTACACTTCAGTTCAGGTGGGATGAGGGGTCCTGCACTGGGTTTTTTGGTGTTGTGGGTTTTTTTTCCCCTTTTATTTCTTGTTTCTTTCCTTCTGTTCTTCCCCTGCACCTTTTCTTACACAAAATCACAGAATGGTTTGGGTTGGAAAGGACCATCCAGTTCCAACCCCCTGCCATGGGCAGGGATGCCTTACACTAAACCATGTCACCCAAGGCTCTGTCCAACCTGGCCTTGAACACCGCCAGGGATGGAGCATTCACCACTGCTTTGGGTAATCTGTGCCAGTGCTTTATCACCCTCACAGTAAAGAACTTCTTCCTTATATCTGTATATATATACATGCAGACAACTGCCTTTACTCTTCTTCTTCGTTTCTCCTCATGGATCTGAGGTCTCTTGGTTATGCTGAGAGCATTACCTACAGTACCTGTCCCTCATTGACCCCAGGAAAACATGCCCTCTTCCACATGAGCAAACTCCAAAGGCTGTGGCTACCTTCTTGCTGCTAATGCTGATTCCTTTCATCTGTCTGAACAAATTTTAGGTTCTGTGCACATTTCTTGTTTTAATAAGCTCCTTTATTTTCATGCTAGCAGAATTAATCTGAACTCCCACTCTCAGCAGGCTGTTCTCAGCCAGAATATTGTTTTCAAACTGAGGCAACACCCTGTTTACATAGATAAGCAAACTTACCGTCTACAGAGCTTCTTCCAGTCAGAGCAGTGAACAGTGAAGGACTCGGAATCACAGAATCCCAAGGGTTGGAAGGGACCTCAAAAGATCATCTAGTCCAACCCCCCTGCAAGAGCAGGGTAACCTAGAGTACATCATACAGGAACTTGTCCAGGCGGGCCTTGAATATCTCCAACGTAGGAGACTCCACAACCTCCCTGGGCAACCTGTTCCAGTGCTCTGTCACTCTTACAGTAAAGAAGTTCTTCCTGATGTTAACATGGAACCTCCTATGCTCCAATTTACACCCATTACCCCTTGTCCTACCACTGGATATCACTGAAAAAAGCCTAGCTCCATCATCCTGACACCCACCCTTTACATATTTGTAAACACTGATGAGGTCACCCCTCAGTCTCCTCCAAGCTAAAGAGACCCAGCTCCCTCAGCCTCTCCTCATAAGGGAGATGTTCCACTCCCTTAACCATCTTTGTGGCTCTGCGCTGGACTCTTTCAAGCAATTCCCTTTCCTTCTTGAACTGAGGGGCCCAGAACTGGACGCAATACTCCAGATGTGGCCTCACCAAGGCAGAGTAGAGGGGGAAGAGAACCTCTCTTGCCCTACTAACCACAGTTTCACATACACATTGCTTCTTCTGAAGGGGAGTCTGATTTATTTTTTCCCTTTCTGAAGAGTTGAAACCTGGAACATCTGCCTCTTGGCCAGCCATTCTTTCCCACAAACACTGCTTCCCATGTTCAAACCAGCTCAGTTAGGTTACTGCGTGTGCATGCATCATGATGCCTGCCTGCCTAGGCCCACCTACAGGGCATGCAGGGAGCTGTTGGACAAGTCAGACTCCACTGTGGACCTGGGATGTGCCCCCCAGGCATTTTCTGTAGCTTGGTTGCTTGTTTAAATCATTGTAGTAAGGGGGATGCTTTTCTTACATCCTCAAAGTGCGACAGTCTGTGGGGAAAAAAACAAAACCAAACCAAATTTGTGCATGCTCTGGTGTCCCAGGTTAGTATCTGGCAGTGCTCTTAGTGGCTGGAATCCAGCATTTAGGTGCTGAGCTGGGAAAGCATATGGAGATGCTATCTAACTCCTGTGGTCAGAGCTTGAAGATACTTGAAGGAAGGAAAAAAAAACCCAAGGCAAACATAAAATTTATGTTTGCATGAGTGTAAGGATCTCTTCTTTTCTGTTTTGCTTTTTTTTTTTCATTTGCATTTACCTTTACACCTCATCCTGCTTCTTTTGGAGAGATGAGAAGAAAGCAGAGTAAAGGCTGCTGTGATCTTCTGTACTTGTTCTCTAAGTCCTCTTTTGTTTTCTTCTTTTGTTCAGTAGTGGGCAAAAGTTGAAGGTAAAAAAAAAAGGTGAAAGTTGGGTTTCTTTCCCTTTCCTGAGAAGGAAACTGGAATTATTTCAGACATATTCCAAGTTTTAGGAATGTCTCAAAGTTAGCATAAGAAAGAGAATGGTATTTCCAGATGAAAATACAGGAGTGTGTGCAGAGCATGCTGTAAGTGTGCTTTACTGGGGGTTCAGTCTCTACAGAAAGGACAACATATTTCTGCTGTACCTTGCCTTCTTCACCCCACATCAAACTGTGTAGAAGGTAAATCCCAGCCTGCAAGCCTGTGTATGTTTTATACTATTTTCACACCCAGATAGCCAGAAGAAGAGGTCAGCAATTTGTCCCTGCTTGTAAAGCAGAAATGGTAATAGCATCTGGTTTCAAGATAGAGAGGTGAGGTCCTTTCTCTGACTACCGTTGTCCACTGGTATTACTATTAGATGTAGCATGATTTGCAGGTGGCAAATAAGGCCAAAAACTGCACAACAGGAATGAATTCCTGCTCATTAAAAATGTATTTCAACTGGTAATGTATTTTATGCCTGTCCCTTTCAGCCCAGCTGTGCTTGTTCACCTGAGTCCCTGCCTGTGATATTGGCCATATGAAGAGCTTCCTCAGTGAATTAGTGACTGACTCCTAAATATTGTCTGTCTTTGCTTTCCCATCGTGGAGCTCCAGTCTGGCATGCTGTGAAAGTTGTTCCAAGACTGTTTCACCAGACAGCAAGGCTGGCCTCTTCATATATTCTCTCTCTTCAGCTCCACTGCACTTGGACACATCTTCACTGCAATTACTTCAGTCAGTCTCTTCTCCCAGGTAACAAGTGACAGGACAAGAGGTAATGGCCTGAAGTTGCACCAGTAAAGGTTTAGGTTGGATATTAGGAAGAATTTCTTCACTGAAAGTGTAATCAGACATTGGAACAGGCCGCCCAAGACAGTGATGGAGTCACTGTTCCTAGAAGTATTTACAAACCGTGTAGATGAGGCACTTAGTGACATGGCTTAGTGGTGGCCTTGGCAGTTCTGGGGTAGTGGGTGGACATGATCATCTTAAAGGTCTTTTCTAACCTGGTTGTTTCTACATTTCTATGATTTGCCATCTTGTAGGCCTCAGTGCAGCAAAGCCCTTTGAATGCAGTTATAAAATATCTGTAATTAGTGTGTGGGGCGTACCTACAAACTGTGATGAGGAGGTGGTGAAATAAATGCCTGTACTAAAACGTTCTTTTCCAGGGTAGGAATGTTCTGAGTTAAGGACAGAGGAAAGTAGGGGGTTCAAGAGAGCTGGAAGTTTTTATAGGATAACATGTGTACTTTTTAGTCCCTAGAAAGTACCTGTTGAATTTTTCCCCTCGCAGGGATGCTAATCAGTCTTACAATGTGAATCCTTGCTGTACACTTTAGAATCATAGAATGGTTTCGGTTGGAAAGGATGTTAAGGTCATCGAGTTCCAAACTCCTGCCATGGGCAGGGATGCCTCACACTAGATCATGTTGTGCAAGGCTCTGTCTAACCTGGCCTTGAACAATGCCAGGAAGCCAAATTAACTGAACTTCTAGTAATTTTTTAGGAAAAAAAAAAATAAAAATCAAGCATTGAACTTAAAACACCTCAGTGCTTCTGAGTTTCTACCTGTGCTGGAAGTATTCAGAAGATGATCTTTGTTCCAGGTTTGTCTCCATCTAACTGTCCTCCTCCCAATGTTTCTAACTGATGGATTTAAACTGAAACAGCAGAAGTTTAGGTTAGGTATAAGGAAGGTATAGTTAGGTATATACTCTGCGGTTGGTGAGGCACTGGCACAGGTTGTCCAGAGAACTGGTGAATGCTCCATCCCTGGCAGTGTTCAACGCCAGGTTGAACAGAGCCTTGGGTGATATGGTCTGGTGTGAGGTGTCCCTGCCCATGGCAGGGGGCTGGAACTGGGTGATCCTGAGGTCCTTTCCAGCCCAAACCATTCTATAATATCATAGGACACAATTTTTGGGTTGGGTGAAGCCAGTGTAAATTTCACTTATTTTGATGTTTGCTTATGGGAGAAACACACTTCCTGGAATGTTAGGGCTGCTCACTGAAAACGAAACAGTAATGGCAACAGATTTGTACAAATACTCCATTCTTCTCAGGGGCAAAAAGCTATGCCACAACTAAGAATTTTAGAATACCTTAAGAAAATTCAAGCTGATTCGTAGTCTAAGGAGCGAATGCTTAGAGATGATATGAAATGAATCCAGGATGAGGAAAGAAGGCAAACAATACTGATGGATGAGAAGGGTCAAAGGCCTTTAGCTTTGAGAGAGGCCTCAAAAATGTACCTTTAACACAGAAGTGGGTTTTTGTTATATATTCTGGTTGCTCTCTTGAAGTTCGTAAAGCAATTTTGATTGCAGTGTCTATGCTTATCTGTAGTTACGTGTTGATTCATATCTGATAATAGAAGATTAATTTTTTAAGCAGAAGAGCCTTGCAAGGTAGCCCTCTGGTTAACATTGCAAATAATACTGGAACACCTGCCATCTTTTTTAAATAATTACATCATACAGCACAAGTCAAGGTGCTGCATTTGAGGTTCATTTTAAACCAGCTGTTCTGAAGAGAGATGGATCCCTGTTCAAGACACAGGACATAGACCTGCTCGTGTCTAAGCATACAGTTGCTTTGCTCTTGCTGTATGTTGGAGACAGTCTTGCTGTTTCCATTGCTTCATCTCTGTCCTTACCTGGCTCTCCAGGCATACAAATCAGATGTTCAAACCAGAGAGTGCTGGGGATGGAGAGGAGACGGTTCTATGTATTGCAAGAGACTGTCCTGGCTCTTCTATCATCAATGTTGATGGTACAGAATTACCAAATGAGTAATGCATTCTTTGATGGAATGAAATATGAAATTGGAAAAGAAACCATATTATCAAGTATGACAAATGCTTGCCAGATAAACCATTATGCTTTAGAAATCTGATGCTGCTAAAATAAAGGATGTCTTTTGAAAGAGTTCCAGATGGTATTGTTTCCATTTCTCCCACATCCAAAAAGGAGTATCATTTGATTTCAGTTGGTAAAAAATAAGCATGTACAGCTTACAAATTCTTGTGTATCACCTACCTAATAACCTCTATACTCAGCATTTAGTTTTTCTCATATGGATCCCAGGATGCAAGAACCTTTCTGTCTTGCAAGTCCACACTCATCCCACTAATTCTTTTTGCTTTTTGTGTTGTGGTTGGTTGTAAAAAGTAATTGCCTTCTACCAACCCATGGTCTGTTCATTTGGAAAATAAAGCAAACAAATGGTAAAGGAAAAGAGAAGGAGTAAAGAGTAAATGAGAGTAAAAAGCAGGGTTTTCCCAGCAGCAAGTGATGTAGAAGCCACACTGCTTTAGTCAGCTTTAGTTCTAGGCATAGATTTTTGTTCTGCTGTTTGTTTGCTTGTATTTAAATCATCAGATTTTTGTTCTGCAACTCATTACCTGTTAGGAATTAAACAATACAGGGGTTGTCTGGCAAGAGAGAAGACTAGTGCAGTCTGCTTGATTCGTTAGTCCTAGCACAGAGCAGAGAGGCATATGGTAACCATTTTCCAGTTATCTTTCCAAACAGCTCAAAATCTGCTGTGAATATTAAATTTTTACCCCTTTTAAAAGTTTTACTTTGGCTGTAGAGGTGCATCCCAAATCGAATAGCATTCTCACTCTTCCTATTTGGGTCTAGTAAATATTGCACAGACAATAGCATTGTAGAAAGGCCAGACACAGCCATCCTTGCGCAAACTAGGTGTCCAACAGCATTAGACTGCTTCAGGATTGTGTGTGGGGCTGGCAGAGATGGCCTGGGACCTGCAGGAAGACCTTTCCCAAGTGGCAGCAGGAGACATGGAGAATACACAAGGGCATATTGCGTTCACACCGTGTTTGTCTATATTTTTACTGCAATGCTGCCAAGTTTGCATTAAGAATATGCCTTAATATGTCATAATTTAGGTGTCTTAACTCCTAGCAGAAGCCTGGTCCAGGTAAAGTTGAAAATGTTTATATAGTCTCTAAATAGGTTTCTATACAGAAATAAGTACACATATCTATGTTTCTGGTCTTCATTTGTGGCCACCTTTGTGTTTTCACATAGGTGCCCTTTCTGTTTTCACAAAGACACACAAAAAATATTCACAAATCTTCCTTTGTGATGGAAATACTCGTTGCCAGGAGGTGTTTGCACACATCAACTCTGCACACAGACTGACAACAGATGACTTGGAAGCCTGCTTCAGTGGGAAGAAAAGACCTTTCCCTCAAAAAACTGACCTGAGGTATTTGTCCTGACTTTGTTTTCATTTATTTGCATGTAGGTGATCTATCAAGAAAGATGTAAATTTTTTTTCATGTAGGGAGATAGCTTATAAAAGTGGTTTTCACTGAAAGGCAAACATAACAGATCAGAATTAGTTGCAGAGAATGGCTTTAAGAAGAGTCTCTGTCATATTTATTTGGTTCAGAGCATAAAACTTAACAAGGACATTACAACCATTAATTGCCTCTCTGTGCATCTCTCATTACCCTGAGGAGTCTGTAAGTAGCAATATGGATGCTAGAGAGGGACTCTTCGTCAGGGGTAATGAGGTTGAAATGGGAAAGTTCAGGTTAGATCTAAGGAAGAAGGTCTTTACTGTGAGGGTGGTGAGGCACTGGCACGGGCTGCCCAAAGAAGTAGCAAATGCTCCATCCCTGGCAGCGTTCAAGGCCAGGCTGAACAGGGCATTGGGCAACATGGTCCAGTGTCCTTTCCAACCCAAACCATTCTATGATTCTGGGACATGCTCTGCTCAGTGCTAGCATGCTTCCTGAGTGCCATTGGCCACATTGCTGCAGGCAGCAATTGCTGGAACATCTCCAGCTTTGCCTGCTCTCCACAAAGTCTGTGAAGGATGCTTTGCTTTAAAAGTGGGCCACCTGCATAAGTCTTCCAGTGGCATGTAAGACTGTGTGTTACCCGTCACTAACAAGAAACATTATCGATGAGCTTCTTCTTGAATAATTTGTTTTCCTTAAAATTCATCCTGTCCCTGAGTCTGAGAGATGTGTGTGCAGTTCTGTTGGTGAAGGCCAAATTGAAGAGGCTAGGTGCAGCCAAGCTTGCAGAGTGAGGCCTGTGACCGTGCTTGGCACTAAAGCAGTGTGTGCTACTGCAGGCAGGTGCTATTCAGCAGGGGGAAGGAGATGGTGCACATCTTAGAAGAGAAGTGGTGTCAATAACTAACAGCAGCGTCATGTGCAGTCACTATCTCCTGGTGGTCCAGTACAAGGGAGTTAATTCCTTTTCTTTATCTTCTAAGAGTGGTTTTCAATAATGCAAATCATTGTAAATACTGTTGAGTCGAATTCTGGCATGTGTTCTAGAGGGAGAAAGCAGAAATGGTTGTTGGAAGGGACCAGTGGGCTGGTGAAGGTTTTGCATGATTCGTTCACAGGACAGCAGATGTCAGCAATGAGGCAGAGATACTGAAACCTCTCAGCACTGCCTGAGGTGGGAAGTAACATGCCTGATTTTCCGCTTTTAAATTGCCGGGATGGATCAGACAGTGTCTGTTTATGACCAAATTAAGAACAGAAGTGAACACATTGTGCCTGCTTTGCATATGATGGCCTTTCTACATGTTAGGATTTTATTAGTGACTCATATATAAGCCTTTTTCAATTATTGTTGTCATATCTAATAGGAAATGTCACTGCTGTATCCAATAGGTGTTCTTTGTCCTGGTTATTCTGAGTTGAAAAAGTTTCATTTGATGTATGTTTCAACCTCTTCTTCCTTCCCTTGTGTCAAAACTAGAGTACACCGCAAGCTTCATAGACAGCTTAGTGTGTTCATTCCTTCTAGTGGTATAATATAGCTGCAGGTGATAATTTGTTTAACGTCTTTGCTAAAAAAAAGTAGGGGTTATATACCTATATATGGGGTTTTATAGCTAGAATGTAACCCATGCAAAACTGCATTTGAGCCTTACATCTGAACATAAAGAGAAGTTAAGATAAAGTGTGCACGGGGCCAGGAGGGCTACTTTTGTTCTATTCATATACATAGGTAAGAATGTATTCACTCTAGTTAAGGAGGTTCTGTTACAGTTATATATATATATAGATATAGACATATTTATTTATATAACGATACCTATATGTGCTGAAGTCTTAGGACATTGGGCACTGGCTAAAGAAAAAAATGTTTAGTTTATGATTAAATGATGTGGTTCTTAATGCATTACATGTACAAACTGGCCTTTTGTAAAAGCCCCACCACCTCACAGAAAACCTCTAGCCCACATCTAGGTATCCCATGGTACACTGGGGTTGTTGAGCACCCCATTTTGCATCAAGTAGGTATCTTCAGAGTAGCCCATTTCATTTCCACCATGTCTCTCATGGTTAACATTGAAAATATTACTGGACAGAATGTTATTTATTGCACAGGCATGAAGAAGCCCAAGATTTGGCTCGTGCAGTATTGATTTGAAGAGTCTCATTGGCAGAGAACTTACCATGTCCCCTGAAAAACATTTTCATTGAGTAGATAAGAAGATCCAGTTTCTGGGTTGAAGTTCAATTTGAACTTCACCTGCTGGCTTCTGTATTTGTAGCTGTGTGCCAGGTTAAATACAGCTTTAGAATTCAACAAGTTGTAATTATGTAGGCTGTCATCAAAAGTGTCTTCAGCTACTCTTCAGTAGTCTAAACAGAATTCTCTTACAGGTAATTGTACATTTAATAGACATCCCTCATCTTGGTAGTGTTGTTCTTCTGCCTTTTTGTTTTCTACCCAGCTTCTTCAAAATGTGTGCTTTTTGTGCATGGGGATGCTTTGACTGTATGTACTAATTTTGTGCCTTCATCTTTAGATCCTTTTTCAAGCTCTGAATCTAAGCCTTTTCATCACATCTTTCTTCCCTGGATACTTAGACATTTAGGCAGGTATAAAAATATCAGATTATAGATGGCATATCTAGTTCTCAGCCTGAAAGCCTGGCTGAGTAGTTGTGTCAAAAGTGATTGTTCCTAAAAGTCATCTTATCAGTTTGAGTTGTTCCAAAAGGCTGCCTTCTTAAAGGACAAATTGGCTTGGGGAACAGCCTTACTCAGAGCTTTATGAAGCCCTTACTCTTGGTCATACTTAGTCACTTGGGAGATTGTAAGTTAGGGTTTTGCAGGGCAGGTTAGTGTCTTGTGCCAAGCTATCGAATTATCTTTCAAGTATAGAAACCTGTACTTTGCTGCAGTACACTTTTTTCCCTTTCTTTTTCTGAGGCAGTCAAAAGGTACTAAACTTGCTCTTAAGGATTCTCTGAATCAGATTCTTGTTCAAAATGTGAAGTAAAAATACCGAACATTTAAATTTATATGATGTTCATACTTTAAATCTGGCAGGTAATATCAGAGGCTCTCATATTTTACCTACGTGGTTTGTCTGAGTATTTTTGCCATTTTATTGAATTGCCCTATCAAGGGAGTATTATTTATGTGATATAATCCTCATTGGGTTCCTATTTATTAAATGAAAGGAATGTGTCAGGCAGTCAGTTCTTAAGAGATCTGGAATCTGAATTGTAATTGAATCCATTCCCTCTCAGCTAATTTGTGTACTCTGATATCAGAGAAAGAAGTGTAATACAATTTGTTCAAACAAAACGGAGAATGTTCACTCTATGGAACCATACCAGAAAAGTTCTCTGAAGGAAGAAGTGGAGCAGAATGGGAAGTTGAGCTCCCTTCTGTCTGATCAGCCTAGTGAAAGAGGATGAAATTAATTGATTTGTACTGTTTCAATTTTGTGTGAACTCCTGCCCTGTGTTTTCGTTAGCTTTCTGTGGCACTGTGCTAGATATGGTGGTTTTGACACTGTGCACTGTAGCCTTCCATCCTCATGCTTGGCTTGTCGTTGATGGGGTTTCATTTCATCTTACTAGTTGTGCACATTCTTCTCTAAAACAGAGTTAGGGAAGGAGCCATTTGCTGTAGAACAGGGGGCCTAGATTTTTCCCTGAACTAAGGGGCTGAAATCACTGGCTTGGAAGCAGTAAAACTCCCTTGGTTTTGGCCTTGGCATGCATCAGTCTGAGTTGGGGAGGTCCAACAGTCAGTGTTTGTGGTGTTGCACCTCATCTGCAACAGAAGGACATCATGACACATGGGTATTTTCAGATACACCATGTTGTAAATTGGCAAGAACCATCCCATCAGGTTCTGCCCTTCTCCTCTTGTAGTTCAGCTGTGGTCTGTTCTGGCTGCAAGTGGGAGCAGCACTTGGCAGTCAGTAACTGGGGTTGGAATTCCCTCCCATTTTATTGTCTGGTATATTCTAAGATACCATGTGTTAATCTATAAAGATCTGTAGGCCAAATTGTGGCCAGCAATATGTTCCCAAGCATGGAGCATGAGGCAACTTCTCCCTTCCCTGCTGTGTCCCACAGACCTGCAAGCAGTTTACAGAGGAGCCCTTCTCCTACCCCACTTTCCCAGGCAAGAGCTGAGAGGACTACAAGTCCAAACTTCATTTCAGGACAGAGGTAGGAACGAGTTTCTAAAATGTGTAATCTCCAACCTTGGAAAGGATTAGGCAGACTCCACCCCCTCATTTGCAGGGATTACTGTGCTGCTAGTAATATGACAGTATAAAAGAATCCAGGGTTGAGAAAAAAAAAATCATAGATTCACAGAATGGTTTGGGTTAGAAAGGACCATAAGATCATCTAGTTCCAACCCCCTGCCATGGGCAGGGATGCTCACACTCGACCATGTTGCCCAAGGCTCTGTCCAACCTGGCCTTGAACACTGCCAGAGATGGAGCATTTACCAGTTCTCTGGGCAGCCTTTTCCAGTGCCTTGACACGCTCAAAAGCTTCTCAACATCCCAATTTCCTAAGGACTTCACCATGGCTAATAGAGTAGGTTTCATTGAATCTCTTTGAAAAGAGATGCTGGTTTCAAGCAGTTTGGCAAGGGCAATACTAACCTGTCTTTGGTTACAACAATGTTCTGTGTTTGTTGACCAATACCCAAATAATACCAAGCCAGTTACTGCTGAGACTTTTAGCACAGTGGGAGGTGAAGGGTATGAAACCAGGGAACACAGGTGAGAAGATGCCAGTGAAGGCTGGTGTTGCCCCAGGCATGTTGGCTGGAGTCCCTCTCTAGACATATTGTGGGGCAAATGTCCTTGCTGTTTATCTGTGACTCCAGAGTCCTTCCTTGTTTAATGATATTTATAGAATCATAGAATAGTTTGGGTTGGAAAGGACCGTAAGATCTAGTTCCAACCCCTTGCTGTGGAGGTCACCATTCTTCATATATGAGCCTTAGTGTGATATTCACAAACAGGAGGGCCTGAGTTTGGAAGATTTTCTGTACCTCTGATACTGTTGCTTTCAGTGGTATTTATGGCTTAGTCACTTGCTAAGTTCCTACTTATGCACGTTGATTTCTATGTTGGGCATCCAGGATTTCTTGTCATAGTCTTCAGATCTTTTGGGGATGAAGTGAAGCCATGTGCTGACAGGAAGAGAAGCTCTGCAGAATCCAGGGGATTGTTCTTCACCACCACTTAGGTGTGCAGGGCAATGGAGAGTGAGGGCAGGTAGAGAGAAGAGTACATTCAGAGTTGATGTTTGCATGTGTGAGGAGAAGATTCCATTGCTGCCAACTTCTAGATGTTTCATTTGGAGATGTATGATTCCACATCCAGCTTGTATTTAAGTACAGCAATTATGATTTCTCTCCTTTTTTTTTTTCCAATTCAGACTTCAATCTTGTAAGAAAGATAAAGTCTTCTAAGAGAAAAGACTGGCTTTTGACAGCTTTGAGCAAACTAACTATATGCTTTTGAAACAGAGAAATGGAAACTACAGAATGCTAAAATCTTAGGAGAGGAAAAATTGTAACGTAAGGAAAAGGCTATATTGTGCTCCTTGTCAGTGCAGTTGAACTGTATCGTGGTTTAAAACCCCACCTCAGTCTCCCGCAGGACCACACACCCCTTTCCCCCCCCCCCCCCTCCACCTCCCCACTCCCGGAGGGATGGGGAGGAGAACCGGAGGAATACAACTCCCACGGATTGAGATAAAACCAATCCAGCAATTAAGGTATAACACAAATCACTACTGCTACCACTAATAAATCAATGTTAGAGGAAATAAACAAGGAGAGAGAATACGATACCACCCGCCGAAATGAGCCCAACCCGGAAGAGAGCTAACCCCCCCCCTTCCAGCCAACTTCCAGTTACCTCCCAGAGCATGACGTGCTGTGGTATGGAATACCTCCCCGACTAGCCCAGGCCAGGTGCCCTATCTCTCCCTCCTCCCAGCCTCCCCTCCTCCCTGGCAGAGCATGAGCTTAGAAAAGGCTTTGGACAAAAACCAAACATTTAGGCAGTAACTCAAAAACGTATGCACCACCAGTAACCGCTCCCAGCCCGGAAGTCAAAACACAGCACTGCACCAGCCACCAAGAAGGAGAAAAATGACTGCTACTGCTGAACCCAGGACAAACTATCACTGGAAAGAACAAAGGGAAACAGTAGGAAAAGCCTCTCCGAAAATAGAAATTGGCCTGGCACTTATCTGGAATGTGATTTGGGTTAAGGCTTCTGTGTGCAATCTGAGAATCATAAATGATTCACGCCTTTTTATGTGTGAAGAGAGTGTTACGATGCACAGACAGATACATTCAGCAGCGGGACCTAAATGCAACAGCTCTTTTTCCTCTTGCTAATTGCCTGAAAATAAAGGGAACAGTTTTGCAGTGTTTTCCTGTGCATTAATGCGTTCCAAGAGAGCTCTGCAGGCCATGAGATCAAATCCTATACATCCTGCTTCGCCAGATAGCCATGTAGTTTTCTACCAGCCTCAGTTCTCTCTTAATGTGGGCCAGAAATGATACTGAGTTTATCTCTGCAATGCTGACAGTAGATGTGTGCCAGTGCTGTCAGGCTGGATTTTATCAAGCTCTTCTGAATCATCCTGTTATTTGTGTTAGAGCTGTCAGTCCACGTGCTGCAAACCCAGCAACGTCTCATGCATGGAGGATGTGCTGAATACTCTCAAGCGGCAGTGTTAAAGTCCCCTTTAATGGCTTCCTGGTATGACTGCATTGTCATTAATAATATTAGAAATAAGAACAACTAATGGATGAGGTCCCAAACAAGGGACCTACTTAGGCATTCCCTTCACTACTTCTGTGTTCAGAGAAACACTTAAAGCCTATGTTTACATGCTTTCCCAGGCCAGGGAACTGAATAAGGACATTAATTACAGAATGTATCTGCACACAAAATGGTAAGAAGAATGTAAGTTAAAACACAGGGCACCGTGAAGGAATGAGTCTGTGAAGGGTGGAGGGAGAGGCACTGAGGCAGCACAGAGCACACAGCATGACCATGCAGTGTGCACCCTCAACATGTCTGCTCTGACTCAGCAAGCAGAATTTCAGCCATCATTGCAGTGGCCAACCTGGGTGTTGTTAATTAGTAATGGACATCAGAGGAAGATTTGTACTGAAGCTGTAGTGTCCCTGGAGCTTTAGGTTTGTACTGAAGCTTTGTACTGAAACTGTAGTGTCCCATAGCTTTTCAAGTACTTTTGGTTTGTTGTTTGGACACACAAACATCAGCTAGAGCACTGTGTGCTGATCCCACGGCACCCTGTGATTCCTGCCACACACACAGGTGCCTAAGAAACCACTTTTTCCTTCCAGTTACACCAGGAAATAGCTGTGGCTACAGTCAGTATGTCCACATTTTTTAATGGATGGTTGTATGGAATAAGTAGGACTTTCTTCAGTTGCCAGCTACATTCTAGTGAAAATGATGGCAAAATTCTGCTTGTTGCACTGATAACTAATAGCATTGCTGTGCCATTACTGTAGAGCTGTGCTAGGTATTGCTGAACTGTGTGTTTGGGGCAGACAAAGTTTAACTGGAGAATCGCCACATCTTGCCATAAACGGTTTTTCTCTCTAATGCTGAGCAGGGTGAAGCCCCAGCTCCGGTCATCGACAGCCCGTACCTGCACCTGGCCAAGGGTTGTTTTGTGATGTTTATTAACTTGCAGGATAATACTGAAGGAAGGATCTGGTTTAACTCCATAGGAAAACTTTTCTTAAAACTTCCAAAACTATTGTTTGGAAAAGTTGTAGCATCTTAAAAATGTGTGGGGAGAGGGGAAAGGAGCAGGGGAAGACAAAGAACAACCACTAGTGAGCTCAGGATAACTCAGTACTTACTGGCTTTTGTGGCTGCATTTTTCAAGCTCTCCTGTCTGAGCTATGGCAGTAATTAAAGATCCAGTGAAGGATGGATGTACAACTGTGTTTCCCACATCCTTGGTGAGGTCTGATCAATAAGGATCTTGAAATAAACATTTGGTTGAAAAATTCCTCAGTACCCTGAACCGAATATGCTTATCTCCCATGCTGCTGCAGCAGAAGTCTGCAAGTAATTTGATGGTGTACAAGAAAAGTATTTCCAGATAAAAGTTCATGTTCAGTATCATCATGTTTTCCCATGTTTTCAGATTACTGTGATTCCTGCATGATGCTGTATCACTTCTTCATGCCACTGTATCGTAGTTCTTAGAAGCTTTAAATCTGCATCTCTTGAGGGGTATTAAGAAGGTAACGAAAGCAAACTCCTGGCCTCTAGCAGAGATCTGCCTGGATAATAATATCTTGATCTGTGCTTCTCTTGATTGCTAAAAAAAAAAAAAAAGGAGGGTGGGAATACACAATCTTTTTGTTTGCTTGCACTGCAGAGTTCATATTCATGTTTGTGAAAATCTTTAGATCCAAGGGGGTCTACAGGGATGCTGGGGAGGGACTATTCATTAGGGACTGTAGTGACAGGACAAGGGGTAATGGGTTGAAACTTAAACAGCAGAGGTTTAGATTGGATCCAAGGAAGAAATTCTTTACTGTTAGGGTGGTGAGGTACTGAAATGGGTTGCCCAGGGAGGTAGTGAATGCTCCATCCCTGGCAGTGTTCAAGACCAGGTTGGATGAAACTTTGGGTGATATGGTTTAGTGTGAGGTGTCCCTGCCCATGGCAGGGGGTTGGAACTGGATGATCTTAAGGTCCTTTCCAACCCTAACTATTCTATGATTCTATGATGCGCAATAGTGATTTTAATATCAAAATATCCTGAGGGCACCCATGCTTATGGAGAGCAGAAGGAAGTCTGGCTGGGGAGTCAGTAAGCCTTCAGGAGGAAGCCTGAGGGCTGTGTTTCCTCCTCATCTACTTCAAGAAAGGGCAGCTTGCTTCAAGCCAACAGAGGATATGCCAAGCAAAAGTAAAGTACTGAGAATGTTAAAAACTTCATCATGTTCTTTTGCCTTTTTTTTCCCCTTGCCATTAACATGTATATCCCTTCCTCAACATATATATCCCTTCTCTTCCTCTATGAAATAACCATATGACTTTGTTTTCCTCATCTTCAGTTTTGTTTTAAATCTTTTCCTCATTTTCTTGGTCTCTGGCTTTCCTTATCTCCCCCTGCCTCCTTTTCCCTTCTCACTCACAGAGAGCTCAGAAAGTTGGACATTCCTCGGGCAAGCCTTTTCACAATTTTCTGTGTTTTTAATGGAAACATGGATCTGGCCCCGATGCCAGCCTGTGGTGTGACAGTGGCACAGGGACAGAGGGTGACCCAGCTCTCTCCTGTGGGTTTCCCAGTGCTCCCTATTGGGTTGCTGCAGCTGTTCAGCACAACTTCTGGAACTTTTCATTCTCCCTTTTATACCAGGCTCAGTGGCTGAGTGGCAGGGAGTTCCCGTGCTCCTTCAAGTGAGCCCAGTGGGGCTTGTTCAGTGCAATACGAATCTCTCAGCCCCACTAAATTCTTCTGGTGCCTTTCCAGGGGCTGAAGTATGAGCCCAATTTAAGGGAATAGTGTAATTCACTGCAGCAGTAAAGACCATACATCTGCAGGTGATGACAACTTAACTGCAAGTACTCTATGGGTCCCACAGGCTATTACATCTCCAAAAATGACCACAAGCTAGGAAAGTGGCTTAATCCCTTTCACTGATAGGACATTTTGGGAGGGTATGTTTTTCCTCTGCTATAGGCTATCCTCCCTCCAGCTGGCCCCTTTCTTGAGTAATGCCTGGAGGCCATGGATTTAGAAGGATATTCCAGGCTGATCTAGTAACAAGGTTTGAATGTGGAAGCTGCTGCATGCTGAGCCAAGCTGCAGTCCTGGCTGTGCCAGAAATGCATTGTTTAAGCACTGTCTGGGTAGCGCACCTGCACCTACACACCGGAGCTGCCTCTGAGCAAAACCTTTCCCCACTCCTGCTTCTCATTATGACCCAGAGCAAATATTCTCTGCAGTGCCATGGTATCTGGTATACACTGAGGTTTGTGTAATACTGATACCATGCTCTGTGAGATGTTCAGAAGCTCAGGGAAATAGTTGGGAATAGGGATTTGCGGTCTTCTGCGTTCAGGCAGGTTGCACATTGTAACCACTGAAAATATTTCCTGAAGAACAGCAAGAGAAGTTGTGGGAGAAGAATGGGACAGCATTTAAGGTGGTGCCCTGGGTTCAGCTGTAGCAGAGCTTTTCTCCTTCTCAATAGCTGGTGCAGTGCTGTTTCTTCAACTTTAGCCTGAGAACAGTGCTAATAACACACCGATGTTTTCAGTTGTTGCTAAGTAATGTTTACTCCCCTTGAAGGCTTTCTCAGTCTTGTGCTCTGCCAGTGGAGGGGCATGGGAATTCAGGAGGAAGCAAAGACCCAAACGAGCCAGAAGGATATTCCATACCACAGCACATCATGCCTGTTACACAAACTGGGAGGACTTACCTGAAAGGCCCAGATTGCTGGTCAGGCCAGGTACCATTCTTTGGGTGGTGAGCAATTGTATTGTGCATCACTTGTGTTTATTTTCTTTTCCTTTCCCCCTTTAATTTTATATTCTCTTCCCTTGTTATTTCCCTTATAATTATTATTACTGGTGATAGCAGTAGTGGTTTTGTGTTATACCTTAGTTACTGGACTGTTCTTATCTCAACCCATGGGAGTTACATTCTTTTGATTCTCTTCCGCATCTATCCGGTGGCAAGGTGGGGGAAGGGAGGAGTGAGAGAGTGGTAACATGGCTCTAAGTTACTGGCTGGGCTTAAAGCACAACAGGTGGGAAAGGAAAGATAATTCTTCTGTCCTGTCCTTAGTAAAATCACATAATCATAGAATGGTTTGGGTTGTAAAGGACCTTCAGATCATTCAGTTCCAACCCCCTGCCATGGGCAGGGACACCTCACACTAGACCATGTTGCCCAAGGCTGTGTCCAAACTGGCCTTGAACACTGCCAGGGATGGAGCATTTACCACTTCTTTAGACAACCTTCACCCCCCTCACAGTGAATGCTTAACCTGAACTTCCCCTGTTTAAGTTTAAACCCATCACCCCTTGTCCTGTCACTGCAGTCCCTGATGAAGAGTCCCTCTCTGGTATCCTTCAGATACTGGTAGGTCCCCTTCAGACACTGGAAGGCTACTCTGAGGTCTCCATGCAGCATCTCTTCTCCAGTCTGAACAGCCCCAATTTTCTCAGTCTGCCTAACAGTACCATTTAAAGTCCTTACTACAGTTAGCAAAGAGAGATGCTTTTTTTTTTTTTACTGGAACATTCAACTTCTTTCTCACATCATATAATCCCATGTATATCATAAAATATTACAGGATATAATCCCAACCATTTCAGCCCCAAACTGGTGCAGAAGTCAGAATTTTCACAACATTTTTCATGAAAAATGCACAAATTGTTAATCAGACCAGTCATATCTGCTAAAATAAACAAGGAAATAGGAACTGTTCTTTCTGTGGAATCCCCTTCCCTCATCTTCACTCATCTGGAAGCCCCTTCCCTAGTATGCAGGACTGAGGAACAGCCCGTGGCTTCCAAGCGTGATGGCTGTTGGGGCATGGGGAGAGCTTGGGGCTGTTACTGGCTATTATTTGCGAGGGTGTCTGCAGGTTTGCCAGAGCATGTTTGAATGTGTTGAATAGATGGGTGTTGATAGGCTTCCTGCAGGAATTCTACTGTGATTTTCCACTATGCTTACGATTCCACCCTGATATGTGCCTACAGATGCCTTTTGATGTGTTTCTTGAAAAATGACAACTTTACATAAAATACTGAAGTATAACACGAATTATGTTGTGTTCCATACTTTGGGAATTCTGTATTGAAGACCACAGGTGACAGATTTTAAAACAATTGTGTAGGAGGCAGGAATTGTGGTAACATATAGCTCTTGTTGGATGTATAGGAACTGGTAAGTTTTCTCAACTTGTGGTTGAGTATATCCCTTTTTCACTGTTTGCCATGGCAGTATTCTGTTCTATATACAGCACATATATTTCCAGTACTCTAAAACATTCAAATACATTAAGCAGATGTGGAAAAAACAATGATTACATCAGTTATAAATCTTAATATTTGAGAACCCAACTCAAAACATTAGGGAGAGGAACAATTTATCTATGCTTTTTAATTTCAGACTGCTAGAAATTGATTAGTCTGCTCTCAGTGAAATGTTCCCATTGTTAAACATTGTGCTATTTCAGTGTTTTGGGAAGCAATTAATCTTTGTTTTTTTCTTGTGTACACCCCACATACACTGTCTTCAAAGACAGATGTTTCTTGAAAGCCTTTTCTTCTGTAATTGTTCTGCTAAGTTCTGGTCATTCTTTTATCCATCGTGGTTTGTAGCATTGCTGTCTGTGCTGCCTGGCAGGTGGGTGTTCCCCATCCTTGTAGTGGTTTTGCTTTTCCCCTTGATGCTTGCTCCATTGTTGCATTTTCTTGTGGTTTTACAACTGTTGTTACCCACCCATTAGTTAAAATCAGAATAATCTTACTGTAGCTCTCAAGGAACTTTATGGGTATGTTCTTTTGCAAAGGATGGCAAAGACTTTGCTCTCTCTGGTTTTATGCTGTGAAATGTTACATGTACTGACATGGGATTTGTTCTTACATTGCTCCTAAATGAGAGAGAACTTACCAGGATTTGCAAATGAGTATTCTGAATAGCTTTGTTTCAAAAACAACAGCAGCTTTGCATGAAAGGGAGTTTTTGCATTCATCTCTCTGCAATAAGGGTTTATTCATGTGTAATATGCAAGCACAGAAAAGGCACATGAGGCTTCTCTCACTGAAGCTTTGTCCTGGATCTGCCTGAGATCAAGGCTATTCCATTTGTTCCTTCTCTTAGAATCACGTTCTTTTTCAGACATTGAAGCACCTTGGTCTTGGAGGATGCACTAAAAAAGGGGTCCACTGTAGTTCTCTGAATACTGCAAAATCCCCTATGTCCTGTAAAGTATTTCTTCAACCATGGAAAATTATAAATGTGTTCAAAACCACAGGGTTTTTTTTTTCTATGAAACTGATGAGGGCACTCAACCAGTTTCCAGGAAGCCTTCATCTGCGCTTCAGGCTTTACAGGACATTTACTTCTCCTTATTAGTGTGCTAATGTTTTCCCTAGTAATTATTCTGTTGTTTTTTTTTTTTTTTTGCTATGGTTCAGACAAATGCAAACTGTTGGCTTGATACTCTCCACTTAAAATGCTTTCGTTTGGAGCTAATGCTAAAAATGGTCTTTTGACATTGAAAATCATCTCTGTGTTAGTGAAGAGATAATAAAAAAACAACCCAAAAACATTATTGGGGGTGGGGAGGCACTGTCAGCCTCTGATTTTTCTTTATTGCACTTGAATCTACATTTTGTCAGATCTATTTTCCCAACAGCACTGATGTTTGTTTGACACCCCACAGTGTCCCAGCCAGATAGCACAGACACAGTTTGGTCATAGCACAGATAAAATTCTGCCATGTCCACTGGTTGAATTGCTTTGGCTGTTTCCTCTGCATTCATTGCTATCTGTACCAATTGCTTCTGAAGTTGCAGCTTGCTGAGGGGATTGTTTCAGTTTATGGTTGTCTGTAGTAAGCAGTTAACATCCTCTTCATGTCTGCATATTGAAGACAAAAAGGGAGAGTGGTATTCTTAAAAACTGTGTTGCTGACTTTCAGTACACTGTGTGGTCATGTTGTAGTCAATGTGTTCTGTGTAGTTTGAGGAACTGAAGCCTCCATACATTTTATCCCACCAGATTTCAAAAGGGTTCTGGTTATAAATTGTTTCTTATTTTAATGTGCAAGTAGATGACAGAGAGTCACACCTGTGTGTCTCACATGCATAAGATTTGCAGTCATATTATGAACTATAAATCTATAGTAGAGAAAAGATGAGGAATGTGAATAATCTGTATGCCATTTGCTTCATTAGCATCCCAGCTCTGCCACCTTGTTTGTATTGAAATAGAGAAGTTGCCTGCCTGATGCCCTGTTATCTCTCAGCTCTGTTGCTAAGCATACATTTAAATTAGGTGGGTCAGTCTTCCAGACCAGTAATATGTGATGTGAAAGCATTACAAACCCAATCTGTCTGCAATAGTTATGTTGATTTGAGCCATTCAAGCTATATGTTGCTGTGTGTCACACGAAGAGTTAAAATGGGTGTAATAATGGGTTAGATCAGGTTTATAAAAGCAGAGAATAGACACTGCCTTTTCCTGTACCAAGCATTCAGCCCTAAGAAACTAATGGATTATGCCAAGGCCAGTGTTTGCAAGATGTAGTGCCTGAAATTAAACATGCTGTTTTTTAAGTAAGTATGTTACTTTTGAAGATTTTGGTATTTTTGAAGATTTTGGTTTTAAACTACTGGCTTTTAGTAATTCTCCCCAGCCTTAACAGTCTCCTGGGTGCTTTGGTCCCACCAAATCCTAGCAAAACACATTTTTTTCTCAACTAGTATTGGCAAGCTGAAAACTGCAAAGACCATTTTTACATCCTGAACCAAGAGTTTGTCATCCAGAGGTTTTCTGAGGATGTGTTTTACAATAGTCCCTCGAATCTAATAAGCTTAGGAACAACTATGCCAAAGACCTTTTTCCTCAAGTGCTGTAGTGTAAGCCCAGGCGGTAACTCAGAACCATGCAGCTACTTGCTCACTCTCCCCCACCTCTTTCTCCCCCCACTCCCAGAGGGATGACAAGGAGAATCAAAAAAATGTAACTCCCATGGGTTGAGATAAGAACAGTCCAGCAACTAAGGTATAACACAAACCACTGCTGCTACCACCAATAATAATAATGATAAGGGAAATAACAAGGGAATAGAATACAACCGCTCACCACCTGCTGACTGATACCCAGCCTGACCCGAGCAGCGATCTAGCCCTTCCAGGTAACTCCCCCCAGTTTATATACTGGGCATGACATGCTGTGGTATGGAATACCCCTTTGGCTAGCTTGGGTCAGGTGTCCTGTCTCAGCTTCCTCCCAGCTTCCCCTTCTCCCTGGCAGAGCATGAGACTCAGAAAGTCCTTGGTCAGAGTAAACATTACTTAGCAGTAACTGAAAACATCGGTGTTATCAGCACTGTTCCCAGGCTGAAAGTCAAAAACACAGCAATGCACCAGCTACTAAGAAGGAGAAAAATGACTGCTACTGCTGAACCCAGGACAGTATCCACCCTTATTCCATACCATTCACGTCATGCTCAGATCCCACATTTTTCAGTATAACATCACTCTTGTCTCATATATATATATATATACACATGCACTAGCTACTAAAAAGGAGACAAAATTACTGCTACTGCTGAAACCAGGACATCAAGACAGGGTAGTGCTTTCCTAGATAGCTGGCATTTTTGCCACTTGAAGCACAGCTAAGTTGCTTGAGATAGGAGCTCCTTATGCATCCTCATCTCTCCTGCTCCTGTGTATTGAAGAGCTGAGGTCACCGTGATATAGATAAAATCTTGAACATATTGAAGAAGTGGGAAACTAGAGGGAGGTGGGAGGGAGCCTTAGACCAATATTTTGAATCTGTGCCTGTCCCGTGTTCAGCTGTAGCAGTCAGTTTTCTCCTTCTTAATAGCTGGTGCACTGCTGCGTTTTTGACTTTAGTCTGAGAACGTTAATGACACACTAATGTTTTTAGTTGTTGCTTAGTAATGTTTACTCTGACCAAGGACTTTCTGAGTCTCATGCTCTGCCAGGGAGGAGGGGAAGCTGGGAGGAAGCAGACACAGGACACCTGACCCAAACTAACCAAAGATGTATTCCATACCACAGCACGTCATGCCCAGTATAGAAACAACCCCAGTGAGTTACTCAGAAGGTCTAGATCGCTGCTTGGGTTGTCAGTCAGCAGGTGGTGAGCAACTCTATTTCTCTCCTGTTGTTATTTCCCTTATCATTATTATTATTGGTGGTAGCAGCAGTGGTTTGTGTTATACCTTAGTTACTGGACTGTTCTTATCTCAACCCATGTGAGTTACATTTTTTTGATTCTCCTTCCCATCCCTCTGGGAGTGGGGGGAGGAAAAGGGGGAGGAGTGAGCGAGCAGCTGCGTGGTTCTGAGTTACTGCCTGGGCTTAAACCACAACAGTGCCAAAGTATTTAAGATGTTACTTCTAAATGTTTGTATAGCTGGCAAAGCTTGGAGAATGTAAGACTTGCTAATGCAGCTTACTGAAAATGCAGTTTGCTGAAAACAACAAGGCAGGCCAGTGCCTCTAGGCTAAAGTATAAGGGGAATCACATACCTTTTCCCATTTCCAGTAGGAAAGATATATCTAAATTTCTCCAGGTTGCTTGGAAATTGCAGCCTTATTCATTTAGCACATTGATTACTCTGAGGATTCCCTCAGTGCCTCAGCCATTAGGATCTCAAAGGATTTGCATTAGTTGAGGTTTGGGAAGAAGGAAAGAAGCCTTGAAGGTTATGGCTTTACCTCACATGACTTAAGTAAAATAATGGGGAAAATAAATGATCATTTTTCATAAAAGTATTCTTTTTCATCAGTTCAGCTGATAATTTCAACATTCTAGCACATGGCTTTATAGATTAATCCTTTCTGGACTCCAGTCTTTGCTGTAAAGAGATTACAGTTGGAAAGGAAGAAGACCCTTTGAAAGAAACCACAGGAAGAAAGACAGAGAAATCCATGCATACATTAAGAATGCTATGAATATATGCCTTAACAATCCATCATTTCATCTCAGATCCTTAATCAAACTTTGATCAAGAGGCTAATTTATTAATAGATGTTAACCCCACTTCCTTCAGAAGGGAAGATGTTGGAGAAGCTGGCCCAGCCCCACAAACAAACACATCCAAATGGATATGCAACAATAGTCTGACATTTCCTGTACTAGCTTGCCTACTTGCCTAGTGGACTTGTAGTTCCTCCAGGTCTTCCTGCTCATCATGTCTTTCTGTGACTCCAATCCATCAAAGCACATAAGCGTTGTTTTCAGTGCTAGTTCCACACATCTGAAGGTTACGTTTTTAAAAGTGATAAAGGTTTAGGCGTGTGCCCAGGGGGATTTTGAAAGCTCTTTGCAATGCACCCCACCTACTACAAGAAACCGTCAGGCTTTGGAAATGTGTCTTGGCACTTAACCTGCCTCTTTGGCACCTGAAGCAATCAGGGCTGCAGTTGTTTATCATCATCTGGCTTTTCATGAATGTAAGAGGAAAGCTAGTAAGTGAACCAATGTGACAACCAGAAAAATGCTCTACTGTGGTGCCTTTCTTCATTTCTAGGTTAGCATTTGCTAGGAATTTCCCCCATATAATTCCAAGCACTGGTACAGGTTGCCCAAAGAAGTAGTGAATGCTCCATTGCTGGCAGTCTTCAAGGCCAGGTTGGACAGAGCCTTGGGCAACATGATCTAGTGTGAGGCATACCTGCCCGTGGCATGGGGCTGGAACTGAATGATCTTAAGGTCCTTTCCAACCCAAACCATTCTGTGATTCTGCAATCAGTTAATAAATCTTTTCCTAATATTTGATTTTGATTTGATTTTTCCTGATATTTGATTCCTAATATTCTAGGGAGATTCAGTGATCTCCCATCTCACTGCTGATCATTATATACTCCTTTGTCTGCTGTGATGAGGAACTGGTTTCAGTAAATCCACAGTCAATGAACTTGAGGTCCTCTGTTCTGCAGAGACCATTGTTTAGAACCTTAGCTGGCCGCACCACTTGATGTGGAGCAGGGAGAGAGGGACAGTGCATGTGTGTTCTTGTAAATGCTTTGGTTGGTTGGGTTTGCTTTGTGTCAACACCCAAGGCCTATATAGGAAGGAAGCTTTAATGACTGTGACTTTTAGTTTTATAGGGTGATTCGGGGAGTGCTTCCATCTGAAGATATTTTTAAAAGGCATATTAGGGAAAAAAATTACTTGCTTGCTTGGCTGACTGCTCTTGCAATCACCATAAACCTGTGCACAAAAGAACAGGATTCTGGGTTTGTAGGCTGATCTATCAGATATATACAACTCTCAACAGGCCTTCAGTGATTATTAATTGCACAATATGTATAAGCTGCTCATCCTGATGTTTGTTCAACGATTGCATGCCTCTCTTTTATCTTTTTCTTTGTAGCTTCAAGACAAACCTTTTTCTTCTCATTGGCCATAAATCCTGATGCGTTGGGTTGTCTTATACTTTAATATTGTAGAAGACTAATAAGATAATCCACTCCGAGTGATTAGTGCACAACTTGTGGAGCCTAACAGTTTCATAACTTCTTGGGATAAGGCCTATAACCCTGAGGACTTCATTTCTTTTCCTTTTATTGCTTTCATTTCTTCTCTTTTTCTTATTAATCTTAGCCTTTATCCTGAAATGCAAAAAAGTACCCTACCGAAGTTCAAACAATGCTGGGAGTACCGAGCAGAGATCTGGCTTTTCGTTAATGGAAGAGGAAAACTAGTAAATGAACCTATGTGACAACCACACAAATGCTCTACTGTGGCGCCTTACTTCATTTCTAGGTTGGCCTTTGCTAGGAATTCCCCCCTGATAATTCCAGTCACTGGAACAGGCTGCCCAAAGAAGTAATGAATGCTCCATCCCTGACATTATTTAAGGCCACGTTGGACAGAGCCTTGAGTGGTGTGGTCTACTGTGAGGTATCCCTGCCCAAGGCAGGCGGTTGGAACTAAATGATCTTAAGGTCCTTTCCAGCCCAAACCAGACTGTGATTCTCTGATTCTGTACCTTTTGCTTAGAAGCACACAGCAGTATATAGCAGGGGTAAACAGCAGTTTTGTTAACTCCAGTGGACAGTGTGGACAGCAGCAGTACAGTGTCTGGAGATCTGGCAGAAATTTAGGCAGCAGCAGTTATCATAGAAAGTTCTGCCAGAATCTGAAGAAACCACAGTTCCCAAATCCTGAAGCACCTGAATTACATGGGCCATTGCAGACAGGCAGTGACATAGTCTCTCTGTGATGGCATGTTGCAGAAGGATTTGTAGTTTTTTTTTCTCCTACAACATACAACTGGTGTCACAGATGATTTTCCCCCCAAGGTTTAAATCTTTCTAAGGCACAAACCAGATGTCCCCATCCTTCCACATTACTCACTGAGTACAACCAGGTCCTTGTGTGAAGGAAGCTTTTCCCGTGGGGAGAGCAATCCACATCACTTCTCCAGCCAGTTTCTTATATGCACTACGGTGGTCTTCTCTCCTCCCATAGTTTGTAGGAGTTCCATTTGGGTAGAACCAGGACAGTGAGAGAAAATCCTCTGGTGTCTCAGCACTTCCATGCCCCATTTCCCAATGCTCTCAACAGTGTCTTTAACAGTCCCTTCATTAATCTTATTGTCTGACTCAGTTCTTTCTGGGGTACCCCACTTTGGAGCAGGGAAAAGTGTGAGGAGTCCTTCCCTGAGGAGGAAGGAGCAGCAGAAAGAACATCTGATGAGCTGACCACCTAGACTTTGAAAACGAAAAGGGAAACTTCACGTAGCAGTAACAGGTTTGGTGATTTTAATGACACCCTTCTAAGACAGCAAACTTCAGGCACACACTTAGGTTATGAGGACTGAAACACATGCAATCAAAGTCCTTCAGCTTTGACAGAAGGCAGGGCGCAATGGCTTGTGATATAACAGGATGGTGAGACAGGAGAGTGGGCAGTTGGTGAGATAGCACAGAGATGTTTAGGGTGATCATCTGGATTCCACTGCTGCCTCCAGAATAGCCATGTGGGGGTGTGTATGTAGATAGAGTAGATATATCATGGGTGTTTGTATTACACATATTTGAAGTCATCTTTGAGTCATAGAAAATTCATGGCAATTATCTGGTGAGTAAGCTCTGGAAAAAAAGTTGTTCATTGGCTCTCTGTGCATACATGTGAAACAGAGGAAGAAAAACTAACCATTTTAGATGCTGGTAGACAGAACAACATGAATGACATAGCAGCTCTTCATGGGGGCAGGCAGGAGAGGTGTGCAACGGCAGTACCTAAGAACACAGAACTCAGTTTTTCCAGTACAAAAATTACTATTTTATATGAAGATTAGAGATTCTTATTTTGCTGCCAAGAAAAAGGCTGAAAAAGAGAATTGCAGGATGATAAGCATCTTTTGGCTGTGGGAATTCCAGAGCTCTCTTGTGTAACAGAATTGCTTTCCAAGTACTTTTTGTGTTGCTGCTGTTCTGACTGAGAAGTATGCCAAGCCATGAGAAACTTCAAATGCACCATTTAGTTAATGCTCTGCTAAAGAGCTGTGTATCATAGAAAAGCTTTAGACATCCAGCATCTTGAAGCACTCCCAGCCTACATCATAGGACTGAGGTTTGGATTATGCTCTTGTCCAGTCTAGACATATGTTTCCCAGGCACTGTGGGTTTACAGTTCAGTGAAGCTCATTGCTAGCATGCCATTCCATCAGCCATCTCACATTTATCTTCACCTCCTTTCAGTTTGTTGCCCTTCATGCTATAGAATCATAGTATCACTGAATGGTTGGGGTTGGAAAGGACCTTAACATCATCCAGTTCCAACCTGCCTGCCATGGGCAGGGACACCTCACACTAGACCATGTCACCCAAGGCTCTGTTCAACCTGGCCTTGAACACTGCCAGGGATGGAGCATTTATCGCTTCTTTGGGCAGCCTATGCCAGTGCCTCACCACTCTTACAGTGATCCGAAAGTCACAAGACCTGACTTAGAAGCCTGTGTTTTGTTTTAAAGAAAAAGACAAAGCAAAGGGAAAGAAAAAAAGTATTTGTTTCTAAAGCCATGCAAAAAGTGGGGGAAGCAACAGCTCAGGGAAGTATTTCAAACTCTTCCTATTCATAAGCTTCATTGTCATGGAGTAGCTGTAGTCCCAATTCCTAGCAGTGATGTGTTAATTCGTGTCCTGTGCTTATTGAACATACTGTGTGAGTATCAGCCCTCCTGCAACCATAGAATCATACACTCTGCTGGGTTGGAAAATACCTTTAAAATCATCAAGTCCAACCATTCTCCCAGCATTGCCAAGGCCACTAAACCATGCCATAAGGGCCTCATCTACATGGTTTGTGAACACTTCCAAAGATGGTTATTCCACCATTCCCTGTGCAGCCTGTTCAATCAATGCTTGATTATCCTCTTGGGGAAGAATGGGTTTCTAATCTCCAGTCTAAACCTCCCCTGGTGCAGCTTGAGGTCATTACCTCTTGTCCTGTTGTTTGTTACTTGGCAAAAGAGACCAACCCCACCTCACTACAACCTCCTTTCAGAAGGTTGGAGAGAGAGATAAGGTCCCCCCAGTCTTCTCCAGACCAAACCCTCCCCAGTTCCCTCAGCCATTCCCCATCACACTTGTGCTCCAGACCCTTCACCAGCTCTGTTGCCCTTCTCTGGACCTGCTCCAGCACCTCAATGTCTTTCTTGTGGTGGCAGCTTTATCACTGTTCAGTTTAGAGACAAATTTCAGGGGTTCTGCTGTTGCTTGGGAGAGATGCAAAGGAAAGGCTATGTTCAGGACCTGCACAGTGAAGGTGCTGCTGCTGCTGCAGGAGCTGTCCAGGTGTGAGAATGAGGGAGAAGCTGCATCAGTGCAGGATTCTGACTGCAGGGTCATCCCTCAAAGTGGCTTGAAATAGGATGAAATGGCACCATATCACCCAGTGCTGATGGGGCTGCTTCCAACGGTCAGTAATGAGAGGCAGTAAAGCACACGTGAGCTGTATGGGAAAGGCACTGCCAAAACAGTCTTAAAGATTGTCTTTACCTGTAGTGCTGAATTTTCCAGTCCACGTTAGTTCTGAGGATGGCAGCATGGCCACAGATCAGAGGCAGAGATCCCCATTGCTCAAAGTGCCAGTAAAGTAATATAAAGAGGATGTGTCAGACACTTGTTGTCTGTTGCAGTGACTCCTGCTTTGTAACTTCATGTGCAGCAGGCAGGGCTGAGATCTTCCACCACCCCTAGGAAACCAAGTCAGGAACTGATCCTGTTAGCCAGAAGCTCATTTCTACCACTTTTATATGAGACTTCATTGGAGTTACTCCTGATTTACAACTGCTTTGCAAGATAATCAGTGAGTTTAGCTAAATGCTGTAAGGGTTTAATTCAGCAGTGACAATGTAGCACAGGTAAAGAGGAAAATATCACCCAAACCAGCTACTGTGCCCAGTAGCTGTGGACAAGTCAAATTGCCTTGTTTTCTGAAGTACTGTAATATATCTTGCCCTACCTTGGCAATCATTTGATATAATTATTCCAGTCAAAATTAAAACAAACAGCAAAACTTGGCACCTTTAAGTTTCTTACATGGAAAAAGTAGCCTGTTCTTGTTTACCTGGAGGTGTCTGACATGCACCTCATTGTGAAGCAGTGGCTGGTGTGGAGTCAGACACATGTGTTACATTACCTTGTGTCCTGTCCCACCGAGGCTTACACCAGAAAGCTGTGGAGGGATTGACAAGCCAAATCACATCCAAGTATGTTGTTCCTCCACCATATTTGGCAAACACATGCAGAATGCCAGTTTTCTCTCTCCCATTAGAACAATTGCTAGCACACTCCTACCAGAGGGCAGAAAGAAGGATAACACCAGCATAAAGGGTCTGCTTTTATTTCCTGTTTCTAGTCCCCTTTGTCGTACTGCATGCCTCTATATCCCTTGTCTGCAACTTTCTGCTACTGCCCAACTGAGGCAAGCTGGTGTGTAAATTCCTGGGGGGGTCTGAAGCCAGATAGTTTGCATAGCAAATCCATAGAACCACAAACTGAAAAAAGCTGTTGAGCCATCATTGTTTATAATTAGTTTTTGACTGAAGTCCCAGTTTGCTATAGGGAATGGTTTTATCTCTGTATATGTGTGGGTGGGAAGAGAAAAGTAGAGAACTGCATCAGGGAGCCAATCCTTATCCTGAGGGGAAGAAAGAATAGGGTAGTATAATCTAACCCCATGGGATCAAAGGTGGGGCCAACACAGACATAAACACCTTTATGCGATGTTCTGTCTCCCTGATTTTGCTGATTTCAATAGTAAATAGTAAGTTGGGACAACAAAGCTTTTAGCCTGCAGATGCACACCTTATTTTCTTTTGGTCAGATGATGATTGGTAACCGTCAGGTTGTTCAGTGTCGGAAGCTCTGTCCTGGGCCTAATGCACCCTAGCATTTCAACCACTGCAACAAGATGTGTCAGAAGTTATTCATCACGGCTCGTTTCACAGCAGATTACGGGAGAAATGGGGACAATCACACACTGAGGCATCAAAATCCAGCTCATAACCTAGCCATGGAATTTCACTCTAGGAAAGCAGTTATCCAACTCCCTGAATTTGAGATGTGAGTGGCCACAAGACTCCAATCAAAGGCTGGGGCCAGCAGTTGGGACTCTTTGCTGCTCTGTCACCAGCCCACATATCCTAGGGAAAAATCTCCAACATTTTTTGTGCCCTGGCTTCCCAAGCCACTGATGATCTGGAATAAAGTCTGCCTTATATCTCACAAGAATGTCAAGTGGTTTAATGCGTGTTTACAAAAGGACCCAGAGATTCTGGAATGAAAGGTGTTCTGTAAGCACCATGTGGTTTGATGTGCTACCATCTTGGTACCCGAAGGATAACTTTTAGGATACAAAACCCTGTATTCCGACTCCTGAGTTCTGAGAGGGCATCTGCCTGCCTGCAGAATAAAAACCTGCTCAGACCAGAATTAGCTGATGAATGAGAAAAAAACCCTGCCTCACATGTTTTAGGCTGTATTCCCAAACACACTGTGCTACTTGTTATATGCCACTGTACCAACAAGTCACCGTCTTAAAAAAAACCCAGCAATATGCATTCTTCTCTACAGCTAGACTGTGGGCACTGCTCGGTCTTTCATACTGCACATTCTTAAGTGTAGTGCTGAAAGCTGTTACATTTATTCCAAAACACATGGTAATGAAGCAAAATAATAATAGAAAAAGTAAACAATTCTTGTTTTTAATCATGTTCATCTGATAGCATGTTTTCATCTCATAGAAATATAGAATGTATAGGGTTGGAAAGGACCTTGAGATTATCCAGTTCCAACCCCCTGCCATGGACAGGGACACCTCACACTAGACTGTGTCACCCAAGGCTCTGTCCAACCTGACCTTGAGCACTCTCAGGATAATTTAACTATTGAAAGCCACACAGAATTCTGCTGACAAAAATGTATTAGATTAGATTGGAATTATAGTAAATCCGAATAGCATTTACTGCTGAAGCGTAGTTTAGTATTTCTTGTAGAGAAACACAGATTTGATGGGATTCCCTACAGCCTGATTTCCAGCCCCCTTTTCTTGCAGCAGCCTTGTGGTAAAATGCCTTGATGACAGCAAGTAAGTTTCACCTTGACATTAAAAGGCAGGGGAGAGGATACTCCAGAGAAGTCTTCTCCAGCCTGTTGCTCCAATTCAGATTTCTTCTGCAATGCTGAAATGTTCTTAGGATCATAGAATGATAGAATAGTTAGGGTTGGAAAGGACCTTAAGATCATCAAGTTTCAAGCCCCCTGCCATGGGCAGGGACACCTTGCACTAAGCCATATCACCCAAGGCTCTGTCCAGCCCAGCCTTGAACACCACCAGGGATGGAGCATTCATAACTTCCTTGGGCCTCACCACCCTTATAGTAAAGAACTTCTTCCTTATGTCTAATCTAAATTTCTCCTGTTTAAGTTTGAACCCATTACCCCCCATCCTGTCACTACAGTCCCTAATGAATAGTCCCTCTCCAGCATCCCTGTAGGCCCCCTTCAGATACTGGAAGGCTGCTATGAGGTCTCCAAGCAGCCTTCTCTTCTCCAGGCTGAACAGCCCCAACTTTCTCAGCCTGTCTTCATATGGGAGGTGCTACAGTCCCCTGATCATCCTCATGGCCCTCCTCTGGGCTTGTTCCAACACTTTCATGTCCTTTCTGTGTTGAGGACACCAGAACTGCACACAATACTCCAAGTGAGGTCTCACAAGAGCAGAGTAGAGGGGCAGGATCACCACCTTTGACCTGCTGGTCACACTCCTTTTGATGCAGCCCAGGATATGGTTGACTTTCTGGGCTGTGAGCTCACACTGAAGCCAGCTCATGTTCATTTTCTCATCGACCAACACCCCCAAGTCCTTCTCCACAGGGCTACTCTGAATCTCTTCTTACCTCTTGCCTGTTTAGGCAGTATTAAAATTATTTCCTGACAGCATATGTTACTTTGTACTTCCAGTAACACTGGGGTCTAGCTGCAGCAGCCCTTCTCATCCTACCTGCTGAAGGTTGAGCATGAGGCTTACTCAGATCTCCTTAGATCATCAGTTTTCAGTGAAGAACATGAATAAAAGTATGCAGGGGAGAATTCCTTCCATGGCCAGACATCTAGGCTTCCTCAAAGTATCCACTGCCTGATGGTCTTTATTTTACAGAATATGGGAATACCAAGAAGCACGGAGCTTATATGTGGGAAAGGCAGCTGGAGAGTGCCTTCAGTACAGGGTTCAAAGAGACTCACTTTTTTTGCTGGTGGACTTGGAGATTGTATCTCACACATGGTGGAATCTAGTCTGTCATGGAGTGAAAGAGTCCATAGCAAAGCTGTTTGAAAGCTGTTTGCTCTAGACATTGATTTCCCAGCAGAAAGGCTGGCTGGACTTTGACCTTCATCTTCATTGGCTTAAATGGGGCCATATGGTAGAAGCGGGTTTGGAAATTTGGCAAAATGCAGAAAGTTATTATATGACAATTGATTGACTGTTTCTATCTTTAGACATTTAATTTCTCTTTAATGAGCATGGGGAAGTCTTTGCAAAGAGTCTTGCTCCCCCTTCCAAGATAAAGTTGAGTAATTTCTTCCTAAACTAATAGTGGTTTTCCAGGAGAAGCAATCTCTGTGCAGTTGCACTCATTAACCAAGTTGTGTCCTGGGGGCCAGGGAAAAGCTGTATGGACAAAACAAGATCACTGAGTAGAGAGCTAAAAGAATCTGTGTATTTAATTTGCATATAAGTTTTCACATCTTCTTAAACAGTGAATGAAAAAATGTTCTGGTTACCACTTAAGGTGGGTACTCAGAAGCATTAAATAATTCTGTAGACAACAAATTAATGTGACCAATAAGCGTATCAAACCAAAGCAGTTATTACTACTAGGCCAAATGCATGGTGTCCATCCACCTTTTCACTCATTGCCTGCAGGCATGTAAATACTAGGAAGAGGGCAGCTTCTACTTGTGCCAGGTCACTTGAAGATATCACTTTGTGATGAACATTGTACAGTAGGTGGCTGTAATCGAAGGCTGTAGGCTTCAGTGGCAAATCCTCCACTCACTTCAGTGATGGCGAGATGAACTGTGTAAGCACATTGTAAATCGGTCTCCAAGTCATTACACATTGCTGCATTCCTACCAGAGTGATTCAGGAGGTTTAGAGTACATAACGGTGAAGCCTGGTTATTTTCAGTCTTTCAAAGTGAGGGAGAAGTCAAGGCGCTTTAAAACACAGAGAATCATGGAATCACAGAATGGTTGGAAAGGACCTTAAGGAAAAAGTCCAAGACTCTGTCCAACCTGGCCTTGAACACTGCCAGGGATGGAGCATTTACCACTTCTCTGGGCAACCTGTGCCAGTGCCTCACCACCCTTGCAGTAAAGAACTTCATCCTTATATCTAACCTGAACTTCCCCTGTTTAAGTTTGAAGCCATCACCCCTTGTCCTCCTGCTACAGTCCCTGATGAAAAGTCCCTCTCTGGCCCCTTTGTAGGCCCCCTTCAGGTACTGGAAAGCTGCTCTGAGGTCTCTATGCAGCTTCTCTTCTCAAGGCTGAAGAGCCACAGTTTTCTCAGCCTGTCTTCAAATGGCATTGTGCAATTTATAGGTACATCTGAGCTGAAAAGGTTTCTGAACAAATATTAGCAGTGGGCATTCAAATGGCAGCCTGTTTAGTTAGTTGTGTGGCAAGTACAAAGCCCAAAAGGTCAGGTCAGGTGATAAAAAGTTTGGGAAGTCAAAAACCAGAAGTGTGAGAAGGCTCAGGGAGTTCCAGCACCTCTAATCTGGGAGAAAGACTGAGATGATCTTAAAGTCCTTTCCAGCTCTAACCATCCTATGATGTTAGGATGATCAACTACTGAAACACTTCTGTGGCCATTCTGTATTTCAGCTAGCTGGCTGATTCATTCTGACATTTGTTTAGCACTGGACACTGTGGAAATTCGCAAATACGTTCAGCCCAATCCAACGGTTTGCACCAGAATGAATCCCAGGCTGATGCCTACAGCTCCCCAAGAGCTGGGATTTTCCTTCAGGGGGTTGTCGTGGTTTAAACCAAGTCCACACACAGCTCGTTCACTAACCCGCCTCCCCCCCCCTTTGCTCCCCCGACTCCCAGAGAGCTGGGGAGGAGAATCCAAACAATGTAGCCCCCACAGGTTGAGATAAGCACAGTTTAATAGCTAAGGCACAACACAAATCACTACTGCCATTACTACTACAAATAATAATGATAAAGCCAATAACAAGTGAAGAGAATACAACACCTCACCAGCCACTGACCCATAACTCACCCTACCCTGCCCGACCGAGCACCGACTGATACCTCCTCCATCCCCCCAGAGCTCCAGCCCTTCCGGGTCTCTCCCGGTTACATCCTGGGTATGACGTGCTATGGTATGGAATACCTCTTTGGCTAGCCTGGGTCAGGTGTCCTGTCTCTGCTTCCTCCTGGCTTCCCCTCCTCCCTAGCAGAGCATGAGCTCAGAAAAGGCCTTGGACAAACCAAACATTTGAGCAGTAATTCAAAACATACTTGCTATCAGCAACCGTTCTCAGCCCGAAAGTCAAAACACAGCACTGCACCAACTACCAAGAAGGAGAAAAATGACTGCTACTGCTCAAACCAGGACAGGGGTTCAGCCCCTCCTGCTGTATCTGGCTCATGGGGAGACATCCACAAACTCCTTACTATTACTATTGTATTAAAAACAAGAGAAAGGAAAACAGTAAGGCAGTAAGAGAGTTCCATTGAGATCCTAGGGGAAAACTGTTTATTCCCACATCTGGTTTGCAGATCTGTGGTGGTCCAGGAAGCACTTCCACATTGTCTTCAGAGTTGTTTCCATCACATGGGTAAGTAGTTCTCAAGCACTACCACTTACCCCTAGTTATAACCAGGGCTCTGTGTTAAGTACTGAATGGATGGGGAGATGGCTTGGGGCCTCGGTTTTGGTTTGACAGACATGAGCTATGTAGGACCACATTTAGCCAGATTTTCTAATATTTATCAGACTTCTGCACCTCAGTGAATCTGTATGGCTTTCAGAGGGTCTGTTGTGGAATTGGAAACTACTCAGCATTGATCAGGAAGTCAGAATCTCTCCTCTAAGCTGAAAGAATGACATCTATTAAAAGTAAAGCATTTCTGTTTCACATTTTCACAGCCTTTGCAACTGGGACAGAAATGTCAGCACCTCAAATTCCAGCCCAAATTAACCTTGTTTATGACTGAGTGTGTCAAGGCCTTTCCCTTGTGATGAGAAAAATCAGAAGCTGAACTGACTGATGAACCTGAAAGATTTCCAAAGCAGTGTTTCACTTCTAACCCTAACCCTTTCCCTGCCTTTCTTCATTCCAACTGGTGCTGTTGCTGCCAGGATAGGCTGCAGGCTGAAGCTCTGTCCTATTAATTGGTTTGCTGAGAAGTGCTAAGGAAAGAGAAGCTTGGGAGAGGAAATGGGCTGAGTGGGAAAGCAGGACTTAGTTCAAGATGTGATGAGTGAAGCATGGGAGAAATGCATCTAGTTTGGAAAGATACTGTGTTTTACTCAGAGGATGACACATGTGCCTCTAGCTAAAACGAAGAATTGCTAAACTGGTGGCCACACATCCCAGAGGTGGTGGTCCTGTCCCTGTATTCTTAAAAATCAAATTATTATGATGAAACATGCCTGCAGGTGGATAAAAAGAAATAAATACTGGATTAAAGTAAATAACTATTAGGCTTAGGCTTATTTGAAACAAAAGCTGCAACTTGCAGGAACTGTAGTATCTCAAATCCTGGCATGGGCTGTTGAACACCAGGAAATCCACAAAGCAGAATCAGGTCCTGCATGTGAAGCATGAGCCATCTTCTACCCCAGCACTTCTGCTGCAGTGAACTGGAACTGGCAGAATTCCTTTCCCAGCCATACGCAGTCCTTATTATTCCTCCTGAATACAAAAGATTTGAGAGGTTCCGAGGAAGGCTTCCCATTAAGGTCATTTAGTTCTTGAAGCAGATTGTGATTGTCAGTGGCAGACAGGTTGAATTTTAACCTTACCCCTCTCAAAAGAGACATTTGGTGCTAGATGCATCTTCTAGTGTATGTTTCTACAGGACACAGTAAATGATTCAAAAGGATTTACAATTGAATAAAAGAAAGGAAAATGCTTGTGCCTCAGGAGTGTTATGAACGGAATGAATTTTGTGGACTCTATTTCTCTCATAAATGATTAACAGCCCAAATGTATTCTTGCTTCACCTGAAAATGGCTCTGATCCTATCCTTGCTCACCTTGATCAGTCTCTACCATTTCTTTACATCGTAGCAGTTAAAGCCAAAGAGAGCAAATGCCTGAGTCATACCCAGGCATCCCATTTTCAGCCATAGTTGAAACCTGATTAAATTGCCATGAGTATTTTCTCTTTTATGTTGAGAGCTGAATGGGTAATAACATTACAGGTAGCTTCCCTCTGTAAGAAACCAATCTCTGGTGCTCCTCTGGTGCCAACTGCACATCCCTAAACTTTACAACTGAAATCCTTGGACTATAGATTGGATGTGACAAACACACCCAGGCTTTGGTTACTCTCAAAACCAACATGAACTAAGCTGGGCAATAATTTGTTTGGGTTTGTACAGCACTGATCTAGGATGATGGTTTGTGATAAGGGCATTGGTTTGTTGGAAATTCAAAAATGCATACCTAAAAATGTGTTTGGTTGCATTGAAAGTGGGCCACCAGTCCAACTTCCTGCTGCTGCACAATATCTGCTACAAATAACCAGCCCTTGAGCTACTACGTGAAAGATCCTCATGTGCCAAAAGCCACACCAACAAGCATTTGTGCATGTACATTGTGTCCCTCCACAAGTTGCAGGGCACAGGCCCGTGAGATCCATCTGGCTTTGTCTTCTGTAACACCCACTGATAGAGAAGCAACTTTTGAGAAGTGCTTGCTACAGCCTGAACTGAAATTGGCGTAAGTTCTTTCTCATGGGTTTCAGCTTGGGCGAACTTAGTCACAGCCACATGATCATCCAGTCTACTGGTTCCTAGCTGTACTTAGCTAAAAGAACTTCACCGCTGTCCTTGCATCTCCTAAAGCATTGCAGGAGAAACAAACTGCCTGGTGCCAGGACATGAATCTGTACTGAAAAATCCCTACTCTCAGAACTAATTGCATTTGTCAAATTTTATGTTCCATGTGGAGAAGAAGAAAATTTGTGGTATTATAACCTATGTCTTGTCTTTTTCCTGACTGGGTATCTTTAATATTCCATGTTTCAGGCCTAGCCAGGGAACAACACAACATGGATGCATGTTGGAACAAATATTTTTGTTGTTATTTATGACTGTGTCATCAGAAGTGGGACCTAGGACATATCTACGTGGTTCTTCTCCCAGTGATTTCTTCAGCTATTTTAAGGTCTTCTGGAAGAAAAATAAACAGTGGAAAGATATTTACCTTGTGTTCAGTGGTAAGAAGGAAGATTTTTATACTGGTTTAGAGTTGGTTTGTGCCTCTCTCCTTGAGGGAAGTGGAAGGAAGATCTCACATTGGCTGTACAGTCCATGTATCTGGGGCCTTTGTCTGTCCTTTTTGAAGTCTATAGGCTATAGGATTTGCCACAGTGCCTAAAGAGAAGATGGAGAGTTTGGACTCAACTTTTCCCACTACTCCTAGGGCAGCAGGGCAGCTGGGACAAAGGTGCTGCCTTCTTTCCCAGAGTAAAGAAACTACTGTCACATAGTTCCTCAGCAACAGGAGATTCTAAAATCTTCCTGAGAGACTTTTTTTCAGGTAGGCCTGGACCTCTATTGAGCAGCTAACACCAGGTAAGATGGACCAAGCCATTCACAGGGTATCAGGAAGAAGTTGTACTAAATAGACCAGTAAATGTAAAGCAGTAAAGCAGTCTGCAGCATTTCGATTGCATGAGTGGTTCCTTGAAGGCCACTTTTCATCCATTCCTGCTCTTGCTGATGTTCTGGTAGCAGCTTGCTGGAAGTTCAGGCAGCAATGAAATGGCCCAAGGGACTCTCTTCCATTCCTGAGGCAGTTGGGGAATTTGCCTGTACCTACACGACCCAGCCAGTATAACCACCAGTGGAGCTCTCTGCTGACTGGAGAACTGGAAAGCCACACAAAACTATGCAGCAGAAAGAGCCAGCAGGAAACAGAAGCAGTCATTACAAAGAAAAGGAAAAGGACATGGAAATGAAGGTGGAGTAAGCAAAGGCAGAAAGGGCCTGGATAAAATTCCTTGGACCTTGTCTTTTAAGGGATAGGGTGATATTAAATGATCTTTTCTGGCCTCGGTACCATGCATTTGTGAAAAGAACAAGTAAGGCTACTCAGACAAGAGAAATGATGGTAGCAGAGCTGCTGGGCTCACCATAAGGTGGGGTTTATCTGCCAGCTTCATCACAAGCATGTTCACTTTGGAAACGGCCAAGATCCTCGGCCTTAGCAGTTGGCGCATTAAAGATCCCTTTACTGTAAGAAGCAGGAGTGTTCTAACAGTCACAAAGTGAAAGTTGTTACTTCAAAGCTGCAGTAATTTGGGAGAGAATCCTTGTTTTCTTTCCCATTAAACATTTTCATTGTTGTGAAGTTCTGCCATTTCCAAAATACAATAAAATCTTTTGCTGTAACATCTTGCTTTTATATCGAGCACTTGGTCCCCAAACACCCTGACACTTCTGCAGCAGGTTGGCAAGCTGGAGGTTGGGTGGCCGGTCACTGATGGGCCACCAGATAGTGGAGGAAGCATCCAGAGCATAGCCATGCTGCTCAAGGTCCCTGGCCTAGTCCCACAATCACCGGGTAGGCAGAGCCCTCTAGTGTGTATGGAGCAGATGCTGGCAAGAGCACAGCTCAAGGGCTGGATGCTGGCTGACAAAGATTTTTATGGCCTTAAGGCAGAATTGCCTTTATAGTGCAGCTTAGCCTTTAGGATATACTTCTACCCACAAAAGAATCCAAGCCCTGAGCCGTTTTACAGACGTTAGGTTTTGCCTCTCTCAGGCACTGGAGAGGGAGAAACCCTCATTGTGAAGGCTGGTAGGAAGGAAATTTGATGGAAAGGGTTCTTCATTTCTCTCAGCAAATGAATAGTCATTTTTCTTTCTCAATCAGATTTTACAGTAATGTTAAAAAAACAAAGTTGGGAAGAGGTCCCTTGAGTTTGGAGAATGTTATCTCAGAACCATAATAAATAAATATCATGAAGTAGAATTTAGTAGAAGTAAATTTTCAATATTAAAAGTTATTTCCATGAATTCAGCTTCATTTGTTTTCATCTTATTGATGAACCAGCTTGATTGGAAAGAACAGCAGGAAGTCTAGGAGAATCCTGTGTCTGCATCTGCAGGAAAACAAAAAGAAATTTGGATCTAAGTGGTCATTTTGTGTTTTCAGGTCAGTGTGCTGTGTAACTCTAAAGACAGGTAACTGAAAGGCTGTAAATGTAGGAAGCCTCCTCTTTTGCAATTGATGCTGACCTCCTATGGAATTGGCATTTCATGCTGTTTCTGACTTGGGTGATAAACATCATTTGTGACAGAATCTGTGATGGAAAGAGATTGATAGGTGGACCACTTGGTGGATAAAGAACTGGCTGGATGGCCGCACTCAAAGAGTTGTGGTCTACGGTTCAATGTCCAGCTGGAGACCAGTAACGAGTGGTGTCCCTCAGGGATCAGTATTGGGACCGGTCTTGTTTAACATCTTTGTCACTGATATGGACAGTGGGATTGAGTGCGCCCTCAGCAAGTTTGCCGATGACACCAAGCTGTGTGATTCTGTTGATACACTGGAGGGAAGGAATGCCATCCAGAGGGACCTTGACACGTTTGTGAGGTGGGCTGATGAAACCTCATGAAGTTTAACCATGACAAGTGCAAGGTCCTGCACCTGGGTCGGAGCAATCCCAGGCACAGCTACAGGCTGGGCAAAAAGGAAATTCATGGTAGTCCTGCGGAGAAGGACTTGGGGGTGTTGGTCGATGAGAAAACGAACATGAGCCAGCAGTGTGCACTCACAGCCCAGAAAGCCAACCGTATTCTGGGCTGCATCAAAAGGAGCGTGACCAGCAGGTCGAAGGAGGTGACCCTGCCCCTCTACTCTGCTTGGAGTATTGTGTGCAGTTCTGGTGTCCTCAACATAAAAAGGACATGGAACTGTTGGAAGAAGTCCAGAGGAGGCCACGAGGATGATCAGGGGACTGGAGCACCTCCTGTATGAAGACAGGCTGAGAAAGTTGGGGCTGTTCAGCCTGGAGAAGAGAAGGCTGCTTGGAGACCTCATAGCAGCCTTCCAGTATCTGAAGGGGGCCTACAGGGATGCTGGGGAGGCACTCTTCATTAGGGACTATAGTGACAGAACAAGGGGTAATAGGTTGAAACTGAAACAGGGGAAGTTCAGGTTAGATATAAGGAAAAAGTTCTTTACTGTGTTGGTGGTGAGGCACTGGCACAGGTTGCCCAAAGAAGTGGTGAATGCTCCATCCCTGGCAGTGTTCAAGGCCAGGTTGAACAGAGCCTTGGGCAACATGGTTTAGTGTCAGGTGTCCCTGCCCATGGCAAGGGATTGGAACTGGATCATCCTAAGGTCCTTTCCAATGCAAACCATTCTACCATTCTGCTGACAGGGTCATGAGACCAAATCCTGTGAGGAGAGACAAGGTTTCTCGGGAGCAATGGCTTCTTCAGGGGATAACAGCACACCTTAGGCAGAGATTATGGGTATGGTATGATTAGGGCTGACTGTGGGGTTGGAAATGCACTGCTGGGAGCAAAGCTGGTGTCATTGGCTATTGAGAACAAAATATACAGAAGCCCACGTGAGACAGGCAGACAGATGGTGCAGAAGGCTGGTGTGAGGCAGCTGAGGTGAGGCTGGGTGGGGGGAGAGGGTTTGCCAGATGATAGCAAGGAAGTGGGATGTAGGAGCCACCGCAGTGAAGATTGCTTTTGTAAGTAAATTCTGGAATGCCTGAAAGCTGAGGAGCTAAATAAACACAAGTGTGGGATTGGCCTTCACATGCTGAACAGATTTTACTAATATCACTTTGTTATGCAAATATGTAATTATTTTATGTCCCCCATAAGCAGTATTTGTGGTTTCCTCTTCCCCAGGACTTCCAAATGCTTGCATGGAGGGAACAAATAACTGTGAAGTTTACCACGTATGTGCATTACATGGCAATGCTCAGAAAAAGTGGAAACCTGGAAGTGTTTGGTGAGGGCATTAACTAGCACTTTGGAAAAGGGCTGCTATAAGGTAGTAAATCTGGCCCTCACAATGGCACAGGAGTTGCTCATCATTTAAATAAACTTAATTAAGATTGAAGCTTCCTATGTGCCTGGGGCTAAGGAATAAAAAGGCTAGGTTGCCGCACAAACCAGAGTCTCTGTGTGGATTAGGATGGAGCTGAACTAGCAAGGATCTGCTGGGACCCAGCAGGACCTGCAGACCTGCCTGGAGCTGTGCTGGCTGTAGTTCAGAAGGATGGTGTTTGTGGATCACCTATCCTTGCTGACCCTCTTTCTATAGTACTGTGGTAGAATAAGAATAGGTGGGTGATCAATTTGGAAAGTCCAGGCCTGGCCAATGATAAGGCAAGTAACTTTTGTATTATTAAAGGGGAGAAAGACAGTTGGGATGTCTTACACATAGCCAGAATGTGAGGTAGTTTGTTTGGTTTTGCTTCAAATACCTGCAAGAGCATCTGTAGATACACACATACTGGCAAGCATCCACCAGCTGAAGTTTGGTACCTGCTTCTAAAGCAGCATTGTTTGACTTTGCATTTTTTCTTGTTTCTAAACAGAAGGGGAAGGGAGGGAGAGGAGAAAATAAAAGTTAAAAATTATGGCTTAGTCTATAGCAGTCGAAATAGTTTTCTCAGCTCTGCAAATGGAAATGTAGGCTTACTGCACTGGATAGGATGGAGTTGCTCCATAATCACAATGGTGTGCACACAGGCAGTCCCATGTGCTGGTGGTGGTGATGATGATGATTCTTTTTGTTGGTCTGTGTGTTTTGGAGCTTTTCATGGCCCTGCAGCTGTTTTGTCCAGAGACCTGCCCTCCAAACTGACCAAGACCTGATTCATACATGTGGACCAGCATGATTTGTATGCTGCATAGAAAGGCAGGTGAGTTTATATCAATGTTCCAAAGAAGTGATTTAGGAAGTTGTGTTTTGAGATGTGGAGCCTGTCATTATGTCATCCTGAAATGTTTGCCTTGTTTCTATAAACACAGAAAAGACAGGTAAGCTTTTACTCCACGTTCACTTTGATGGTTATGCCATTTAGCTGCTACATTTGGCAAACCAAGACAGAAAAAAGGGGCAGGGAGAAAGATAATAAGAAATGAATGCCACATTTAATCATCTCCATTAAAAATGTAAGATATGTAGATTGTTTCTGCACCAAGTTCAGGCTAGATCTCATCCTGCAGAAATAATTTGTACTGCTGTTGCATCAATATTAGGGCTCAACACATTCCTTAACCCTTCTCACACTTTTAAATTAATTGTTCTTTTTTTAGCAGTAGAAGACTTATGAAGTCAATCTTCTTGCAGGTCAACTGTTACAAGAGGGACATATGTTCAGGAAGGAGTTCAGGTGTTTCATTCCTTTGAATTTCTCTTTGGGCAGAATTGGGATCTATTCTGCTGACAGCTGAAAAGCTGAGATGTTAGATTTCAGTACTGTTACAAACAGTTTTTTTCCTAGGTCAAAAGCTTACATGAAGAAAATCAGCTTAAATCAGTGAAATAATACTAATTTACTTTTTAAACCAAGATATAGCCATGAAATTGCTGCCTCAATTAAAGTTTCATATTAATTTTGCCAGAGAACGAAGTGCAGCATGAGAATATGTCAGCAAACGCTGCCCTCATTGTGTTAAGTATATTGGCAGTATGAAACATGGTCATACAATGCAACCAGGCTAAAACACCCATCTGCTTTGCTTGGAGCAGGACTTGGGCCACAAAGTATATTAAAAAAAACTGCAGAACTACATTTCCATTTTGGAAGTAGTGCCAGTGTCAAAATATCTGCTGAAAACCAAACCACAGGTTCTTTCCATAGCCCTCATTACTATTTGTAAAATATTAAAGAGACTGAGCTGAAAAGATGCCCATGGAGAATTTCAGATGGGGACATAGTCAAAATCCAAACTAACCAACCACAATGTTTCAATCAAAATATTTAATTTAAAATGAAACCATTTTCTCCCTTTGCCAAATTCCCTCTCAGTGTTTTAATACATCCCTATCTCAGCAATAAACATTGATAGATAGAAAGAAAACAAACCAAGGCTGACAGGATAGCAGAGTTGCTTCTGCCAACTCAGCAAAGGACATTAAGTGTGCAAACCAGTAGCAATGAATACTCATCAGTTGATGAAAGAAGATTTTTCTCCCCCCAACCGGCAAATTCAGATCCTGCTTTCAGATGCAGAGACTGCTGTTTGTGTGCCAAGATGTGTATTTTTAAAAGCGGATGCTAATCTGGAGAGTTTAATCTGCTTAGTTTCAATTAAGCACAATTTTTTCCTGCCAGAATTTGGTTCACTTGTTCTCTGACGGTCATACCAGCACAGTGACCACAACAGCTGGGGTAAACTGGCTTCTTTTTGGTCAGCCACAGCAATCTTTTACAGAAAAGGGCGGTCATGAAGATTAAACCATCAAAAAAGATACATAGCCCTTTCAATTCAGGGTAAGCTCTGGTTTTGCATAATATGTTGCTGAAATGCTGCATGGTAAGCCGGATATTTAGCAGTAGTAGAATTATGGAGTAATTTTAGCATATATAGGTATCAGAATGGAATCACAAGCTTGGACTCTACTTACGTATTAAGCCATCCTACTGGGTTTTGTGGGGCAGGAATATTATCATAGAGTCATAGAATGGTTTGGGTTGGAAAGATCCTTAAAATCATCCAGTTCTAACACCTTTCCATGGGCAGGGATGATTTTAGACATTTCATTTTGTTACATGCACTTCCACAGCTCCTGAAATTGAAAAATATCCATAGCTTCTGTCACAAGACATTTCATGTCTCCCAAGGTTCTGTCCAACCTGGCCTTGAACACTGCCAGGGATGGAGCATTCACCACTTCTCTGGGCAGCCTGTTCCAATGCCTCACCCCCTCACAGTAAAGAACTTGTTTCTTATATCTAATCTGAACTTCCTCTTTTTCAGTTTCAACCTATTACCCCTTGTCTCCGATGAAGAGTCCCTCTCCAGCATCCTTGTAGGCCCCCTTCAGATACTGGAAGGCTGCTATGAGGTCTCCATGCAGCTTCTCTTCTCCACGCTGGACAGCCCCAGTTTTTCTCAGCCTGTCTTCATATGGGAGGTGCTCCAGCCCCTGATCGTCCTTATCATTATTGCACAAGGGTATATCTCATCTGCTGTGAAAACAATCACTAAAGAGCAGAACAAGGGCAGATTCTTCAGATCCTCTGCCCCTCACTGTCCCAGGGCAATCTCAAGAGGTGGAGGTTTACCTGCAGGGACAGAGCTCTCTGCTGCAAACGTAGAGGGAGCAGTCCTGGCCCTGTTTGCAGGGTACCAAAAGGAGCTTCCTTGCTGTCTGCATGGTTCCCTGGGATGGCTGTGGGAAGCTGAAGAGCTTCCTTCCTACTGTAGTCCGAGCAAGCTAACACTGACTCGGGGCCTGTGTCACTGCAAGCTGCAAGTGTTTGGATCCCCACCAAAAAAGTGCAGAGATAACAAGTCATTAAGCTGTCACTCATAAATGGAGCATTTAGAGAAAGATTAAATGGAAGTCGTTGTCTTATTCTTCATGTTCTTGATCCACCCATGGCAGTGTTCAAGGCCACGTTGGACAGAGCATTAGACAACATGCTCTAGTATGAGGCGTTCCTGCCCATGGCAGGGGCTTGGAACTGGATGATCTTAAGGTCATTTCCAACCCAAACAGTTATATGATTCTGTTTTAAATGGTTTTGGGTCCTTTTCAGTCTCATTCCTACTGAGATTGGGTAGGGCATTGGTGTAACAAACATTTGGCAGTACTGGTGGCCCAGGCCTTTCAGTTGAGCTCAACATGTTGGGTGAACTAGGTAGTGTGGACATTTATCACAGCAGGTCCTTCTCCTGTTCCATCACTGTCCCAGTCCACTTGTGAATTACTTCTTTCCACTTCCTGTCCTGTCCCATGAATGCCACATGCCAACACATTATTATAGGCTTATAGAAGCAGCTGGAATCTGACCGTTACCTAAATAACCCATTAAATTTGCTCTTTCAGATTCTTTTACCAAAGCCAAAAAGCAGAGCATGCCTCCTGGTTGGAGATAACTGCATCTGGAATAGGAAGGGGCAATGTTGGTGGCAGTCAGTGGTGCTTGCAGTTAGCAAGGTTCTCTGTCAGAAGGGTTGTTTTGATGGTGAGCCTGTGGGTGCCTCTACCTCCATGGTATTTATAATGGAAGCTTCACCATGCCCCTCCATCCAGGTTAGGCTCACAGCTTTGCCATTGTGCCTGGTACCTCTTTCTTCTCTTGGGAATCAGTGCAACTCTTCTGAAACCCATGGGTTAAATAGTCAGCTCTCTGGGACATGGTTGCACTTGGGTTCTCTGAACAGTGCTTAACTTGCTAGTGATTTGTAGCACTTGAATGGAAGAAATGGAAAAGAAAGAATAAGGAAGTGTGGAAAGCACTGTTATCTCAGAAGTCAGGTCTGAGAGTTTGACAGGTGTTATTTACTAATGAGGAGTAACTCCTTGCATGTGCTGGTTTGGTTTGTGTAGTCACAGTGCTCTGGAGTTTGAAAACCTTATGCCCAGTTCAAGCTATGGATATTTTTTAATTTCAGGAGCTGCAGAAGTGCATGTAACAAGTGTCCCACCATGTCACAGGGACAATCCATAAAGCAGGGGGTATTTGAAACCCAGCATGTTCTTCTGCAGCACCCTTAAAAGAATTGCAGCAGCTGTCTAAGCTGTTCAGAGAAGGCACCTAATGCCCCAAGAAGTCACTTTCTCCTTCCTCACACTGTCTTCTTTTTTCTTCCTGGCTGTAACAGGATTGTGTAGGGTGAACTTTCTAGACAGTTAACTTGAATAACCATAGCCAAGTGGTAGGGCAAGGCTTTGGGAGCCAAATTCGGAATTGATTTTGCATAAACAGGGCTTTTTGCCAACACGTAAAAGGTTTAAGATAAAAGCTCAGCAAGAGGGTGCATGAGATTCCATGTTGAACTTCAGATAGTTCTAGTTTAATTCTCCTTTGCTTGAATATGGTGTTGGATGTCTCTGAGTATTTTAATTACCTTTCTTTTACTGAAGTCATTCCTGATGTAGAGTGGTCCAATCTCAAGAATCAGGCCGCAGTTTGGAAGATGTGTTGGCTATGCAAAGCATCACATTCTTACAGGCAGTTATTGCACACTATAGATTTAAAAGAGGATTCCTTTAGGTTTGTTTTATTTAAAGAGCTGTGGTGCATTGTTGGCTTTTGGTTTTTAGATCATTTTTCTTGCCAGTAACATGACTGAAGTTGAAATGACAATTCCAGTATTCCAGTCACCTAAAGATCTTTCTTTGGAATTGACAGTTCTGCTCTGGATGTAAGCCAGAGATAGCTGCTTGTGCTGAACTTTCTAGCTATCAGTTCAAATAATTGTGTTTTCTTCCTGCACTGGTTTTATTACTTGTGTCTAAAACCTTGATCATGCCTTAATGTTTTAATTATGTACATTTATTTGTACAGTTTGTATTTTTATTGCATTAAGGTAAGTTTCTTTACCTAGAAAAGTGAAAAGTATAGCTAATGTTACTATTGGCATTAACATTGGAATGGGGTGTGTTTGTGCATCTATGGATAACATTTTGAGCTGTGTATTGCAAATGTGATGCCTCAGAACTGTTTGAAACCGAGACACTGACATGGGTTGTATTTGAGGACTCAGATATAGAAGCATATAGAAATCATTATTCTGCTTTTGAGAAGGTTCTCTTTGCTTCCTACCTGCCAGCAGACACTGGCTTCTTGTAGTTACTGATGGCTTATTAAAACTTCGTAACAACATTTGTTACTGATCCCAGACTCCATAGGATTTGAAAGGCAAGTTCACCCTCCAATATGTGATGTATTTTAGTATTATATTTAGTGTTTGATAATGATACGGTTTGTCTAGCCTGTTGAAAAATGTGAATGTCGTGTGCGGGAAATGAGGTATGCTAAGCTCCACATACTAATCTGCAAGCCAGCTTTTTAATTTCCCCTTCAGGTTAGGAATGAAGTCTGGGAACCAGAGTCTTTATAAATTCTGAAAACAGAGCAGAGGCTTCTCTTCCACCTCTCTTTATGTTGCAAAGTATATTGTGGAAGGGACACATTGTCTGGTGCTGTGGTGCTACCAAGGGGGCCGAGATATTTCTGTGCTTTTGGTAGTGAAGAGCAGCAAAGGCAGGAGGCTCATGAAATGCTCTCAGTCAAGTGAGAAGTACCTTGCTGTGCCCTGCTGTGAGTGAAGGAGTCCTGAGGTGCAGGATTTCCCTGTGGATGCCATGCAGCTCACTATGTTGAAGGGCTGTTGCCTGAGACGGCTTATCTTCCTTTTACCTGGGCACCCTGCACTTCCATTCGCATGGACTCCGGGTTGCTGGGGAACACCGCTGTCAGCCCTGGCCGGGTTCCAGATTGACAGAGGAGGGAGCGGAATGCCACCGAGAATGGAAGCTCCTTGGGAGAGATGGGCTGAACCCAGCACAACATGGACAGCGTCCCTTTCACCTGTCTGCCATGGGCTGTGCTCTGAGTCCAGCCAAGCCTCGAGGCTTCCTACGGGAGCAAGCCGAAGGCGGTTTGAGTTGTGATTTGTGTTTTATTGCAGTCATGTTATGTTTTACTGCCTTTGGAAGAGGCGGGGTGGAGGTGGGAAGGGGACATCCCGCCACCCTATTTCCCGGCTGCCCTCAGGGACGCAGTCAGTACTGCGTGGACTGGACGCAGTGATTGGCTTTCCAGAGCTGAGTCTCCCTCTGCGTCTGCCTCTGTGTGTGCGCTTTCCTTCGGGTGGTGGTTTCCCCTTTGCCTTTCCTCTTGTTCGCAGGCGGGCGAGCAGGGGGTGATGTGATTGGCTGCAGATTGCACAGATCAGCCCCAGCGGCGGGTTTTGCACTCACTCGCACATGCACACCCCACAAAAAACTTCACCCGCGCCGTGGGTTCACCAGTCCAGAGGAGGAGTGATCATCGGGAGCAGCACCTTCGCCTCTCGTCGAGAAACAACCTGCGCAGCAGGGGGAATAAACGCATTCAGTGCCAGCGCCGGGGAGGACGGGCGGTTCATTTCCTCCGCCCCACTTTTTATCTTTTCTTCTTATTTTCTTTTTTTCCTTCTTTATTTTGTTCCCCAGAAAGAGGAAAACCCGCCTGTTTGTTTCTTTTTTTTAGCACAGCTTCTTCGGCACGCCTTGCTGCCGGAGTCTCTCCTGGCCGAAGCAAGCTGCGCTGGGGTCCCGGTCCTATTCCTTCCTGCTGGCCAGGACTCAGGGGACGCCGGAGCCTACTTGGCCAGCTCGGAGGGGCAGGATGGCGGCGTCTGTTTGCTGGGTGCTGTGCCTTTGCCTGGGCTGGGGCTGCCTGTGCCTGGCACTGGGGGATGCGCTGAAGGATCGCTGGGTCGGGCTGCGGCGGCGCACAGCCCTGGGAGCTGCGCGGCGTGGCTGGGGCAAAGCCGCTGCAGGTGGCTGTGGCCCACGGCACGCAGAGGAGCAGCTGCAGCCGCGGGACAAGGTCTCGGAGCACATGCTGAGGCTCTACGACCAGTACAGCGCAGGACGGGCGGCGGAGCAGCCCCAGGACATCCTGGATCTGCCCCTCCGCCACGGCAACACGGTGCGAGGCTTCCGCCCGCTGTCCGCAGGTGAGTCCAGCTGTTGGAATGAGTGTGTCCGGTTTAGTGCCGGGGAACTGGATGTAGGGAAGGAGATGAGAAAGGGATTGGCAAAGTAACGCTTCCTGCAGCCACGGTCGTGTATTTTAGGTTATAATGTTTATATTGCCTCACATATTTTAATCACTGATTTATCTCTTTAACTCCATATGCCATGTCTGCCATATGATAGCTGAGCACCATATGAGGGAAGTGGAGTCATTAACATATCGTTTCTGGAGCCTTTTCTTATCAGTGTGTTGCATGTGTAGCTTCTGTTGAAACCAAGGGCTGAGTTGCATGTTGTAGAACAGAAATGTGGTTAGACAATCCTTTATACAATATACAGTGTCCTAATACAGTGACACTGGCAACAGTACTGGCAATTATGGGCAGTATCAAATGAGTTTAGTTGAAGCATCATTTGTGCATGGTAAATACTTCGTCTCAACATCTTTGGCAGTGGAGCTTAGCTGTGTCTGTGATTACAGACTGGCATGCACAGGTAGATTTATGAAAATGTAAAATAATTTTCATAAGGGGAGATATGCATATAACATTACAGCATCCCAGCTAGCAAAAATGGAAGATGGTACTGTCTTGGCTCTGACCCTCATTGGATATGCTTCTCAAATCCACAGCATCCCAAAAACTGGCTGTTTGTATGATAACTGTCATGCTAGACATAGCAGCCCAATTGACCCACCATCTTTTTCATGGGCAAGCATCTATCGGTAAAAGTCGGTGTCATCTGGGTGTTTCAGGGACCTGCACTGATTCTTTCCTCTTCCAGAAAACTGAGAGCTGTGTGCCAGATTTGCTTTAGGTTTCTTTAGAAGTCATTACTTCTGATTCTTCAAAGGCAACAGTGTCTCTTATAGGATAGCTCTGCACAGAGATCAAGTACTATAAATAATTGAATGGCTTTTGGTGTTTTAGGATTCAGCTCTATAAATGCTCTCCGTCATATGTTGCTGCAAGTATTTCTGTCCACAGGAGAGGTTTTAGAGGTATAAATACCCTGGGTTTGGAGGATGGAGGGCTGGGACTCCTGAGCTGCTGTTCCTTCAGAGAAACTCTCTTGCTTTTCTGACATGACCACTTTTTGCAAGGTAACGTCTAATGTACGTTGCTTTGCTCTAAAATAAGCAGTTCCCTTGCTGAAAGAGGGGAAGTATAATACTAAAAAAGGGGGAGGGTGTATAATCCCAGCAGAGTGATATTTGCTCCTTTAAACATATCTGATTAAATATATTTATTGTTCTAAACCTTAGAAGGCCTTTGGTTGAAATCTCATCTTTGTGGTCTTTCTGATTATATATATACTCTCAGTTGACATTGGGTGGCAGCAGTCCTATAAATACATAATCTCTTTCTGCCTCCTCCAATACTTCCACAGTGCAAGTGCCAAAGCAATATATTGGATGTCGTTGTAAGCTTTTGATGCTTTTATAAGTATTAGTGCAAACCCTTTAACCAGTTAGCCATTGTCTCTTTTCGCCATAGGTAGCAGAAGCATGTATTGATGGCAGAAAAGCAAATTTCCAGAAAAACCTCAGGTCAATTTTTCCTCAGGGCACTGGGGGAAGCAAAAAGGCTTTTTCTCCTTTCTGTCATTTTCCCTGTGCCCAGCTGCCTGGTCAGCACTTTGAAGGAAATTGTACATCCACAGCATCTCCCTTCTGAGTTAGCTTGTTTCCAAATTCACTGTTCTGACTGTTGCATTCCTTGACTGCACATTTCAGTCTCCCACAGGCTTCCTGTAGTACTTATAATGTGGCTGCATCACTTAAATTACTAAATTATGTTGCTGTTTCTCCTTGAGCAGATTTAACCACCCCTGCTGGCAGCCCCTTCAGGAGACAGCTTTTTGTCTGTGATAAGCAGAACTTCCCTAAAAATCTGCCTATATCTACAGCAAAAGGTCTTGAAGACAATCTTTAGTGATTTGATTTGCAGTTTAACCATACATTTTTCAATTTAACTGTATATTTTCAGGAGAAAAAACAGTTTATTTTCTGAAACACAACTCTCAGGGGTGGCTGTGAAACCTTTCAGTCCTCACTTTTTCCCTGGTGGGCTCTGGCTATTCTGTGGTACACAGGAAAGGCCTCTCAGAGATTTCACCAGTAACCTGCCAAATTGTTGAGACCCTTTAAGACAGGTTGTGTGATGAGACCAACAACTGGTAGCATTTGCTGAGACTTGTCCTCATTTCTAGTGGAAGAAAAGTGTTGTTCCACGTGGCAGCTGTGGTCTTGTGCTGGACAGCCAAGAAGAAAGAACTAAGATGTGATTAATTAGAAGAAACATCCTACCATCTGTTAAATGCAAATTTATCTTTCTGTGGCTCAGTCCTCTGAGGGGCTAGGATGAGAGCTTCAGCCCTGTGTGGCTACCTCTGAAATTTCCATCCTGTGCTGCCCTGAATTCTCTTGCACACCAGATTCCACAAGTAGGATGGACTATTAGTGGTTTGTTGATTGGGCGGGGGGGGGGGGTGAGGTCAGCCATTAGTTTTGATGAATGTTCATGTGATCTTATATTCAGGCAAATCTCTCTTCTAATCCTGCTAAATTATCTCAAAATATGATTGTTTGGTTTGAGTCATTAAAAAAAAAAAACAAAACCTGTGATGCCCATGACAAAGCCAAAAGAAACCCCAAGTCCCAGATCCGTTTCAGTGAGGTAAGGATGTCTGTCGTTCACAGTGGATCTAGTGACATTCCTGCACCACTCTCTCTTGTTGACTTAACTGCTCTTATTTATGTCTATGTATTTGAATCAAAGGATGTTCAGCCTGTGATTTCTGTGGCAGTTGTGTCATCGCTGTGGATGTTTCTGAGATGGCACCAGCAGCCTTTGTCTTACTCAGGCCAGGCCTTACAGCGAGCTCTGCCTTAGGAAAAATCTCAAGACAAAACCTTTTCTGGATCTTTACCTGTGGGTACCACAACAGTGAATGGTTTTCCATCCCCTGGGACTCTACAAAGATAGCTAGGAGAGAAGTTCAGTGATCTGCAAGATAGAACTGAACACGTTCTGTTAAGCTGTGGTTGAATCTGTGCTTCAGCTTCTGCACACGAGCATTTTTATCTCCTGCCAATTAACAGAACCACTGAATGACCAGACCTCCAGCTGACAGAAATCTGCTTGATTTGAGTGCTTGCCCTAGAGGTGTGCTGATCTGAAACTTCTGAGGCTCAGGAGCTAGAGGAAAGATACAGCATGGAATAAATAAGAGAGAGCAGAAAGTTAAAAGCCTCAAATGCAAGACTTTCAGTTTGCTTTTGAAAGTGCTTTTCATCATAGAACATGTCTTGCAAATGAGTCATTTTAAAAACTCCACTTTAATTGGAGGGTCTCTCTAATGATGTTGTAGTAAAGCTATACAGTCAGAAATTACTTTAAACTCTTTTTTAATTGACTGAATTTCAAGTAATTTCAGGTATTACACCTGCCCCTAGGCCGATTCTTGTGGTTTCAGAACTATGCTCTCCTCCTTTTCAAAATGCCTTGCTTTCCTTTGTTGTGGTATTAAGTGCCCACGCAAAGAGGGGAAACTGAGCACTGTGCAGCAACACCAGCCTGCAAAAAACAGTATGGGCCATGTTCTAGCCTCTCTGAGCTCTGGTAACATTAAAGGTCTTCTGTAACAGGACTTTTAAAAACATACAGGCAGGAGAATTTTGGGATTTGGGTTTTATTTTGTTGCTGTACCCTTAGAAATAAAATGCAAGCAGCATCCTGGTAATTTTTAGGCAAAGGGAACTTGTAAAGCATTAAGCTAGAATTTGTGTAGCCTAGGCCTGAATGTGCAAACCACCTCTAAGGAAAATGAGCAGGATCTGTAGGTTTGGCCTCTCAGGACCCGACGCAGAATTTGGATTTTCTGGCTTATGTTACTCCCTGCTTCACTGTGCTGTCACCCTTGTGCATGATCAGTGCTTGCAGTCCCCACTCGGTGTCTAGAGCGTGGCACTTTACATGTGAAGTGTTCTGACCTGAAGGGGACACACCGTACACAGCGTGACCTACTGCCACTAGCTAAAGTGGAATTCATGAGGATGGTGAGGGGGAGTAGACTTGGCTTTTTGTTTTTTCTTTCCTGAATTTGTGTACTTTATTGATGCAACCTCTGTAGCTGCTTAGCTTATGCTAACTTCAAGTTCAATATTATGTTTAGTTTTCAGACCTGCTACAGCCTTTCTGCTTAAAATATATAGAAAAGAGATGTTTCTCCCAACGTGCAGACACATTTATGATATGCAGTGTGCATATTTATGGTTTTTATATCATAAAATCCACATGTAGGTTTGATCCTAAGCATGCACCATTGCTTCTTCTTGAAATTATTTTAGTAACTTATAGCTTTAACCAGTCTAGTTACTTTTTTATATCAAATTACTAGCTGCTATAACCTTATCTGCTTTGCTAAAAAAATTAATAAATCAATTTGACATCAGGTCCTATGGCTCTTTAAAAAGAGAGAACCAGATCCTGTATTTTCCTTTTGCAAAATACTCAAATTGGTAAGGGGGAAGCAGCAATCAATTTTGAGCAAAGGTAGGAGAAAACAAGAAATCTGACTTCCAAATCTATGTTCCTGTTCTGGAACTTGTTCGCATTTCCTAGTCTGAGCAAACTTCTGTAGCTGGGCTATGAACCCATGAAAACAAGCTTTACAATGGAAACACTGATACATTCTTAACTGTGCACTGGCACTAGGGCACAGTTTATAAAATAGTAAATATCTCATTTAAATCATGACTAATGATGACTGTATAACTAAATAGTCCTCGTTATTGCATCCTTTTTCACCCATGGGATAGATTTGGCAGTCCATAAAAATGTCAGTGCATCCTCTATAAGGGTAAACTTACCACATGTTAGCAGACTTGTTCTAGCTTATTGATGCCTGGAATTGCCCCCTGTAACATGAATATGCTTATACTGGTGATCTCAGACTCCACAGACTTAATGCTTTTTCTTCAAATACTTTTTTAATGCCATAACAGGTATTCCATGCAGCTGTGGGCTGGTGAGGAACCATGGGCTGTGCCTCTGAAGAGATTCAGCAGGTAGAGGTACTTTGGCTGTAGAGCTGTGAGCTGGGTGGCTTTGTGGTCTGAGCTATCAGTAAATAAGCTGGCATCTCCCATAGACAACATGGTGAAGTTTTGCCATGATGCTACTGGGGCCTGGGTTTCATTCACATGAGGGAGTGCAGGCAGCTGAATAATGACTTGCATATGGGCCAAGGAGGCGAATATATATCCAGCTTATCCTTTCAACTGCATGTACCTCCAAAGCTCTACTCTGTAGGAGCAAGTGATTCTGACAGTGTAGTGATGTGATGTCTTCCCCATTGCAATTCAAAAGAGCTCTTGTTACAGAGTTTGGTCTGTAAAATTCCTCATTGGGCTGGCAGCAACATACAGTGGTCCCTCAAAGGGAAGCAGAGGTTGCTGTTGAAATCCAGGTTCAGAGTATGTGGAAGGTATTCCTTGAATATAGCTCTGTTACGCATGTATTTCTTTTGCTCATTTCTCCTTCAATCTTCTCCTCTCATGCTTTGTTGTTGAGAAGTCTTCTATGCTTGCTATTCTGTACTACAAAAGATAAAAGCTGAGATAGCAGAACTCATGAAAGAAAGAACTAAAAGACATAGCTCAAGTAGGGCTACTCTGATAGCGGTCTGCTACTCCCAGTGTTGGAAAGTGTAGAAAATGAGCTAGGGAAGTTACTGCTGCTCAACTAAGTTGTCACTGAAATGCATTGTATACTGCTGCAGATGAATGCGAGGTTTACTAAGCACAGCTGCTCACAGGCTGCAGACAGAATCTTGCCAGGCAGCAAGGTGATGGCAGCATTCTAGGAATACCATTTACTGAACATTGACAAGGTGTTCAACCTGGCTGTGAGTTGCCTGCAGTGCAGGGACACCCAGGGCTCCTCTGGTCTTCCCACCACTGCTGCATCATAAGAGCCAGCCCTGGCAGAGAGGGACCTCCTGTCCAGCACCCCTCTGAAAGGCAATTAGCACCAAGAAAGCTGCTGCAAAGCTGCTGTCTTCACTGGGTTGGTTTGATATTGAAAACTTAAGAAACAAAGCTATTTTGATGCAGTGATCTTCTAGGGTGTCGGTTTCTGAGCTTGTGTTTTACTTTCCCCCTCAAAAGCTGATTTTGACCTTCTAGATCAATAGAGAGGTTTCTTGAAAGGAGATCTCGTTGCCTTTAAGACCCTAAAGGTGGTCTTGGCTTTGAGGGCAACCTGGCCAGAGGCCTTGGCTATGCTTAGTCAGTCTTCCTCTTCCTACTGGCTGCTGAGCAGTTGTTGATGGACTTGACCCTGCAGTTTGTGTACCTCTTCCTTTCCACTGAACATGGAGCTAGTGATGGCAGCATCCTAGGAATGCCATTTACTGAACATTGACAAGGTGTTGGAATTAAAGCCCCACTTAGACTTGACTTGGGGTTTTGTTTAGGGTTCTTTGGGATTAGTGAGGGGGGGAAATCAATCAATGGAACAGTCTGTATGAGAGGAATTATTGCTGTAAGTAATTTTAAAGACTAAAGCCTCAGCTCACATCACTCAGTAAAACTTCACTGGTGTCAGTAGCTGGATGAGACTCATTGAAAGCTTCCCACATAACAAGGAAATTTAGTTTGATGCTACTGGACACCTCTTGGCAGTGGTGAGAAGTTTCAACTCTGCTCCTAACCTGAGCTAACAGCTTAATGGTGTTATGGTGGAGACAGGTGTTCAGCAGTTTCTGTCCTCTGGGTTTAAGGACAAAGTTTTTTTTAAGGGGATTGAAATTTCCCTGAGGAAAAAGTGCATTTGTAGGTATTTTAAAGCTTTGTTTCTGTCATTTTTAATGCCTATGCTGCAGGAGCACTTATTTCAGTGCATTGCTCGCATCTGGGAGTCAAGTATCACTGTCACATAACAGATGTGTTTGACACAGCATTCCTGAGTTGTAACACAAACCCAGGCCACACAGTTGGGTTTTTCCAAGCTAGAAGCCAGCAAATCCGTAAACATCTGTGCCAGCCACTAGTCACTGGATTCAAGCTGATTTTGCAGCTTGAATGATGTGAAAACTTGAGAGATGGTTGAGTGTGATCATTTAGTGAGAAAATAGCACCACCTGCTGCAAGTTCTTAGGTTTTGGTGTAGGGTTAAATGCCAAGAGTGGCTTTTTGAGTTTTGCTTTCATTCAAAACTATATATTCCTCCTGTTTCACACCGTGTAGGGTTTCTTTATAAATCAAAGCAGCTTGTTTTCTGTTCCACTACGATATGCCAATTTAGAACAGGCAGTATTTGTTAAGTAGAATTCTTATTAAAAATAAAATCCAAACTTCTATTTCAACATACAGCAGTGATTCACATAATAATTTCTTGAACAGGCATTAATGAGATAGCATAAATTCTGGTTCCTAAGTCTGATGTACTTAGTGCTCTGCCAAATTGCATATTAACTTATTACATTAGCAATTACAAACCAAGCAGAGGTCAAGTCCTCATGTGTGCTTAGTACAAATGTAATAAACAGCTGGTTTTGGCTTGAAGAATTGAAAGCAGGATTGAATTCAACGGGAATCTAGTTCCTCAGGCATAAGTAATAGCTAGAAATTGGGTGGGTGTGGTACCATAGCTTTCAGCTATTGGGAATTTACCTATATTATCCACTCATATAGGTTGGGCTGAATGTGTGAATAATGGTGTCTTCTGTAAATTATTTGGCTGCTTTTTTTTGCCTGTTTGGCTGAGGAAAGTATATGTTGTTGTTTCCCTGATTTCATGAAGCAGTGCATATGATCTGCTGGGAAGGGTGCTGTCTTTCCAGAGATGATTCCTGTCTTTTTAATGTATCTGTTAGAAAAAAAAAAATATTTATAAGAGGTTACTCTGATTGCTGGGGTGAGGATGGAGACACAGAGGGAGAATATGCTCTTTTGCTGGACTTTACTGGTGTTAGCAGTTGGGATATCGCAGGCTGGAAGCACAGAACATAAAGCTGTCAAACGCTTTGAAAGATCTGTACTGGAAATGATGCTTTTCTAGATCTGTGGCCAAGTTGGTTTCCTGAAGTCAGAGGACCAGTAGGAAATGTGTGAGTATTTCTGGATGGAGATAAGTATTGCAAGGAAATTGGATGGAAAGTGCTTTATTTACAGTCACCAGCTTACCAGCTTGGTTATTTTTCTGAATAACAGCCTAAAACTATTCCCACAGCACTGTGTGAAAATGTCCTGTGAACTTCATGGTCCTTTCTCCACTGTAATGTTGTGACATGCCTATTTTCTTACACAAGTATTTCCCCTTTTAGGGAGCCCTGAAAGCCAGAAGATGTATGTTTTTAACCTGACATCCCTCACAGAGTCTGAAAACATCTTGTCAGCTTCAGTATATTATTATATTGGTGATTTGCTGCATGTGAAGTGGAACTGTTCTGAGTCCAGAGGTTGTTCTTATCACAGGCACAGGAAACCTGAAATCCAGATACATCTTTCAGTCTGGACCTTACCTTCTGTGGGGAACAAGACTTGGACCCTAGGACATTTCCTCATCAATGTCTCCATAGCTCACCAGGATGCCCTTTCCTGGCAGAGGAAGGATATCACTCAGCTTCTGCATGGAGCAAAACAAAACAATGAGCTACTGATAGGTGTCAAAATGGATCTGAGCAGCCATCACCCCTGGGAACGAGCACCTTCTCTCTATGAACCCTACATTCTGATTTATGCCAATGATTCCGCAATTTCAGAGCCAGAGAGTGTCATCTCTAGTCTGCAAGGGCACCATCATCCTCTGGCGAGGGTCCTTCCCAGGCCAGAAAACCACATGAGGAGCAGCCTCGGGAAGCGGCGGCAAAAACGCTCCACAAACATCCTCTTGCCATTGCAGAATAATGAGCTTCCGGGAGCCGAGTACCAGTACAACGAGGATGAGAGATGGGAGGACAGAAAACCCTACAAAAGCCTCCAGCCACGGCTGTCAGACAGGGCAAAGAGTAAGAAAAAGCAGAAGAGTCCTCACCAGAAGAGCCAGGCTCTTCAGTTCAATGAGCAAACACTGAAGAAGGCGAGGAGGAAGCAGTGGAATGAGCCCCGGTATTGTGCCCGGCGTTATCTCAAGGTGGATTTTGCAGACATTGGCTGGAATGAGTGGATTATTTCCCCAAAATCCTTTGACGCCTATTACTGCTCAGGGGAATGCCAATTCCCAATTCCAAAGGTACAGTCTTTATTGCTTTGTTTGTGTTGTTACCACAAACTGCATTTTGTTTCTCGAGTCAGTAAAAGGTGGTTGGTCACTCATTACATGTTCAAATGTAGTAAGTAAGTGGTATCTTTGTGTTATGCTGCAAGGAGTAGTGGTTAGAAGAGCTAGTAAAAAGACAGGCTTGTAAAGGTAATTAAAACAAAAATATTGCATGTTATTTTTTTTGTCCAGTCCCCAAATTTAGTGTGAGATGTCCCTGCCCATGCCATTGGGGTCGGAACTAGATGATCTTAAGGTCCTTTCCAGCCCTAGCTATTCTATGAGTCTGTGATTCAAAATTGCCAGACATACTTCCTGAATAGCAGGCAGTCAGTTGGGATACTCAATTGTAAAAAAAGACTCCAGTGATGAATTGCTTCTTTAATGGAACAAGTGGCTCCAAAAGCAGTGGATGCTGGCCAGCCAACTTGTGAAGTACCCTTTGGGTGTGAGGTGGTTGCATGTGTGTAGCAAGAAAGGGGATGTACTCCTGAGGCAGAAAAGCTCTCTTTTAATAGTCAATACACAGCATGTATCTGCAGGGTTAGCCAGTGCCTGATGCAGACTGGTTGCTCAATAATGAGCATGCTCGGGAGCAAACAAGGGTTTCTCAAAAGCAGTTTTAGATGTAGTGATTTTAAAAGCCCTTGCTACTGATATCTCCTTGCTTTGACTGGGATCTAATCCTGACGAGATAGGAGATAACAAACTTCAGACAGAAAGTAAGTCTCTCTTTGAGAGTCCAGGTGAGACTTTGAGAACACAGGTTCTCCAGCTGCAAAAAGCATCATGTATCTTTGTGAAGATAAAGAAACTTTCAGAAACCTAAAGTAATGATGAAAAAGCACTGTGATAACAAGGTTGCTATTCCTTTTATAGAGCCTTTGCAAGCTTACCATCACTAGGTAGTGACGTGGCTTTGTGGTGGACTTGGCAGTTCTGGAGCAATGGTCTCTTCCAGCCTAGTTGATTCTATGGTTCCATCAGTAGCGTGCTCCGTAACCTCATGGCATAACTCCCAGACTTCCTTCAAACCTCTGGAGAAGAGCACAATGAGCCATGCAAATGCTCCTGCAAGTAAAAAGTCCTGAGATGAGTTTAGTACCGGTGGTTCTGAAGAGGCAAAATGAAGTTTAGTTCATAGAATCATAGAATGAACTAGTTTGGAAAAGACCAATTTATATTTTGCCAAATTTGGGTTCTGCTTTCCTGCAGGTAAAGTATCTCAGTGCTCAAGATACTGCAATTTAGCTCCAGTTTCTCAGATAAGTACACTTGTACTATTGGCTACTCTTACGGTAGCTAAGTTCGACAGTCCCAAAGGAGAGTTCTTCTTCCTCCTCCATCCCCCTGCTCTGCCTGGGGTAGGCATGTACATGCTACCAAAAGTGGTCTCTGCTCTGGAAAAAGCTGATGGTAGAAAAAAGGTGAGAAATAAACAGCAAATAAACAGCAGCAAATACAGTGCAGAGTTTAAATGACTTTGACATGAAGCAGGAGGTCCAATTGCTATAAACTAAGTCTGTGAGCACAGGCCTGCAAAGCCATAACCGGAACAACAGTTTCCTTCTCCAAATTCTGTTAAAGAGCCTAATCTGGCCTTTCTGCATGCAACTCTCTGGACTCAGTTGGGTGAGGTATTATAGCAGCAGAGCATTACAGTTATTTAGGCACTGTGGAGCTGAACATTCGCTGCCAGGTACTGCATATAGAGTGGGATACCAAAACCCACTGTGATTCTGGTTCCCTGAAAGGAACTGGTAAATTCCTCTCCCTGTTGGAATTCAAATTGTTTCTTCTGTGCACTTTTTGAATTGTGAAAACCAAAATTACCTTGTTTTCCAAAGAGAATGGAAAGCTAAATTCTATAAAAAGGTGAAGCGAGCGAGCACATTCTGGAGCCATGTGTTATTCTTGAGCTATGCATAGTGTCTGGTGCGACTAATAAAATACTGTTTGCAAAATGATGCTGTAACCATCAGGCAATAGGAAACTAATCTGTGTCTATGGGTATATAATGTTCTCTTGCTGAGGGCGAGTTCCTAAAGTTTACAACCTGATGGGCAAGGAAGCATGGATGTGCCTCTTCTACCCTTCACCTTCCTACCTCCACATTTTCTGGCCTTACCCTTTCTGAGCTGCTTTGACTGCTGATACGTCTTGCCTAATGCTGCGGAGCATGTTTCCAGATTGTGAATGAAAAATCCGAACTGACATAATTTGCCCTGCCCATAATCCATCGTTAAGGGAATTCGACAGAGAAGCAAGTCTCCCGGTGATGGTGGGCAGCTCAGCTGGAGCTGCAGCTGGACTCATTTACACATCTGTCAGTATGGAGGCAGATCAGCTTCTTTTCCTCCCACTGATTCTCTCGGCCTCCCCTACTTCTCCCCTCCTAAAAGCAAATCTCTGCCCTCTTTCCATGACTGGGGCAATGGCCTGAGCCAGCCCTTGTGCAGGGCAATGTGCCAAGTCAGTACTCTGGAGAGAATTCACCTTCAGTCAGTATGGAGGCTGTTCTATCTTGTACGATACATGAAATATCAAAGGGAGATATTTCTTTCATTATAGAATGGGTGATTCCCACTGGCATCTGGGGCCATCTTTCAAGTTAGTTCTATACAAGTTAGCATTTTATTGGTGCAGATTCTGTATCTGAACGGAAGGATTTCCCATGGGAACTTAACACAGGACCTTCAGAGACCTTTTTTACTTCCAGTACTACTGGCAATAGGGAACTAGGTCTTGGTAGATGTTTTACCTTTTGATGTCTGACCAGTAGGTTCAGCAGATCCATTTGGCTCCTGGGTCCCTTTTTGGAGAATGCTGGACTGCAGCTGAGAAAAGAAACAAAGCTGGATGCTATCAGAGCTTTCGCTTCTTTTTGCAGGCAGAAATGATGCAGAAATCTGTACTGTATACTAATCTAAGATATTTTTATATCCCTATCAATTACTGCTGAGGAGCACAGGTATTCTTAAACTTCCAACAAACAGACGTCTTTCTTGAGATGAGATACCTAGATAATAGAATCATAAAATCACAGATGGAGATGATGTCTTTGTAAATGTCTTTGTAACCATGCTGGGAAACCTATAGCCATAGGGAGGATGGTGCAACAAACTTTGCATTTATGTTTTGAACAGAGCATCACCACTCCCCTGCATCTCATTCATCTGATAAGCTATGACAGTAAACTTCAACGTCCACAGGGGTAAAAGGTCAGGCACCGTGTAACATCTGCCTGTAGAAGAGTAGCTGAATGCTCCCCAGTGAATCCTTTGCAGGTTCTACTAAATTGCAGCCCCAGTGTGACTTAATTTGATAGAAGATATATTGTACAGCTGATCAGCTGTGGGGTCTCTATAGGACCCTTCTTGAAGAAACCAGTTTTGTTCTAGGGTATGTGGGTCCCTTCTAATATGACTGTAGTAGTTACATTTTCTGTCCTGTTTTTCTCTTGCAGGCCTTGAAGCCATCCAACCATGCCACCATCCAGAGCATAGTGAGAGCTGTTGGCGTCGTTCCAGGCATTCCTGAGCCTTGCTGCATTCCTGACAAAATGTCTTCTCTTAGTATCTTATTCTTTGATGAAAATAAAAATGTGGTTCTTAAGGTGTACCCCAACATGACAGTGGAGTCCTGTGCATGCAGATAACATCTCAGGAGACCCTTTTGAAATGCTGAGATGATCACTTGCTGTTGGGGAGGGCAGGGTGGGCTGGGGAGTGTTTCACAATATGTACTTTTTGTTTGCACTACCAGTGCATTTTGTTTGGACAAAGAGAAAAACAATATAAGAAAATCCAAACACTGAGGATGGAAATAGAATGGCAGTTCCAAGGAAAGAGAACACAGACTTCATTCATCTTGAATTTGACCAAGACACAAATCTTGGGAATGGGAACTTTCTGTTGAAATCAAAAGATGGAAGAGGAATTTGCAGAAGACTATTCAAGATGTTTGAGACTGTCAGAAGGACATCTTGATTTATTTTTGTACAAGGTGCTGGAAGCAGCAGCAGTAGCTGTTGATTTTTTTATCTCTCTTCTTATGGTGACTAAATGGGAGGGAGAGTCAAAATATATTGGTCTGCATTTTAAAGCTAAGCTTTCTGCCTTAGGTTATTGAGTAGTGCAGCAAGGAGGAAAAACAAATTTGATATCCTAAGAGCCATAGGTAATACAGCTTAAGACATGTATTCCAATGAATATACACTGACTAAACGTGTGTATTCTTTTTCCTAATTCAGCCTGTTAGATCTCAGTGCCCCCGGTCGGAATAACATAACGTGCCTTATGGCTGACTGCAGAATTGGGGTATCTCAAAAGTACCACATCTTCCAGAAACCAGAAATGTCTTCCATGCTGCTGCGGAAGCAGCGTGCCAAGGGTGTGAATGTATCCCACTCAGTGAAGTGGCCAAGGGACTTGTTCTAGAACACAGTTGCAAATAATCTGTAAATCACAGCAGGCGATTCCTGATATGAAATTATTGGGTCTGTAATTCTTATCTGTAGGCCTTAGCTACGATTATTTGACCAAAATTGCCTCTGTTTTGATGGTTACATGAATCAGTAGATTTTTTTTTTGCTTATCTCAGTTCACTTCTCTGAAAATCAAATTGTCCATATTTATGCAGTCAACTTAAGATTTTCTTCTAAAACTTCATTTGAGAAACTGTGACCAGGAAAGAAAACATCTAATTGATCTCAGGCACAGCTGCAAAGAGTTTGTTCTATTACAGAGTAAATACTCACAGAATTACTTTAGACAGAAACCTGGTTCTCTTTCCAGCAGCACAATCTGCTTTTGAAAGCACTTTTGGCTGGTGAGAGCAATGTTTCAGTTTGCAATGAGTAAATGTTAACCAACGTTTTCTTAAGTTACCATCATAACAGACTTTCTGAAATAGTGTGTTTAGAGGGGAAATAGTCAGAGGGAATAAATTAATTTTCCATCACCACGAGAGTTAAATTCTCTACTTGGGAGTGAGCAATTCCTCAGGAGATTGAAAATGACAACAGGAAGTGCCTTTTTGCATCTTCACTGCTATTGTAGGCTGGCTTAAGCACTTGGTTGTTGATTTCTGTATGTGGCCACTAGTGCTATCATGTTTACTAAGCTAATATGCATGTGCAAAACCAAGCACTAAGTGTGAAGCTGTGTAGGTTCATTTGATCCTCCTCTACATGCAGGAGAAAAGTCATATTCTCTGTGCAAATCGACTTAAATCTCTGCAAATAGACTTAAAAACAGGAAGGAAAAAAAAATCTGCTTTTCTCCTGGCTATGCAGACAGTTGCAGGCAACCACAAGCTTTTCATAGCTGTGTCTTGGTAATGGAAAAGAACCTGCCTGGTGCAGGGCTATGTGAACTTCTGTCTTTAAGGACAGACAAAAGAAGTGATGCATACCGCAGGCTGCCCTGTGTCACTGGCTAAGCTGGAAGCAGGCCAGGATTTTCAATAGCCATTAGGCCTGGCAAGCAAAACCAGAGGCAACAGTTTCCAATAGTTTTTCTTTGTGAGAGCTGCACAGATAAGTCCATCATTTTTAACGGTTCGGCATGAAAATCGCTGCTCTTAAAAACCCAGAAGCTCAAACAGTAAACCAACTCAGCCTAATTTTCAGTTTGTAGAGAGCTTGTGGCAAAACAGGTTTTATAGAGCTTGACAAGGCAACCTCACCTTTGTGCAATATGTTCTGTTTCTTTGCTCACAGTGAGCTGTTACTCACTGTAGCTGTTACTCCCAAAATAGTTTCCTTCACAGTGTTTTTAGGGCTCTTGAGATGTCCTGAGTAGAAGGGTGGGAACTGCTCAGTAGCCCTCAAGGTCTGGATTCCTCCCCTCATCACCCAGTGCTAGGATTACAGAATGGTTTTTCCTTTAGAGTAGCACCAGACTCCACCTTCCCCAGTGCAGCACAGCCAGAGGAGGCAGCTTTGTGACTCCTCACAGGAGGGCTGGGGGGGGCCTCATCCCACTGCAGATGAGACTGGTGCTTCAGAGAAGGATAGTAGGCCCCCCAGGAAAAAGCTGGGGAACACAGACCCTGCAAGGTAAGGAGCTTCCCACTTGCTGTGGATGAATTGGAGCATAAGATGGGGACCGAGCCAAGTCCCCCTCAGTCTGTGAATAGTGTCTGGCATGAGCAATGCCAGGAACAGAGCTCCTCAGAGGAAAATGTGGAGTTCAGATGCGCCCTCGCCCACCACTTGGATGGCAGTGGAGTTCCTCAAACCAGAACAGGGTGTTTGCAGCCAAGCTTCCCAACTTCTGATATCTGGAACAGAGGCATCAACTAAATACAGGTAGTGTATGTAACTTTGTACTAGTAGGGACTTCAAAATGATTTCCAACTCATGTTGTTAATCACCATTTTCATCTCAAATCATCACGGGGGTGGGGGAAGCTTTTCCCACATGTTCTGCTGTTTGAAACACTGTTTCTCAATAAATGGCTCTGCTTCCCATCTAATTATGTGATACCTGATGCCTGCATGTTATTTTAATGGCTGGTTCATAAGATGGGCAAGGAAGTAGGTTGAGAGAGGACACCTGTAACACCAGAGCAGAGCCAGAGAGATCAGCGTCCAGAAGCCTCACCACAGAGCGACAAGAGCCACTGAGGAGGGAGCCTCAAGTCCTCAACAGGACTTGCCCAAGAGCTCAGCTACCGCGAGGAGGTGACTCACCGGGGGCGGAGACAGGAGGAGGGGCACCAACTGTGAGTGGTTAAAAATCTACCCAGGGAGCGCGGTGACCAGAGCGGGCAAACAGAGCGGGTCAAGGCAGTTTGCACGGCAGTTCGCGCGGGCAGGTGAGCGGGATGGTGAGCACTCGCCGTACGACCAGGGCCCGGTCTGGGAGCTCTGCCTTGGTTGTCCCGGTGGTGGCCAGCATAGGCACCCAGACAGAGCTGGTAAGAGGGGAGGCTGTGGTGCAGAGCTTGGAGTGTAGAGAGTGCCTGCACTGGTCTTGTGAGGGAAAGGTGCAGAATGGACAGGGCTGCGCTCGCTGCTCCCTGATGGAGGTCCTCCTCCAGCAGGTGGCTGAGCTACGGCATGCTGTCGGTAAGCTGCAAGATGTCAGGGAAGCTGAGAGGAAGCAGGACTGCTTGCTCCAGGCCCAAACAGCGCAGGGGCCTCAAGATTCCCCTCTAACTCATGGAGGAGAGAAGGAGGCTGTTGATCAGGGAAGCTGGGAATTAGTAACAAAAAAAAACAACCAAAGGAGGAACAGATCAATTAAAAGCAAGGGGCTTCCTCCTAAATCTGCTGTACCCACCCAGAACCGCTTTGCTGTCCTGCAGGGGGCTGATGAGGAAATGCACTTGCATCAGAAACAGTCGGCTGGTGCATTGGTACAGAAGATCTCTACTGGTGCCGCCAGGAAAAAGCGGCAGGTTGTAGTAGTAGGGGACTCTGCCTTGAAAGGGACAGAAGCGCTCATCTGTCAGCCTGACCCGGTCGCAAGGGAGGTGTGTTGCCTACCTGGGGCACGGATGAGGGATGCGGCTGAGAGGCTGCCTGCTCTAGTAAGTCCCACGGACTATTACCCACTTCTAGTGACACATGTGGGTGCTAGGGATATAGATAGTAGTAGCCTGAGGAGTATAAAGAAGGACTACAGAGCTCTGGGAGAGGTGGTCAGGGGTTCTGGAGCTCAGATAGTCTTTTCGACAATTCTCCAAGACACAGGGGAGGACCTTCCAAAGGCAAGGAGGATTGGACAGGTTAATAAATGGTTAAAAGGGTGGTGTCATAGTCAAGGGTTTGGGTGTCTTGGACATGGGGCCCACATTTGTAGGCCAGGCCTACTGGGGGCTGGTGGAACTGCTCTGATAAAGAAAGGGAAGAGTGGCTTTGCTGGGAGGCTTGCCAGACTTGTCAAGGATGCTTTAAACTAGTTGTGTTGGGGGAAGGGAGCATCATTCCATCCCAACACACCCAGTCATTTGCCAGCACCTATAATAAATACTCTGAGCAATGTAGTAATATTCTAGCCGCTCCAGCCACTGAGCCGGCTTCATTTGGAGCTCGGATCAGATGCCTCTATACAAATGCCCGTAGCATGGGGAACAAACAAGAGGAATTAGAGATGTGGGCACATCTACGGGGCTGTGATACAATAGGCATCACAGAAACATGGTGGGATGGCTCGTTTGACTGGAGGGTTGGAATGGAAGGTTACAGGCTTTTTAGAAAAGACAGGCCTGGTAGGAGGGGAGGGGGAGTTGCCCTTTATGTTAGGGATAGGCTGGAGAGTATGGAACTCTCTCTGGGGACAGGTGATCAGTTAACAGAAAGTTTGTGGGTCAGGGTTAAGGGGAAATCAGTGATGGGACACATTACTGTGGGGATATGTTACAGACCACCTCATCAAGAGGAACCTGTGGATGAAGAACTCTACAGACAAATAGGAAAAGCCTCACGCTCACAGGCCCTTGTTCTCATGGGGGACTTCAACCACCCTGACATCTGTTGGGGCGACGGTACGGCCCAGCACAAGCAATCCAGGAGGTTTCTCGATTGTGTGGAAGACAACTTCCTTCTGCAAGAATAAAGGAGCCAACAAGGAGAGGTGCCCTGCTTGACCTCGTGCTCACCAACAGGGAAGGGCTGGTTGGAAATGTGACTCTCCAGGGAAGTCTTGGATGCAGTGATCATGACATGGTCGAATTTGAGGTCCTCAAGACAGTGAGAAGAGTGTGCAGTAAGCTCACTGCCCTGGACTTCAGGAGAGCAGACTTTGGCCTCTTCAGGAACCTGCTTAGCAAGGTTCCATGGGATATAGCCCTAGAGGGCAAGGGGGCCCAAGACTCTTGGTTAACATTCAAGGATCACCTGCTACAAGCTCAGGAGTGTTGCATCCCGACTAGAAGGAAGTGCAGCAGGAGGGCCAGGAGACCCTCTTGGATGGATAAGGAGCTGCTGAGAAAAATTCACAGGAAAAAAGAGGCTTATAAAAGGTGGAAGCAAGGACAGGTGGCCTGGGATGAATACAGGGATGTTGTCAGGGTAATTAGGGACCAAGTTAGGAAAGCTACGGCCCAATTGGAGCTAAACTTGGCAAGGGATGTTAAAGATAATAGGAAGGGATTTTATAGGTATGTAGCGGCTAAAAAACAGACTAAGGACAATGTAGGACCCCTCCGGAAGCTTTCAGGAGAACTGGCTACACAGGACTTGGAGAAGGCTGAGGTTCTGAATGGCTTCTTTGCCTCGGTCTTCACTGGCAAAGGCTCTGACCACACCACCCAAGTCTTGGAAGGCAGACGTAGGGACTGTGAAAACCTAGACCTTGGGCCCACTGTACATGAGGATCTGGTTCGAGACCATCTTAAGAACCTGAATGTACACAAGTCCATGGGACCTGATGAAATCCATCCGCGGGTCCTGAAGGAGCTGGCGAATGAAGTTGCAAAGCCACTGGCCATCATATTTGAAAAATCATGGCAGACAGGTGAAGTTTCTGATGACTGGAAAAAGGGAAATATAACCCCCATTTTCAGGAAGGGGAAAATGGATGAGCCGGGGAATTACAGAGCAGTCAGTCTCACCTCTGTGCCTGGCAATATCTGGGAACAGATTCTCCTGGAAGGCATGCTAGAGCACATGAAAACCAACAAGGAGCTTGGTGACAGCCAGCATGGCTTTACAAGGGGAAAATCCTGCCTGACCAATTTGGTGGCCTTCTATGACGGGGCTACAAAAGTGACGGACAGGGGTGGATCAGTTGACGTCATCTACCTGGACTTGTGCAAAGCATTTGACACTGTCCCACATGATAACCTTGTCTCTAAATTGGAGTGTCATCAATTTGATAGGTGTACCACTCGGTGGATAAAGAACTGGCTGGATGGTCACACTCAAAGAGTTGTGGTCAACGGTTCAATGTCTGGCTGGAGACCAGTAACGAGTGGTGTCCCTCAGGGATCGGTGTTGGGACCGGTCTTGTTTAATATCTTTGTCGCTGACATGGACAATGGAATTGAGTGTGCCCTCGGCAAGTTTGCCGATGACACCAAGCTGTGTGGTTCGGTTGATACGCTAGAGGGAAGGAATGCCATTCAGAGGGACCTTGACACACTTGTGAGATGGGCTGATGCCAACCTCATGAAGTTTAACCATGCCAAGTGCAAGGCCCTACACCTGCGTCGGAGCAATCCCAGGCACAGCTACAGGCTGGGCAAAAAGGAAATTCATGGTACCCCTGCAGAAAAGGATTTGGGGGTGTTGGTAAATGAGAAAATGAACATGAGCTGGCTCTAGTGTGCACTCACAGCCCAGAAAGCCAACCATATTCTGGGCCGCATCAAAAGGAGCGTGACCAGCAGGTCAAAGGAGGTGATCCTGCCCCTCTACTCTGCTCTTGTGAGACCTCACTTGGAGTACCGTGTGCAGTTCTGCTGTCCTCAACATAAAAAGGACATGGTACTGTTAGAACAAGTCCAGAGGAGGGCCACAATGATGATCAGGGGACTGGAGCACCTCCCGTATGAAGGCAGGCTGAGAAAGTTGGGGCTGTTCAGCCTGGAAAAGAGAAGGCTGCGTGGAGACCTCATAGCAGACTTCCAGTATCTGAAAGGGGGCCTACAGGGATGCTGGGGAGGGACTATTCATTAGGGACTGTAGTGATAGGACAAGGGGTAACGGGTTGAAACTTAAACAGCAGATGTTTAGACTTGATATAAGGAAGAAATTCTTTACTGTGAGGGTGGTGAGGTACTGGAATGGGCTGCCCAGGGAGGTAGTGAATGCTCCACACCTGGCAGTGTTCAGGGCCAGGTTGGATGAATCCTTGAATGATATGGTTTAGAGTGAGGTGTCCCTGCACATGGCAGGGGATTGGAACTAGATGATCTTGAGGTCCTTTACAATCCTAACTATTCTATGATTCTGTGATTCTACATGACCATTTGAATCCAACCTCTGCTTTAAAAAATATCTGTTGCCATGCTGCACACAAGCATCAATGTCTGAACTGTGCTCCACAACCGAATTGCCTGCAGGAAGAGATGGTGCTAACAATCATCAGCATACAGTGAGCTTTGCAAAGGTGACACTGCCATTGATGTCACAGCTAAGTTTTATTACTAAAAGTTCATTGGAAAGCAGCCTGTGCTGTGAAATCATCTCCTGCCCTTCTCTACCCATGTACCGACTTTTAAAGAGTGCTCTACTGCCGTCTTAGCAGCACAGAGAGATGGTGCTGGGAATCATCAGTACACAGTGAGTTTTCCAAAGGTGACACTGCCATTGATGTCACAACTAACTTCTACTACTAAAAGTTCATTGCAAAGCAGCGTGTGCTGTGAAATCACCTCCTGCCCTGCTCTAAGCATGTACTAACGTTTAAAGAGTGCTCCACTGCAGACTTAGCACCATGGAGAGATGGTGCTGGAAATCATCAGCACAAACTGAGTTTTGTAATGGTGACACTGCCATTGCTGTTACAGGTACCTTTTAGACCTACATGACCCTTAGAATCCAACCTCTATTGTAAAAAATGTCTACTGCCATACTGCACACAAGCAACAATGTCTGAACTGTGCTCCCTAAGCGAATTGCCTACAGGCAGAGATGGTCCTTGTAATCATCAGTACACAGTGAGCTTTGCAAAGGTGACACTGCCATTGATGTCACAACTAAGTTTTACTACTAAAAGTTCATTGCAAAGTGCCTGTGCTGTGAAATCATCTCCTGCCCTGCTCTACACATGTACCCTAACCCTAACCCCAACGAAGGTTTGAGCTCTGCTCCCACAGTCGCAGAGATAGGAGTAAAAGATGCTGCTGGGAATCATCGGCACACAGTGAACTTTGAAAATGTTCCACCCACATAGTGCCTCTCCTCGTTTTTCAACTCTAAAACTAATGCTAACAGTAACACTAACACAAACCCAAACACTAAACCTAACCCCTAAAACTAACACTAACCCAAACATTAACACTAAAACTAACCTCTAACCCTAACCCCAACCCTAGCCCAAACACTAAGCTGAACCCCTAACCCTAACCCTAACACCTAACCCGAAAATCAAAACACAGCACTGCTCAAGCTACCAAGAAGGAGAAAAGAATGGCTGCTACTGCTGAACCCAGAACACTTCTGCAGAAAATTGACATTGCAGTGGTGCCACCAACATTGCTGTCACTCCTCGCCTTCCCGCCTAAAAGTCTATTTGCATCCAAAATCTGCAGTGCCCACTCTCAGATGGAAACCAGCAGAGTGAGAAGAGCACGAGTGAGTAGAGCACGAATGTTTTGCCTCTGCTCCCACAGGCAATGAGGCATGAGGGAATACTGGTACTGCCTTTCTTCTGCAGATAATAGGCATTGCAGCCATGACACCCACATTGCTGTCACTGCTCACTTTCCCACATAAAACTCCCTTTGCATTTAAAATCTGCAGTGCCCACTCTCGGATGCCAACCAGCAGAGTGAGTAGAGTATGAGTGAGTAGAGCACAAATGCTTAGTCTCTTCTCTCACAGACGAAGAGGCAGGAGGGAATATTGCTACTGCATTTCTTCTGCAGATAATTGGCATTGCAATGGTGACACGCACATTGCTGTCACTCTTCGCTTTGAAACCTGTAAGTCCATTTGCATCCAAAATCTTCAGTGCCCACTCTTGGATGCCAACCAGCAGAGTGAGTAGAGCACGAGTGAGTAGAGCATGAATGTTTGGCCTCTGCTCTCACAGGCAAAGAGGCAGGAGAGAATACTGCTAGTGCGTTTCTTCTGCAGATAATTGGCATTGCACTGGTGACACTCATACTGCCGTCGGTCCTCGCTTTCCCACATAAATGTTCATTTGCATCCAAAATCTGCAGTGCACACTCTTGGATGCCAACCAGCAGAGTCAGTAGAGCATGACTGAGTAGGGCACGAATGGTTGGCCTCTGCTCTCACAAGCAAAGAGGCGGGACGGAATGCTGGTACTGCATTTCTTCTGCAGAGAATTGGCATTGCAATGGTGTCACGCACATTGCTGTCACATTATAGGTTTCATTTTGAAACCTGTAATTCAACTTGCATCCAAAATCTGCAGTGCCCACTCTCGGAAGCCAACCTGCAGAGTGAGTAGAGTGCAAGTGAGCAGAGCAAGACTGGTTGGCCTCTGCTTCCACAGCCAAAGAGCCAGGAGGGAATAATGGTGCCAAGTCTCTTCTGCAGGTAGTTGGCATTGCAATGGTGACACCCTCATATCTGTCACTCTTCACTTTGAAACCAATAAGTCCATTTGCATCCAAAATCTGTAGTGCCCACTCTCGGATGCCAACCAGCACAGTGAGTAGAACACGAACATTTTCCCTCTGCTCCCACAGCAAAGAAGAGCAAGGAGGGAATAATGGTGCTGCGTTTATTCTGAAAATAATTGGCATTGCAACACTGCCAACCTCATAGCTGGCATTCCTCACTTTTCCGCATAAAAGTCCATTTGCATTCAAAATCTGCAGTGGTCTCTCTCGGATGACAGCCAGCAGAGTGGGTAGAGTACGAGTGAGTAGGGCACAAATGGTTGGCCTTTGCTCCCAGAGCCAAAGAGGCAGGAGGGCATAATGGTGCATCGTCTCTTCTTTGTCGTGGTTTAAAACCAAACTCCACAGCTTGTGCACTCATTCCCCCCTTTGCTCCCCCAACTCCCCGTGAATTAGGAAGGAGAATCCAAAGGTTCTGTTGAAACGAGCCAGGCTGGAAGAGAGCCACCTCCCCCCCTTCCAGCCAATTTCCAGTTACCTCCCCGAGCATGAAGTGCTGTGGTACTGAATACCTTTTTGGCTAGCCTGGGTCTGGTGTCCTATCTGTCCTTCCTCCTTGGCAGAGCATGAGGCTCCTCCGAAAAGGCCTTGGAGAAACCAAACATTTGAGCAGTAATTCAAAACATACTTGCTATCAGCAACCGTTCCCAGCCCGAAAGTCAAAACACAGCACTGCACCAGCTACCAAGAAGGAATAAAAACGACTGGTACTGCTGAACCCAGGACACATCCGAGAGTGGGCACTGCAGATTTTGGATGCAAACAGGCTTTCATGTGTGAAAGTGAGGAGCGCCAGCTATGAGGTTGGCAGCGATGCAATACCAACTACCTGCAGAACAGGCGCAGCACCACTATTCCCTCCTTGCTCTTTTTTGATGTGGGAGCAGAGGCCAAACATTCGTGCTCTACTCAGTTGTGCTTTACTCACTCTGTTTGCTGGCATCCGAGAGTGGGCACTGCAGAGTTTAATGCAAATGCACTTACAGGTTTTAAAGTGAAAGGTGACAGCAATGTCAGTGGCACCGTTACAATGCCAATTATCTGCAGAAGAAACGCAGTTCCAGTATTCCATCCTGCCTCTTCATCTGTGAGAGCAAAGGCCAAACATATGTGTTCTCCTCACTCCTGCTCTACTCACTGTGCTGCTGGGCATCTGAGACAGGACACTGCAGATTTAGGATGCAAATGGACATTTATGTGGGAAAGTGAGTAGTGCCAGCTATGAGGGTGTCACCGTTGCAATGCCAACTACCTGCAGAAGAGACTCAGCACCATAATTCCCTCCTTGCTCTTTTTTGCTGTGGGAGCAGAGGCCAACCAGTCTTGTTCTGCTCACTCGTGCTCAACTCACTCTGCTGGTTGGCATACGAGAGTGGGTACTGCAGATTTTGAATGTAAATGGATATTTATGTGGAAAAGCGAGGACTGACAGCAATGTGGGTGTCACAGGTGCAATGCCAATTATCTGCAGAAGAGATTCAGTACCATTATTCCCTCCTGGCTCTTTGGGTGTGGAAGCAGAGGCCCATCATTCGTGCCCTACTCAGTCGTGCTCTACTCAATCTGCTGGTTGGCATCCGGGAGTGGGCACTGAAGATTTTGGATGCAAGTGGACTTTCAGGTTGCAAAGAGAGGACTGCCAGTTATGAGGGTGTCACCGATGCAATGCCAATTATCTGCAGAAGAGATTCAGCACCATTATTCCCTCCTGGCTCTTTGGCTGTGGAAGCAGAGGCCCACCATTCGTGCTCTACACACTCGTGCTCTACACACTCTGCTGTCTGGCATCTGAGAGCAGGCACTGTGGATTTTGAAAGCAAATGGATTTACACATTTCAAAGCAAGGAGTGACAGCAATGTCAGTGGCACCGTTGAAATCTCAATTATCTGTAGAAGAGAAGCAACTATATTATTTCCTTCTGGCTCTTTGGCTGTGGCAGTGGAGTCTTAAAGTCCATGCTCTACTCATTGTGCTGGTTGGCATCTGAGAGTGGGCACTGCAGATTTTGGATGCAATTAGACTTTTAGGTGGGAAAACGAGGAGTGACAGCAATGTGGGTGGCACTTGTGCAATGCCAATAATCTGCAGAATAGACTCAGCAATATTATTCCGTCCTGGATCTTTGGCTGTGGAGCAGAGGACAAGCATTCGTGCTCTTCTCACTCTGCTGGTTAGCATCCTAGAGTGGGCCCTGCAGATTTTGGATGCAAAAGGACTTTAAGTGGGAAAGTGAGGAGTGACAGCAATGTGGGTGACACTGTTGTGATGCTAGTTCTCTGCAGATGAGACTGAGCACCATTATTCCCTCCTGGATCCTTGGCTGTGGGAGCAGAGGCCAAACATTCGTGCTCTACTTACTCATGCTCTACTCACTCTGCTGGTTGGCATTCGAGAGTGGGCACTGCAGATTTTGGATGCAAATGGTCTTATAGGTTTCAAAGCAAAGAGTGACAGCAATGTGTGTGGCACTGTTGCAATGCCAATTATCTGCAGAAGAAACACAGCACCATTATTGCCTCCAGACTCTTTAGCTATAGGAGCAGAGGCAATTGTTCATGCTCTACTCACTCTGCTGGTTGACATCCGAGAGTGGGCACTGCAGATTTTGGATGCAAATGGACTTTTAGGTGGGAAAGTGAGGAGTGCCAGCTATGAGGATGTCACCGTTGCAGTGCCAAGTATCTGCAGAAGAGACTCAGCACCATTATTCCCTCCTTGTTATTTGGCTGTGGAAACAGAGACCAACCAGTCTTGCTCTGCTCACTTGTGCTCTACTCACTCTGCTGGTTGGCCTCCGAGAGTGGGCACTGCAGATTTTGAATGCAAATGGACATACGGATTTTAAAGTGAGGAGTGACAGCAATGTGCGTGGCACCGTTGCAATCCAAATTTTCTGCAAAAGAGATGGAGCACCATTATTCCCTCATGGCTCTTTACTGTGAGAGTGCACTCTTAAAGTTCGTGCTCTACTCACTCTGCTGGTTGGCATGCGAGAGTGGGCACTGCAGATTTTGAAAGCAAATGGACTTACTGGTTTCAAAGCGAGGAGTGACAGCAATAGCGGTGGCACCATTGCAATGCCAATTCTCTGCAGAAGAGAAGCAGCATATTATTTCCTCCTGGCCCTTTGGCTGTGGGAGCAGAGACCAAACATTCGGGCTCTACTCACTCATACTCTCCTCACTCTGCTGGTTGGCATCCGAGAGTGGGCACTGCAGATTTTAGATGCAAATGGACTTATATGTGGGAAAGTGAGGAGTGCTAGCTATGAGGGTGGCACCTATGCAATGCCAATTATCTGCAGAAGACACGCAGATCTGTTATTCCCTCCTGGCTCATTTTTGCTGTTGGAGCAGAGGCCAAATGTGTGTGCTCTACTCACTCCGCTGGTTGGCATCCGAGAGTGCGCATTGCAGATTTTGGATGCAAATGGATTTTTAGGTTTCAAAGCGAGGAGTGATTGCAATGTGGTTGACACTGTTGCAATGCCAATTATCTGCAGAAGAGACGCAGTATCAGTATGCCCTCCTTGCCCTTTGGGTGTGGAAACAGAGGCCAAACATTCGTGCTCTACTCACTCATGCCCTACTCACTCTGCTGGTTGGCATCCAAGAGTGGGCACTGAAGATTTTGGATGCAAATGGGCTTATAGGTTTCAAAGTGAAGAGTGACAGCAATGTGCGTGGTGCAGTTGCAATGCCAATTATCTGCAGAAGACACTCAGTACCAGTATTCCCTCCTGCCTCTTCACCTGTGAGAGCACAGGCCAACCACTCGTGCTCTACTTACTTGTTCTCTACTCACGCTAAGGTTGGGCATCCGAGAGTGGGCACTGCAGATTTTGAATGCAAATGGACTTTTATGTGGAAAAGTGAGGAATGCCAGCTATGAGGTTGGCAGCATTGCAATGCCAATTATATTCAGAATAAACGCAGCACCATTATTCCCTCCTTGCTCATCGCCTGTGGAAGCAGAGCCCAAACGTTCGTGCTCTTCTCAGTCGTCCTCTACTCACTCTGCTGGTTGGCATCCGAGAGTGGGCACTGCAGATTTTGGATGCAAATGGATATTCAGGTGGGAAAACGAGGAGTGCCAGCTATGAGGGTGGCACCGTTGCAACGCCAGTTATCTGCAGAAGACACGCAGCACCATTATTCCCTCCTGGCTCTTTTTTGCTGTGGGAGCAGAGGCCAAACTTTTGTGGTCTACTCACCCTGCTGGGCTCTACAGATTTTAAACGCAAATGGACTTTTAGGTGGGAAAGTAGAGAGTGACAGCAATGTGGGTGTCACCGATGCAATGACAATTATCACAGAAGAGACTCAGCACCATTATTCCCTCCTGGCTCTTTTTTGCTGTGGGAACACAGGCCAAATGTTCGAGCTCTTCTCAATCTGCTGGTTGGCATCCTGTCTTGGTTTAAACCAATCCGCACAGGTTGCGTGGTTTAAAACCCCACCTCACTTTCCCGCAGCACCACACACCCCTTTCCTCCCCCTCCCCGATCCCGCAGGGATGGGAAGGAGAACCTAAGGAATGTAACTCCCATTGGTTGATATAAAACCAATCCAGCAACTAAGGTATAACACAAATCACTACTGCTACCACTAATAAAAACAGTGATAGAGGAAATAAACAAGGAGAGAGAATACGATACCTCTTCTGAAACGAGCCCAGGCCGGAAGAGAGCCACCTCCCCCCCTTCCAGCCAACTTCCAGTTACCTCCCCGAGCATGAAGTGCTGTGGTACTGAATACCTTTTTGGCTAGCCTGGGTCAGGTGTCCTGTCTCTCTTTCCTCCACAGCAGAACATGAGGCTCCTCCGAAAAGGCCTTGGAGAAACCAAACATTTGAGCAGTAACTCAAAACATAATTGCTATCAGCAACCGTTCCCAGCCCGAAAGTCAAAACACAGCACTGCACCAGCTACCAAGAAGGAGAAAAAATGACTGCTACTGCTGAACCCAGGACACTTCTGCAGAAAATAGGCATTGCAACAATGCCACCAACATTGCTGTCACTCCTTGCTTTCCCACCTAAAAGTCTATTTGCATCCAAAATCTGCAGTGCCCACTCTCGGATGTCAACCAGCAGAGTGAGTAGAGCATGAACGATTGCCTCTGCTCCTATAGCTAAAGAGTCTGGAGGCAATAATGGTGCTGGGTTTCTTCTGCAGATTTCTGGCATTGCATCAGTGCCACCCACATAGCTGTCACTCTTCCCATTCCCATCTAAAAGTCCAAAATCTCCAGTGCCCACTCTCGCATGCCAACAAGCAGAGTGAGTAGAGCACAAGTGAGTAGAACACGAATGTTTGCCTTGTGCTCTCACAGGCGAAGAGGCAGGAGGGAATACTGCTACTGCATTTCTTCTGCAGATAATTGGCATTGCAACGGTGCCACCCACATTGCAATCTCTGCTCGCTTTGAAACCTTTAAGTCCATTTGCATCCAAAATCTGCAGTGCCCACTCTCGGATGCGTAGCAGCAGAGTGAGTAGAGCACAAGTGAGTAGAGCACAAATGGTTGGCCTGTGTACTCACAGGCGAAGAGGCAGGAGGGAATACTGCTAGTGTGTTTCTTCTGCAGATAATTGGCATTGCACTGGTGACACCCATACTGCTGTCAGTCCTCACATTCCCAACTAAAAGTCCATTTGCGTCCAAAATCTGCAGTGCCCTCTCTCGAATTTCAGCCAGCAGAGTGAGAAGAGCACGAAAGTTTGGCCTCTGCTCCTACAACAAAAAAGAGCCAGGAGGGAATAATGGTGCTGAGTCTCTTCTGCAGATAATTAGCATTGCAATGGTGACACCCTCATAGCTTTCACTCCTCGTTTTCCCACCTAAAAATCCATTTGCATCCAAAATCTGCAGTGCCCACTCTCGGATTCCAACCAGCCGAGTGAGAAGAGCATGAACATTTGGCCTCTGCTCCCACAGCAAAAAAGGGCTAGGAGGGAATAATGGTGCTGCGTCTCTTCTGCAGATAATTAGCATTGCATTGGTGCCACCGTCATAGCTGGCATTCCTCACTTTCCCACCTAAAAGTCCATTTGCGTCCAAAATCTGCAGTGCCCACTCTTGGACCCCAAACAGCAGAGTGAGAAGTGCACAACTGAGAAGAGTATGAATGTTTGGCCTCTGCTCCCACAGGCGAAAAGGCAGGAGGGAATATTGGTACTGCATTTCTTCTGCTGATAATTGACATTGCAACGGTGCCATCCACATTGCTGTCTCTTCTCATTTTCCCACCTAAAAGTCAATTTGCATTTAAAATCTGCAGTGCCCACTCTCGGATGCCAACCAGCAGAGTGAGTAGAGCACAAACATTTGGCCTCTGCTCCCACGGCAAAAAAGAGCAAAGAGGAAATAATATTGTTGCTGAGTCTCTTCTGCTGATAATTGGCATTGCATCGGTGCCACCCTCATAGCTGGCACTCCTCACTTTCCCACATAAAAGTCCATTTGCATCTAAAATCTGCAGTGCCCACTCTCGGATGCCAACCAGCACAGTGAGTAGAGCACTAACATTTTGCCTCTGCTCCCACAGCAAAGAAGAGCAAGGAGGGAACAATGGTGCTGCATCTCTTCTGCATATAATTGGCATTGCATTGGTGCTACCCTCATAGCTGGCACTCCTCACTTTCCCACCTAAAAGTCCATTTACTTCCAAAATCTGCAGTGCCCACTCTAGGATGCCAACCAGCAGAGTGAGGAGAGTATGAGTGAGTAGAGCATGAATGGTTGGTCTCTGCTTCCACAGCCAAAGAGGCAGGAGGGAATAATGGTGCAGCGTCTCTTCTGTGTCGTGGTTTAAAACCAAACTGCACAGCTTGTGCACTCATTCCCCCCTTTGCTTCCCGTACTCCCAGTGAGTTAGGAAGGAGAATCCAAAGAATGTAGCCCCCACGGGTTGAGATAAGCACAGTTTAATAGCTATAGTGTAATACAAATTGCTACTGCTACTACTACTAGAAATAATAATGATAAAGCAAATATCAAGAGAAGAGAATACAACACCTCACCAGCCACCGACCCATAACTCACCCCACCCTGCCCAACCGAACACCGACGATACCTCCTCCATCCCCCCAGAGCCCCAGCCCTTCCAGGTAACTCTCGGTTACATCCTGGGTGTGACGCGCTATGGTATGGAATTCCTCTTTGGCTAGCCTGGGTCAGGTGTCCTGTCTCTGCTTCCTCCTAGCTTCCCTCCTTCCCTTTCAGAGCATGAGCTCAGAAAAGGCCTTGGACAAACCAAACATTTGAGCAGTAACTCAAAACATAATTGCTCTCAGCAACTGTTCCCAGCCCAAAAGTCAAAATACAGCACTGCACCAGCTACCAAGAAGGAGAAAAAATGACTGCTACTGCTGTACCCAGGACACTTGTGGAAATGGGTTTGGACGTTGTTGTGCCTTGTTACTTTAAGGATTTTGGTCTTGTGATTTTGGTTTTGGTGACAGGATGTTATAACTGTTATTAATTGTGGTTTGTTTGATAGATTTTTACTCTGTCTGTTTCAAGTGTTGTAACTGTGTGGAGTGTGTCTGTGGGATACCTAGTGTGCATGAGTGAGAGATTGATAATGGAAAATCAGCAGAGTGAAGAGATCATGAAAAAGAGTCCTTTAGGGTGCATTTTGGCACACTGGAAAGAACTTAGAGGGTCTCCTTGGGACTCAGTAAATAAGAAAACATTGGCAAAATATTGTAACTGATGGTGGCCTTTGTATACTTTGGAAGATCAGGAAAAATGGCCTAAAGTGGAACTCTGAACTATAATACATTGTTACAATTAATGTTGTTTTGAAGCTGCAAGGAAAATGGCATGAAGTAATGTATGCAGATATGTTTTTCACTTTAAGAAACCACGTGGAGTGATAGATGCAATGCAAAATTAATATAGCTTCGCCAGATCCCTTAATTTTGGCTTTGGAAAAGAACAGGGAAAAACTGAAAGATGGAGAAATGCTGTTCAGCCTGTGATACTGGGGAAAGATGTTTAAAGTGAAAGAACAGTAATCAGGAAGATACATTGGAAAATTATCTATCACAGGTACCTCCAAGAGGAGCACCCTCTGCATCTGTCCTATCTGATATTGATAAGGAGCAAGAGATTGTTGTCACTGGCAGCAAGCAGCAGATTCAGAGATAAGAAAGGGTTAAACCAGAAGTGCTGTTGCAGAGGCAGGCATCTGCAGCCCCTGCAGAGCAGGGTGAGCAACTGTGAGAAAAAAAAGGAAAACCAAGGGGGAAAGGAGGGGAGCTCCCACAGCTCCCGTGTTTGAGCATGGAATGGGTGTTGGTGCAGGCAAACAAGTGGGAACAGACATGTTCACGGACAGGACTGAGGGGTTGTTGAATAAATGTGGACAGGCGGAAGCATGGAGAGCGTATAGGAATTGGGAACAGGTAGAAAAGAAAAAGCTGGGTCGTACTATAGCCATGGCTTTGGTGGTTGCTTTGAAACTGGCGGCAGGTGGGGGAGTGCCATGGTGCGGCTCCTGTCACTGAACTGGAACTAGACTGACAGAGACCTGGGGAACCTACCCCAGCAGATCCACTGGTTGAATTAAAACTAGGGACTAGAGGAAATAAAGTGGAATTTTAGTGGATAGAGGAGCAACTTATTTGGTGTTAAATCTGAGAGAAAAGAACTTGTTACAGATGTGGGAGCTAGTGGCCACCAAGAAAAAGAGGAAAAAAAAACCAAAAAACAACCCGAGGCATTCTTTCTGAAATCCTTAAAGTACAAATTTGGAAACCAGATAGGAATGCGTACATTTTTATATATGCCAAATTCCCTAAAATATTTCTTAGGGTGAGAAGCAGCATTTAAAGAAGGCAAAATGGAATTTAGAGTTAAAAACAATCACTTAATTGCAGTTTTGAGTTTATCTCTAATTCAGCAGAAAAGCAAACAGGAGGACCTCCCTGAAATAGAAGAAATCCTTAATCAGATATATCTGGGAGTATGGGCATCTGAAGTTCCAGGTAAGGCAAAAAATGCTTTGCCTGTTAAAGTGGAAATAAAAAGGGGGGCCTGCCCATTTAGAATAAAACAATATCCCTTCAAATTAGAAGATCAAAGGGAATAAAAAGATGTCATTGATAAATTTTAAAATATATATTATTCATTGAATGTGAATTGAAATATAATACTCCTATCTGGACAGTACAGAAATATGATGGGAAAAGTTGCAGATTGGTTCAAGATCTGAGAGCAATCAACAAAATTGCAGAGGATATTCATCCAGTAGTAGTTAATATGTGTGATTTATTGCCTAAATTAAATAATAATCAGAAATGGTTTGCCGTCTTGGATTCAAAGGATGCTTTCTTTTGCTTACCATTGGCCAAAGAAAGACAAAATTTATTTGCTTTTGAATGGGAAAATACTGACAGAGGAAGGGAAACTCAATTAACTTGGACGGTATTACTTAAAGGGTTTAAAACAGTCCAGCAATTTTTGGAAATCAGCACGAGAACTAGAATCATGGAAGCCACCTACTCAGATGGGGACTCTGTTACAATATGTGGATGATCTATTAATTGCTACAGAAACAAAGGAAGAATGTATCCAGGGGACAGCAGAATTATTAAGTTTTCTGGGACTGAATGGTTATCAGGTATCCAAACAAAGACCCAACTAATCCAAACCCAAGTTTCCTACCTAGGATATGAAATAACAGGAGGACAGAGAGAACTTGGAGCTGCTGGAAAAGAAGCCATCTGTCAGACTCCACGACCATCAACCGCCAAGGAGCTCCGGACATTACTGGGAATGACTGGATGGAGTAGACTTTGGATCCATGATTATGGTGTTCTGGTAAGACCACTATATGAACTGTTGAAGGGAAACCCTCCCTCTTTAGAATGGACTGATTCAGCAGAGGGGGCTTTTAGAAACCTAAAAAACAGAGCTAATGAGATCTGTAGCTCTGTGACTTCTGGATGTAACTAAATCCTTTTGGCTATATTCCTGTGAAGAACAGGGAATAGCTTTGGGGGACCTTGTTCAAAAACCAGGACCCTAGAGAAGGGCAGTGATGTGTTTTTCAAAACAGCTGGATGAAGCAAACAAAGGATGGCCCAGATGCCTAAGAACTGTGACAGCAGTTGTCATGAATATTGAAGAAGCTCGCAAATTCACCTTGGGACAAAAATTACTGTACTAATGTCCCATGTTGTATCAGCAGTCCTGGAACAGAAAGGAGCCCACTGGTTATCTCCTTCATGTTTTTTTTAAATACCAGGCCACCCTTGTGGAACATGATATAGAAATTGTGGTCACTAACATTGTCTATTCAGCATCCTTTTTTGCAGGATCAATCAACAGAACCACTAACACATGACTGCTTGGCCACCATAGAGACTGTATATTCAAGGCAATCAGACTTGAAAGAAAAACCTCTGGAAGATGCTGATTCTTGGTTTACTAATGGTAGTAGCTTCATGAAAAATGGTAAACAAAAGGCAGGATGTGCCATTACCACCACTTCACAGGTAATAGGGGCTAAACCTTTACCCTCGAACACCTCTGCCCAGAAGGCAGAAATAATAGCATTAATGAGAGCCCTAGAATTGGCTAAAGATAAAAGGATAAATATTTGGACTGATTCTAAATATGCATTTGGTGTGGTCCATGCACATGGCGCTATCTGGAAAGAATGAGGACTTTTGAACACACAATGGAAACAGATTAAACATACTACAGAGATTCTACAATTACTGGAACCTGTTGACACAGGAGTCACGGAGACGATCAATGTGATCAAGTGATTGCCAAAATTTATTCAGATACAGTGTTCCTTTTATACCCTTACACCCTTATGTAACAGCCTTGGATACTGAGCTCTAATTGGTTAGTCTAGAGGTTACTACCGTTTACAAAGCTAATGTTTATAACTTGTTATAACTGCAGTTAAATACCTTACTCTAAAAATACAGTGGGAAACTACAACCTTGGCAGAGATCATTCTCTGCACGTTTTCAGTGGAAAATTACAGAGGCATAAGAAGACAACTGACCTTGCTTCTGTCTGCCAAGAATCTTCTTACTTTGCAGTAATAAGGCTCAGGGTATCGGAATCGCTCACTATGTGGCCTTGGCTCTTTAAGAATCCCACAGGAACCTGTTCAGCTACCTGAAGAAGTAGCTATTATGCACTGTAAAGGACATCGACAATGTGACTTTGATCAGGAAATTGGAAATAATTTGGCTGATTTTGAAGCCAAACAAGCAGCTGAACAATCACAAATCATGTCCTTAATCCCTGATGGCAAACTAACAATTGAAAAATCTAAACCTAGGTATTCAAAAGAGGACAGATAATTGATTCAAGATCTAAAAGGACAAGAAAATAAAGAGGATTGGGTTCAGATACCTGATGGGTGAATTGTAATCCCCTATAACCAACTCTGGAAGTTAGTTCAGGGAGAACATAATAAAATTCATTGGGGTAGCAACTCTTTATATAAATATTTAGACAAACAAATTGTAGGAAGAAATCTATACACCACAGTTCAATCAGTGACAAAACAATGTCAGCTATGTCTTAAGAATAATACTAAAACTGAAAATAGAAATCAAATTGGGACAATTGTGAGAGGAAGTTATCTGGGACAGCATTGGCAAATAGGTTTTTCTGAATTACCAAGAAAAGGAGGTTATCGATATTTGTTGGTGTTAACAGATACTTTTTCTGGCTAGCCAGAAGCATTCCCTTGTAGGATAAATAATGCAAGACAACTGATTAAAACATTATTTCATGAGATAATACCTCACTTTGGAGTATCAGCGGCAATTTCTTCCAACTGAGGTTCGCAGTTTAGTGCAAAATTGTGACAAGAGATTAGCAAAAATTGGGAATTCATTGGCAAATACCTGTTCCATACAGGCCTCAGGCCAGTGGACAAGTAGAAAAGATGAACCATCTGATCAAACCACAAATTAGTAAAATATGTCAGGAAATGAATTTATATTGGTACCAAGGTTTACCACTGGCTCTATTAAGAATTTGAACTAAACCTCGGTCAAAAGAAGAGGTTAGCCCATTTGAAATTTTATATGGAAGACCATATCAGTCCCAGTTTAAAGCAGAAAGTCTTCAGGAAGTAGGAGAAAGCTATCTCTGTATGTTTTTGATCAATCTGGGAAAACAATTGGAGGAGATAAATAAGAGAATAGCAGGGACAAGAGCAAGAGGTTTGGATTATCCGATTCACCCTTTCAAATTTGGAGACTGGGTTTATGTTAAGAATTTTTCAGGAGATCCTCTACAAGAGAAGTAGAGTGGACCATACCAGATATTACTGACCACCTTTACAGCAGTGAAGGTAAAGGAACAACCTGCTTGGATACATTATTCAAGAATAAAGAAAGCACCAGAACCAGAGAAGACACGGCAGATCGAACCTTCAGGACCCTTACATATGAAATTGCGTTGGTCATAATTTGGACTCATGTGATAACTGGTGCATAAGCTTGAGACCAGAATTTATACCTGAAATTAATGCAAAATGTTACTGAAGTTTTAATCGTAGTGACTGTTGGGTGTGTGCACAGTTGCCTAAAACAGAAGAAAGCCTGGAACTCCCATTAGTTGGAGTTCCAATTCCTAACACTGTTTCATGGACAAATCTGTGGGTGAACATTAGCAATTGTGTTCAAAGGGAAGGCTGAGATTTGGAATAGTTAATCCTAATCCTGGTAATAAATATTACACCTGTGCACAAAGATGTATTACACCAGGAACCAGGGTAGGAAACTATACTTGCTTAAATGCCACAATGTATGTCACCATTCAAATTGCAATCACACTATTAATGTAGATGGTATCGTAGTTCAGTGGTGGCCTGTTCCTAAAAGGAAAGGATGATATTGGTTAGGTGGAGAAAATGCTTATAAGACTTTACCCCCCAGGTGGAAGGGGGCATGCACCTTAGGTGCTGTAATACTCAATTTTACTATTATCGACAGGTGTCCTTCCAAAACCTGGATTAGAAGTTTCATTAAACGGATTAAGTGAGGGTTTGACCCTATTATTAAACGGCATACTGCATTTCATAGTTTTGTGAGAGGGCTAATTCCATCTTTGGGAGTAAGCGAATTAGAGAAAGCAATTGTAACATCTCAGCAACCATAGAGGAAATGGAAAGTAAAGACATTGATATAATGCAGGCAGAACAACAAGACATAACAAGCCTATCTAAGGTGGTATTATAAAAACTGAATGGCTCCAGACATGTTATTGTCATCACTAGGAGGAGTATGTTCCATAATCAATTAAAGTTGTTCCTACATAGACCAAAGTGGCAGAATTAAAACAGATCTGGAGGAAATTTGGAAACAAGAAAAGATATTTAATGAAATGGCCATGGATAACACCTCCTGCGGTTTTGAAGAAATATGGAAAAAGTTAACTTCGTGGTTACCTAATCTCTCCTGGTTGAGGCAACTGGTTGCAAGAATATTGATGTTAATTATTTTAATATTGATTACTTGTGGTATGATACAATGTTCCATCTGGTGTTGTAAACTATCTATAAATTATGAAGATTGGAAAAGGAATGAAATTAAGCACAGAGCAGAAATGGAAAATTATTTCAAAAGGACTTTTGATGGTAATGGTAATATATAAAATGTTGCAAAAGAATTTGCAAAAGGACAGAAAAAGGGGGGATTGAAACAAGGGGAACACAAAATCACAAAATGGAATATAAAAACGTTTAGTTAGTTTTAAGCAATGTTAAGTTTGATGGCTTTGTAACAGTAGCAGTGGAAAATTACTGAGGTGCATGATACATAGAAAAAAAAGAGTACAGCTAGAGAACATACTGGCACAAGATAAATCGTTATAGTGGATGCAGTTTTAGGAAAAACAGTCTAGAAGAACAGGACACAGGAATAAGGAGTATCTGGGAATGGCAGGTGTCCAGGATGGGCTACAGTTAAACTAACTGACAAGTAGGAGGATAGGAAGATTATTATGTCTCTGGTGCTAATGAACCAATTAAACTGGTATAAGCATCTACTGCACGTGCTTCAAAGGCTGCAGGAAGTGATGAAGATTGTTGGAAGAAGTAAACGACCCTCAGAGAATGCCACCACATTTTTGTAAGCATGCAGGGAAATTTCTGGAAAATAACATAACCCATACGTAGCCTCATGAATATGTAGCCCAGGGCTATATAGCCCAGGGACTATATAAGGATGGCTTGTGTAGCAATAGGGAGACACACATTAGGAGGAGCTATCCCTTGTGTCTCCCAGTGCCGCAATAAAGAATCATAGAATCATAGAATAGTTAGGATTGGAAAGGACCTCAAGATCATCTAGTTCCAATCCCCTGCCATGTGCAGGGACACCTCACACTAAACCGTATCACCCAAGGCTTCCTCCAACCTGGCCCTGAACACTGCCAGGTATGGAGCATTCACTACCTCCCTGGGCAACCCATTCCAGTACCTCACCACCCTAACAGTAAAGAATTTCTTCCTTATATCCAATCTAAAGCTCTGCTGTTTAAGTTTCAACCCATTACCCCTTGTCCTATCACTACAGTTCCTAATGAAGAGTCCCTCCCCAGCATCCCTATAGCCCCCTTTCAGATCCTGGAAGGCTGCTATGAGGTCTCCACGCAACCTTCTCTTCTCCAGGCTGAACAGCCCCAACTTTCTCAGCCTGTCTTCATATGGGAGGTGCTCCAGTCCCCTGATCATCCTCATGGCCCTCCTCTGGACTTGTTCTAACAGTTCCATGTCCTTTCTATGTTGAGGACACCAGAACTGCACACAGTACTCCAAGTGAGGTCTCACAAGAGCAGAGTAGAGGGGCAGGATCACCTCCTTTGACCTGCTGGTCACGCTCCTTTTGATGCGGCCCAGAATACAGTTTGCCTTCTGGGCTGTGAGTGCACACTGAAGCTGGCTCATGTTCATTTTCTCATTGACCAACACCCCCAAGTCCTTCTCCACAGGGCTGCTCTGAATCTCTTCTCTGCTCAACCTGTAGCTGTGCCTGGGATTGCTCCAACCCAGATGTAGGGCCTTGCACTTGGCATGGTTAAACTTCATGAGGTTGGCATCAGCCCACCTCACAAGTGTGTCAAGGTCCCTCTGAATGGCATTCCTTCCCTCTAGTGTATCAACCGAACCACACAGCTTGGTGTCATCAGCAAACTCGCTGAGGGCACACTCAATTCCACTGCCCATGTCAGCGACAAAGATATTAAACAAGACTGGTCCCAACACCGATCCCTGAGGGGCACCACTTGTTACTGGTCTCCAGCCAGACATTGAACCATTGACCACAACTCTTTGAGTGCGACCATCCAGCCAGTTCTTTATCCACCGAGTGGTCCACCTATCAAATTGATGTCTGTGCAATTTAGAGACAAGGATGTCATGTGGGACAGTGTCGAATGCTTTGCACAAGTCCAGGTAGATGACGTCAACTGCTCCACCCCTGTCCGTCAGTTCCGTAGCCCCGTCATAGAAGGCCACCAAATTGGTCAGGCAGGATTTTCCCCTAGTAAAGCCATGCTGGCTGTCACCAAGCTCCTTGTTGGTTTTCATGTGCTCTAGCATGCCTTCCAAGAGAATCTGCTCCCAGATTTTGCCAGGCACAGAGGTGAGACTGACTGGTCTGTAATTTCCCAGGGTCATCCATTTTCCCCTTCTTGAAAATGGGGGTTATATTTCCCTTTTTCCAGTCATCAGGAACTTCACCTGACTTCCATGATTTTTTAAATATGATGGCCAGTGGCTTACAACTTCATTCGCCAGTTCCTTCAGGATCCGCGGATGGATTTCATCAGGTCCCATGGACTTGTGTATGTTCAGGTTCTTAAGATGGTCTCGAACCAGATCCTCATGTACAGTGGGCCCAAGGTCTAGGTTTTCACAGTCCCTGCGTCTGCCATCCAAGACTTGGGTGGTGTGGTCAGAGCCTTTGCCAGTGAAGACCGAGGCAAAGAAGCCATTCAGAACCTCAGCCTTCTCCAAGTCCTGTGTAGCCAGCTCTCGCGAAAGCTTCCGGAGGAGGCCTACATTGTCCTTAGTCTGTTTTTGCCTGCTTGTCAGCTTGAAAACTTTGTTGGCAAGTTTGTTCCTGAAGTTTTCTCCGAATCAAACTTCTAGGTGCTTCAAAATGCTCTCTCTTCCTGGTAGCTTGCATGTAGTATATGTTGGTATTTCTGAATTTGACTTTATATATTTCTGTTGACATTTTAGTTCTAATCTACTTATTGACACATTTCTGTTTACACATTTTATTTCTTGGAGATTACATACTTCTAATTCTTAGGAAGTAAGGCTTCTCAATGATGTGCCAGCTGCACTGGGAGAGTAGATTTTTCTTGCTTCAAGTGACAAGTGTAGATGTCATTGCAAAGATGACTGCTGAACTATGGCTTATATAAATGTCTGGTAACATTCTTCTGCGAGTCTGTAAAATATGTGCCATGTAGTGTCATATGTGTGACAACAGAAATGTCATGTCCTTCTGATTCTTGCCTCTGGCATATGGTTTCCATAGGCACATCTGTTAAGCACCCTTCTTAGCTGTTACTGGTTTTGGTCCATAGCCATAGTCTTAAAGACCATGCAATCTGAGAACAAAGAGCTAGAAAGTATATAAGATCTCCATGGGTAAAGTGAAAAAATATATACTACTAAATATCATGCTAAAGCTGCATCCTCGGCCAGACTTGAATTTAAAAGAGCAGATTTGAGGTAAAAACATCTCAAAAACTCTTGTCTACTGCATCTCTGCACAGCTGTGTCGTGGCATCGCTCAGGCGGTAGGTGGCACCGTTGCCGCACATAAAAGACCGTCTTGGTCATGCTCTTCCTTACTTCTAAGAGAATTGTTACCCTACAGGCTGTTGAAATAACGTATTTGATGATAGTATCAAGTAAGGGTTTACTAGAGCTACCATCTCCCTAGAATTAGTATTAAGAGGAAACATGGAGAGAGGTATGATATTATTTCCCTTTTCCTTTTGTATGATGGTGCTTTGAAACACATTGATTACACAGCTCTTTCTCTGGTAGTGGTAGTACAGACTCTGTTCCCAGTGAGACCTGACAAGGAATTTCCTTAGTTATTTCCTTACTTCCATTTTTTGGGGTTTCTGTGCAATTTTGTGTGATTCTGCTAACAATTGCACTATAGCCCTGATGTGTTTTGAGGATACTGAAGTTCAAAGCTTACACTTTTCTGATTTTTTGTCAGCTTAAACATCTAAATCCACTCTTAGAACTTTAATATTATGGGGTATTTTTCTGCAGAAAGAGGATGTCATGGGCAGCGAAGGGAATGGGTCTGCTCCAATGCAAGGGAGGGGTTAGTATGAACAGACCAAAGTGCCTTTGGTCTTAGCCTCTACCAGAAACTGGGAGGAAAAATACCTGAGCTAAGGAGTTAGAGCTGATGTGTGGCCAAGAATCAATGCTATAAACAATCTGATAGAAATCTGTTTAATTGGGGGTTTGTTGAGTCTCACCTGACATGTTTTAATTTTTCCTTTCTGAGAGGAACATCTGTAAGTTATCCCCTTTTGCTTTGGAAAAACATCTGTTTTCCAAACCAAATACCACTCTGAGGTCTGTCTTGTTTTTGAAACTGAGCACTTGAAACATAAATCAGTGAATGGATCGACAAAAAAAAAGAGAAAAGGAGATCAAGACTCTTGGAAATCCTTCAGACAACTACTTTCCAGACTCCATGGGGTGTACTAAAAAGCTGTAAAAATCTTGCTTTCCAGATCTGATGATATAGTGGGGTCAATAGCGAGAGGGAGGAATCAAGAGTTATTTATTAGCAATCAGGAGAAATCTTAGCTCTGAAATGGTGAAGTTAAATATGTAAAGAGTCGCAAAAACAATCTGTTGATTTGTTTTGCAGTCTCTCCACAGATATTCATTAAAACATATCATGCACAAAAAAAAAACAAACAAACAACCAAAATCTCAAAGGGAATGGGGGAACATTGTGGTTGAGTTAAGAAAATCAAGAAATAGCTTTTTGTAAGAGAAAAGAAATTAGCAGCTTGTCAAAATCAGCTGTAAAATGTAAGTCTTGCCATAATGGTCTCAGTTAAAGCTCCACAAATGAACTAATTATTATTTGAAGCTGTTAAAAGGGTGTAAATGGAACATAAGAATCCTGGTATCTATGGTAACACAAACCATGAAAAAAGTGGGAAGTTTTTGTCATTTGTACCATGCTTATGATCAAGTTCTTCAAAGAGTTGTTAATGTATGGTTATGAAGTCCACTTTACTGACTAGAATGGAGGAGCACAGAAGGACATGGCCACAGAAATGTTCAGTTTTGATTTGTTTGTTTGCTGAGCAACCTGGAGAGACAAAGGAACTTGTTGAGTTCACAGTAATCAGCTCTTTTGAATAGAAATAGTTGATAATTACATGAAAAGCATGCTCTTGGTTTTGGGGGGGTTGGTGGTATGTGTGTTTGGGTTTTCTTGTTAAGGAACATATTAAGAAAATATTACTTTCCTTAGCTTGTGGTGTTTTCCTCTCCAAAGTAAAGTTGTACAGTTTTGACATTAAAGAGAAAAATATCAAGAAAGTCATTGATTCCTTTATCATCTATGAAGATGATCCAAAACAGAGCCAGCAATAAAGGAAGCTTTAGTCATACTTGTTTGCTTTTGTACAGGTTTGTGTTGGGTGTTATTGGAAAGCAGTAATACATCAGTTTACAAGAGCTGCTTGTTCCAGTCAATGGTTTTTAGCAATGCTGTTCTGCTTCCACCACTTTTGCAGAAGCCATCTTATTACTTCATGGGTTTTAATATATTTTAGAGATCACAAATGCTCCTGGAACTTTTCTTCCCAGAAGCTGTGTTGCAGTTGTTGGTATCTGGTTCATTTATGATTGATAGATGACCGCATAAAATACACTGAAGCCTTATGCTGAATAGTCTTATTTTTTACCCATCGATGCAGTATCACCTAGTTGTTTGTTATAGAAAATGTAAAATGACTGCTTCTCAGGGACTATATTTGGACATGCTATAGGCTACTACATATTATTATATAGAGCCACAAAGATGATGAAGGGAGTGGAACATCTCCCTTATAAGGAGAGGATGAGGGAGCTGGGTCTCTTTAGCTTGGAGAAGAGGAGACTGAGGGGTGACCTCATCAGTGTTTACGAATATGTAAAGGGTGGGTGTCAGGATGATGGAACTAGGCTTTTTTCAGTGATATCCAGTGGTAGGACAAGGGGCAATGGGTGTAAACTGGAGCATAGGAGGTTCCACGTTAACATCAGGAAGAATTTATTTACTGTAAGAGTGACAGAGCACTACAACAGGTTTCCCAGGGGGGTTGTGGAGTCTCCTACGTTGGAGATATTCAAGGCCCGCCTGGACAAGTTCCTGTGTGATGAACTCTAGGTTACCCTGCTCTTGCAGGGGGGTTGGACTAGATGATTTTTCGAGGTCCTTTCCAACCCTTGGGATTCTGGGATTCTGGGATTACTACTGCTATCATCGGATCATAGAATAGTCAGGGTTGAAAAGGACCTTAAGATCATCTAGTACTAACCCCCTGCCATGGGCAGGGACACCACACACTAAACCCAATACATGGTTTAATGTACCACTCAATCAGATAAAACATTTTAACTTCACCTGTCACAGTTTGTTTTAATCCTGTACTGAAGAAATAGACCCAGCATGATACATGTATTATATTTTTTATTAAGTAGTCCCTGTATTAAACTGATGTGTTGATTATCCCAGCTTTTTTCTTTTGGACTATCTTTTTGTCTCATAAAGAAAGTATTTGGCCTTTAAGAAAGATGGCAAACAAAGCCCTCATATTTCCCATACATAAGCTTGTTAGAGCTGTATACCAAATTTAGGTGAAAACTTTATATATTTGATTTCTTTTTCTATTTTAGTTAGCAGCAGAAATAGCTTCTACTGTAAATCAAAATGTAAAATTTCTAATGGCATTTAAAATTATTTTGTTTTTAAAGAATATGCATAAATATCATGTGTTTTGGGTTTGGTTTTTTTTTCTTTGATCATATGCATGGGATGTGGTGTCAGCCAGCACGGCTGGATCTTGAAGTGGAACTGCCCATAGAATGAGCAGCCTCCCTACAGGAGTGCTCAGCAGTCTTCTCTCAGCTGGTCTGAACTCTAGTCCTACCTAGAAAGTCTCTTCAGTCTCAAAAACAGTGATGGGAAGCTCTGGGCATATCCTCTTTTTAGCTCTCCTCCCTTTATTAAGTTGTTCTAAGCATAAAGGCAGCAGGTAATCCTCCAGATCTGTTGTGGTTGTAAGCCTTTTGTGGGTGACCAGCAGCTAAGCACCCACACAGCTGTTTGATTGAGACCATCTTAAGAACCTGAACGTACACAAGTCCATGGGACCTGAAGAAATCCATCTGCGGATCCTGAAGGAACTGGCGAATGAAGTTGTAAGCCACTGGCCATCATATTTAAAAAATCATGGAAGTCAGGTGAAGTTCCTGATGACTGGAAAAAGGGAAATATAACCCCCATTTTCAAGAAGGGGAAAATGGATGACCCTGGGAAATTACAGACCAGTCAGTCTCACCTCTGTGCCTGGCAAAATCTGGGAGCAGATTCTCTTGGAAGGCATGCTAGAGCACATGAAAACCAACAAGGAGCTTGGTGACAGCCAGCATGGCTTTACTAGGGGAAAATCCTGCCTGACCAATTTGGTGGCCTTCTATGACGGGGCTACGGAACTGACGGACAGGGGTGGAGCAGTTGACGTCATCTACCTGGACTTGTGCAAAGCATTCGACACTGTCCCACATGACATCCTTGTCTCTAAATTGGACAGACATCAATTTGATAGGTGGACCACTCGGTGGATAAAGAACTGGCTGGATGGTCGCACTCAAAGAGTTGTGGTCAATGGTTCAATGTCTGGCTGGAGACCAGTAATGAGTGGTGCCCCTCAGGGATCGGTGTTGGGACCAGTCTTGTTTAATATCTTTGTCGCTGACATGGGCAGTGGAATTGAGTGTGCCCTCAGCAATTTTGCCGATGACACCAAGCTGTGTGGTTCAGTTGATACGCTGGAGGGAAGGAATGCCATTCAGAGGGACCTTGACACACTTGTGAGGTGGGCTGATGCCAACCTCATGAAGTTTAACCATGCCAAGTTCAAGGCCCTACATCTGGGTTGGAGCAATCCCAGGCACAGCTACAGGTTGAGCAGAGAAGAGATTCAGAGCAGCCCTGTGGAGAAGGACTTGGGGGTGTTGGTCAATGAGAAAATGAACATGAGCTGGCTTCAGTGTGCACTCACAGCCCAGAAGGCAAACCGTATTCTGGGCTGTATCAAAGGAGGGTGACCAGCAGGTCAAAGGAGGTGATCCTGCCCCTCTACTCTGCTCTTGTGAGACCTCACTTGGAGTACTGTGTGCAGTTCTGGTGTCCTCAACATAAAAAGGACATGGAACTGTTGGAACAAGTCCAGAGGAGGGCCACGAGGATGATCAGGGGACTGGAGCACCTCCCATATGAAGACAGGCTGAGAAAGTTGGGGCTGTTCAGCCTGGAGAAGAGAAGGCTGCGTGGAGACCTCATAGCAGCCTTCCAGTATCTGAAGGGGGCCTACAGGGATGCTGAGGAGGGACTCTTCATTAGGAACTGTAGTGATAGGACAAGGGGTAATGGGTTAAAACTTACACAGGGTAAGTTCAGGTTAGATATAAGGAAAAAGCTCATTACTGTGAGGGTGGTGAGGTACTGGGTTGGGTTGCCCAGGGAGGTTGCGAATGCTTATTCCTGGCAGTGTTCAAGGCCAGGTTGGAGGAAGCCTTGGGTGATATGGTTTAGTGTGAGGTGTCCCTGCCTATTGCTATAAACTGCATGAGTCCCTTTGGAGGTGACGAAATGACTGTTAAGATGTGTCCTTTTAGAGATGTGTTCTTGGCGCAATGTTTGATGTCACGACCTGAAGGACAGAATACGACTTTTCAGTAGACAAACCTGAATCCACAGCCTTAATTTGTATTTTAGGTGTGCAATTTAGTGTGGTTTTGTGATAACAAAATGGCCAAAACCTCAGCTATGTGGCTTATTTGTCTAAAAGTATCTTTGTCCAAGCTGGATTTTGTAGACAGGACAAGGTTCATTAGCAATTACTAATCTGTGAGTAATTTCTTCATCTGTGAGTAAATGTAATCTACTAAGGCTGTAAATGATTGATTTTTTTCAGAGAATAGGAAATATTAGGCATTGAAATGTAATTCCCACTTGAGAGCTCTGTCAAAGATTGTTTTCAAATGTTAATTAACCCTTATCTGAAGTGAGATGTGATTTGTTCCAAGAAAGGGAAATAATTTTCTTTTTATCCAAGTAGTTTTGAATTCATACTTTGTTCATGCAATTCATTAGAAATGCCTTAAGCAATAACTGTGAATGAGGATACTGCCATCTGATGTTAACAGCTATTTGCAAAACTTCTGTGTACCTTTCAGGGACAGGTGTGATTGTAAAAGAGGAGTCTAAAACTGTGAATAATGGAAATAAAGTGAGACAAACCATCATTTCTGTTATTAGTGTGGAACTGAGGCAGAACTAATGTTTCTTTCTATATGAGGAATCTGAAAGGGGGGTAGTGCATCTTTTGCCGACTCCCTCTATATAAATCGTAAAACCCATGGCAAATTTTTTTTTAGCTAGTTCATTAAAAGTTAATGCCTAAAATTGACTTGCATTTCCCATTGATCTGTATGTGCTTGGGTTATTCACTGTTCAAATTATTAATAATTATAAGCCTAGCTGCTTAATAGGCCAGAACTGAAAGGGTAGCAGTGGACAGGCACGCTTCTGTTCAGGTATTAGCTGTATTTTTTCCCTTTTTTTATGGTTTTGTTTTTTTTCGTTGGATTTTTTTTTTGGTTGGTTGTTTTATTTTAATGTTTTCAAAGTTATCTAACATGCTTCATAGGAAGTGGAAGCAAAAGATGGGGAGGTTGAGGGTTTTGGTTGATGCACCTCTAGTGACATCTTGTGGGATGTTTCACGGCATCTTCTGTAACTCCTTGAGGAAGAAATAAACTGAAAGGCATGTTGGGCAAAAATTCCAGAAATGATTGAACTTGTGCACCCATCTGTAGGTTTCCAGGGTTGTCCTTGTATCTTACATATTTAATTCTGTCTACTAACTACAACATTGAAGATGCTATTTGGCAACAAATGACAGCAGAGAAATGGAAGATGACACTTTTGTTTTCAGATTTTATGATGAGTTTGGATTTTCCTTCAGTACAGTTGCTTGAATAACTACTTTATGAGCCAAAAACATCACGTTTAAATTTCAGATTTCTGAACTGATAAAGCAAATCCTTTGAATAAGTAGTTGATCAAATCAGCTAAGCAGAAATCTAGTAATTCTTAGGATTTTTAGAGGTACAGAAATTCCATTTCTTTGTAAGACACAAGCAAAACATATTAGACTATTTGGCCTAATCTTAACTGATTTTGTTGTTGTTGTTGATATTATCTATTGTTGTTTCTTGGAATAACCTATGCTCCAACTCAAGCATAAAGACTCATTTTGTACCTTTTAATTGGAATGCTGGAAGGAGACAGCCATAGAGATTTGCTTTTTGGATATAAACAAAACTGAAAAATTTGCATGTTACTTTTTAATTTTTAACCACTTCAGCTTAAAGTCTAATGCTACCTTATCAAGACACCCTTAAATATCAAAGTGATTTCTCAATTTTCCTCAACATATAATATTGCTTAGGCCAGAAAGTTCATGTTTCCTCCTACAGTCCAGAAATGGATTTGAGTATCCTCAAGTACTAATCAGGACTCTGCAATTCATTATGCTCTGACAATGTACAGACATCTAGCAGCTTATTCCTCACTTCAATTGTCTGCTCTTGTTCTTGGGCCTTCCAGCAGACAGGTTACCGTACTCTGTGGATGTGCTGGTTAAATTGCATTGTAAGAAACGTTCTGCTGTTCCTACAGAGGCAGTTTGGACAGAGATTCTGTAGCCTGGTAAATAAGACTTTTGCCTTTAGTAGTGAAAGTCTACAGGTGTTCTTCTGGCAACAGAATGTCTCAGAGCTCATATGGCCTTTAGCTAGCTTTTGCTGTGGATGTTGCTTAATAGGTAGGCAATTATTTATTCCTGACATATCTGCACTGTGCTCTACAAAAACGACTTATATAAGTATCTGAGAACCTAGATTTAATCATTTAACGAAGGGTAATCCTTCATCTGAGTTAGGGCTGGGGTCGACTGTGTTGTAATTTAAATCTTGTAGCTAAGTAGAAGAGAGCTGTCTGTGTCAGAAAAACATAAATATAACCCAGAGTTATGACATCATAACATCATAATAACAGCAGAGGTATAACATCACTGAAGAACTTGGGATGCTAATGATAAGGGGCTGTACCCTCCTGGTGTTTCAGCGTGGAGATAGCTGCTGCTGCTGCCCTCTTCAGCACCCAGAGGGACAGTGAGAGTGAGTATAATGCTAGAGGGAGAAAAAAGGTAAGTACTGGGAAGCTTGTATATGTAGATTTTTAACTGTATTATTATCCATAAGTTTAAGTGGACTAATACTACGCATGTTTTACTTAGACTGACAAGGTTTAATTAGATTAACTGTTTTTTGTCCCTGCCCATGGCAGGGGAGTTTGAACTAGATGATCTTAAGGTCCTTTCCAACCCTAACTATTCTATGATTCTATGATTCTCTGGAGCAAAAGCCTCCTGGCTTTGGATTTTTGACACTATTTTTTTTTCCCCTCATTTCATCCTTAAGGTGAAGGATAAAGTCATTTGAAACAACTGCACAATGGACCCAGCTACTAATTCAACAAGACTACATATTAGACTAGTCTTTTCTTCTTAATGAAGAGATAGCGCATCTGAAATAAGTGGGTCCTGTGAACTGACACTGAAGCTTATTTTTGACCTGAAACACTAAGCATAATACAGGCCAGCACAAAAAAAAAGAGTAGATGAAGACACATTTGGCTGTTCAAAGCACTTTGGCATGCTGCTTCGATCTTTGTTTCCTTGTATTCTGCTGCATCAAGGAAGAGTAACTTCCTTTTAACTTCTTCAGCTATGAAATCTAGTAACTCAGCAACTTCAAAAGTAGCAGCTATCACAGCTTCATCTTCACTGGCTATGTGCCACTGAAGTTCTAGATTTTGAGGACTAGCTGTAGTCTTAGATACATAAGAAGACTGTAGGTTTGAAGTTGTCCTTTTCCTCTGTAGGGGTATGTGAGTGATATGAAAAATGACTTAAAGCTTGTTTCTGCTCCAAGGAGGGTAATAGTCAACTCTACCTCTCCATTCAGTGTTTTCAGGACTATGCTGTAGATGCAAGACAGATGAAGAGAGCTGGAGAAGTCTGTTCCCAAAGGTGCTCAAAATCCAAGTGCTCACAGCTGATGAGGCAAACCTGGGAAGTGGAGAGAACAATGTGAGCTGTTATAATAATAATATATAATAAATTTATTGTATTTATGCTACATTATAAATATATATTATATAATATTGCATATACCATATTTATATATAATATTATAAAATATTATTAATAATATATATATATAATATAATAAACCAGTTGTTATTTCTTCTGCAGGATAATATTTGAGAAAACATTTTGCTGGACCAAGTCTGTTTCAGCCCAGAAATAGCAGAGTCCTATGTGCATGTAGCATACCTGCACACAAGAATAAGATATCTATTATAAGCCCCTATTTCAAATAAATAACTGTCAGTAAGGAATAAGATTGCTTGTGGTAATAAAATAACCATTTGACAGTTTTCTGTTTCCTTGTCTTTTCTTTAGATGCAAATATTGGGCCATCTGAGGTTGAGAAAAGTAAAAAGGGGGTCTCTGAATCTAGAAGTCAATCTAGGGGACCTGGTCTATTAAAAAGCCACCCACAAAACTCTGGTGTAAAAGAATAACTGTTTTACAAAGGGGTGAGTTTGACTTCTAATTTGTATAGTCATTGAGATTGCAGAAACAAGTTGGTGGGGATTGGCCAGATCTCCTACAACAGCTGCTGTGGAGGAATGAAGCTGTTTGATACCCCTTTCCTTTTCTCTGTAGTGAAAAAGTAGAACTTATATAGCTGAAGTTAGTACAAAGATGCTATCTAAATATGACTATACTTAGTCAGCAACATCTTTGGTTGGAGGACTTTGCTTCTTACATAGTTAATGAGGAAAAAATTACTTCCTCTCTTAAAACAGGCATTTTAAAAAGATGTGTGAATTACCCCCTGGAGTTTCTGCACTCTCTCCACTAATTACAGAGAGATATTCATCAGCTCTAACTTTGAGAGTTAGGTTTCAGTCTTAGTTTAACTTATTGTATCGAATGGTGGAAAATAGCATTTCCCAAAGAGTCATCCATCTTCTTCTGACAAAAGTGTATGTGACAGGGCAAATGAATCTAGGAAGGGAGCCTAAGGTGACAGATATCTAAAGATGACAGGTTGGACTAGATAGCTAAAATTAAATTAGATTAATTTTTATCTGGTTATTTGGACAGCAACTTGCTGCAATAGCTGCAGATCAGGTGCTTTTGCTATTGGAGAAAAGTAGGTTTACAGATCCATCATCTTATAGATGTGCCTCTGATCTCACATTGGCTTTTCTTCTGATTTTGTGTATTAGAGGGAAAGCTATATGGTACTTCAAAACGTGTTTGAGAAGTGAAGTGCCTGTGCTGAATGCCTCTGCATCAGAGCCTTCTGCACAGTGGTGTGCCTTTGGAGGCTTTCCACAGACAAGTCTGCAGGATTAGATGTCTAAAGGAGGTGTGGCTGTTGTTTGCAGCAAGGCTTTGTAAAAGAAAATACTAAATTTCCTAAGTGCCAAGGGATGTAGCTTCAAATTATTTTCCATGCAAATGCAAGGATTAGGGAATGTAATGAACTGAATCACTCAAAATTTACATGGTTCCCCTGTACAAATTATGTTGTTTCCTTGTAACCCATACTTAAAAACAAGCTTATCATTAGCAGCACTCTGAAGTCAGTATTTTCTTTCTCGGGGCTGGGGGAAAAGGGGAGGAGAAAATTCTCTACTACTATCAGTGAGTCCTTGTTGCATAGTTTGACTTTCTCTGTGCTTTGGTTTCATGAGTAAATTACTGCAGTGTGAAGTATAATGCAGATGTGCAGGATGCCAGCTAGTATCCTGTAATTGCGTGTGTGTATATGCTTGTATTATGACAGTTTTGAGAATAGTTTGACACTACTTATACTACCCACATTGTCAATATTGTTAAGCAAGCATATGGAGATACTGGAGGATATACTGAGAGTCTTGGACTTTATCTTTTATTTTCAGTCTCCATACGTTTCCTTCCATGACAGTATCATCAGCCCTTTTGGGACTATGTAGGTTGAAACCCAAACCAAGGAGGTAATAGAGTAGTTTAGCTAAACCTCTAAATTAAAAAATTGTATGCCTCTCAAAAGCACAAGGGGAGCCAAAATATTTAAAGATTGTGAAAATTTGCTGAAAGTGATTTTTATTAACCTGTTTGGGTTTGCTTTAGAAAGAGCATTTATATTTTCTTGTGCTCCTCCGAAAGAATGAGGATGAGTACCTGCCTTTTGCTTTTTAGTGTGAAAATTATCACAAAATTACTTCTAATGAAGACAACTTCAGGATGCAACACTTTTCAGAAAGAGAAATGCAATGCTAAGAATTCCTTAATTCAATGTGGTGGATACAACTAAGCATTAATCTTGTTTTGGTAATCTTCAATGAAGCATGTTCATATCAGATTTTCTTCCCTTGCTTGTACCCTGGTTGCTAAGGAGAGGGAATGATAAACATAAGATACATACCTGATTAGCACCCAAAATGCAGGAAGCAGGGAGATCAGGCTGAGAACTATGCAGAGCTCTCCAAGGGGCAGGAAAAGCTCTTCTTTATTACAGTGAAGGAACAAGAGATTTTAAGTTTGAAACGTCATAGATGGAATATTTATAAGTAAGATTTCTTCAGGTGGTTTCTGTGTTTCTTTGACAATATTTGCTTATTTTTTGTCCTTTTCTTAATGATCTAACATTCTACCATTTGGGCTACCTGACTTTTGCTTGAACAACGAAGAGGAAAAAGTGATTTTAAAGAAATAAACTGAGATGTAGCATGTGGTGTAGGTTTACAGGGGTGGTATTGCAGTGTGTAAGAACAGCTAGTGAACCTGGGGAGAGGTTTATGTCCATGTTGACACATTTTTATTCTTTTATTCCAGTGGCTTTGCTATTGCACGTCTGGGTAGATCTTTGTCATAGGCAGATGCGATGGAAAAGGAGGATAGAGAGAAGGGAAAAGGAATAAGGAAATCTGTGAGAATTTTTTGTCAGTTGTCAGGCTAAAAGAAATTGAAGGCAGTCTTCACATGCCCAGAGATAATTTCAAAGTCAGGTGTGAGTTTTATAGTGCGTATAGTAATTTTATACAAATCAAGAAAATTTCACAATAAACTAGGCGAACCTCTGTCTACATAGAGCTAATGAAACATTTAAAACAACATGATGTTGTGGTCATCTGACTTCTAGAAAGGGAAGAAACAATGTAAACAAAACAGTAGCTAAAAAAAAAATAGATTGCATTAGGAAACTTACAAACCTACACTGTGCACCCCTGCGGAGACGGACTTGGGGGTGTTGGTCAATGAGAAAATGAACATAAGCTGGCTTCAGTGTCCGCTCACAACCCAGGAAGCCAACCGCATTCTGGGCTGCATCAAAAGGAGCGTGACCAGTAGGTCGAAGGAGGTGATCCTGCCCCTCTACTCTGCTCTCGTGAGACCTCACTTGGAGTATTGTGTGCAGTTCTGGTGTCCTCAACATAAAAAGGACATGGAAGTGTTAGAACAAGTCCAGAGGAGGGCCATGAGGATGATCAGGGGACTGGAGCTCCTCCTGTATGAAGACAGGCTGAGAAAGTTGGGGCTGTTCAGCCTGGAGAAGAGAAGGCTGCGTGGAGACCTCATAGCAGCCTTCCAGTATCTGAAGGGGGCCTACAGGGTTGCTGGGGAGGGACTCTTCATTAGGGACTGTAGTGATAGGACAAGGGGTAATGGGTTGAAACTTAAACAGCAGAGCTTTAGATTGGATATAAGGAAGAAATTCTTTACTGTTAGGGTGGTGAGGTACTGGAATGGGTTGCCCAGGGAGGTAGTGAATGCTCCATTCCTGGCAGTGTTCAAGACCAGCTTGGATGAAGCCTCGGGTGATATGGTTTAGTGTGAGGTGTCCCTGCCCATGGCAGGGGGGTTGGAACTAGATGATCTTGAGTTCCTTTCCAATCCTAACTATTCTATGATTCTATGACAGAGTGTAATATGAACACGAAGCTCTGTGACTTTCTTATTCCTCCTGGACAGAAGTAGACTGTTGGGGGTCGAGCATGGGCGCTTTAACAGGCTTGCAGCAAGCTGTGAGAAAGTGAACTTATGACCCCAGGCTGGAAGAGGAAGCGTCAAGGTCAGCAAAACAGGAGCGCAATAACAAGATGCCAGAAGCATGATGTAACGCTAAGCTGAAGCGAAGGTGTGAAACCAATCAGGAGAGGCAAAGTGGAGCGTGTACCTCTCGCGGGCAAAGTGAAGCAGCCAATCAAGTAATGCGTGATTGCGTGTAAGACAGTATATTAAGAGCAGCCTTGTAATCAATAAACGGAGCATTTCGTGAACCTACATCGTATCGGTGTTTTCTCCCCTCCACCTGGCCGCGGCAGTAGACAGATGGTTTGGCTTGATTAGGTAACACAGTGGTTCAGTGGCAGAACAATCTCTGGTTTCATTTTCTACCTGGTGATCTTCCCCCTGAAAACATGACACCACTGTGAATGTGCTGCCGCTTCAATGCTCTGTGAGAAACTCACTGACTAGGCAGTCACCCAGTTACTAAAAATTCACATTGCTGGCATTTGTATTCAAGGCAGAAGATATGCCCTCTGTACAGCCTACATATGAAATATCCCACATTGTTTGTAACCATCCTGCTTTCACTGTGTGTGGGAGTTTGTCTTTTACTACAAACAGTAATTGTAAAAATGAGCTTCATACCTACTGAAAGCAGCAGACTGCTCCATTCTGACTCATGGAATGAGCCCAGGTATTGGGTAATGGCTTGCTGCTTGGTAAGAGGTTTCTCTATCATCTTGTGCAATAGTTACAGTGAAGTCTAGTTCTGTGTCAGATTCAATATTACATGTAAGCAATGAATGTGATAGGTCTGTCTCTGATGTAATCTAGGATGAAGCTGAAACAATAATATTGCTTTGACTGATGAAAGCAACCTTGCATTGGCCTAGCTGGGTTTCAGAGTGAAGGCTCATAGTATTTTTTAGTTTCAGTTTTAGAATAACAAATCCAGCTTGGATCATGAACCTCTAGCTGAAATAAAAACCTTGACTACTTTTCTGTATTTGTATTGTCTCCTTAGTGGATCTTTGAGGTCTCTCTTCGCAGTCCTCTTACCTGATATTTTGTTTTGTATTACGTTCATAGGTGTTTTACTTAAGTAGGAAATCCCCCTTTTTAAATGCTCTATAAATGTGTCACTCCTGCAGTTTTCTTCAAACTGAAGGGGATTCCAACAATTAAATTGTATTATTATTAAAATATAATCCTGTTCCATTGTATAGGCTGTAGTCATTGAGAAAGGTTTCTTGAGTGAGCTGTAGGGTAAGCAAGAGATAGGTTGGGGTTTTTTTTTTTATTAATTTGGCATTAATCCCAATTCTAGTAGGAAGTAAGCAGCTTAGAAGTTCAGAAGATCAAGACCAATCTCAAACTGAAAATATTATTCAGCAGTATATCTCAAGTTCTGTTAAAAAACAAAACCACAAAACCTGACCCCCCAAAACAGCTCCAAACCATAGTAGTTTGTTTTGCTTGTAATGAGTATTGAGATCTGTTCAGTTCGGTTTGGCCTTTTATTTGTGTGTATGTTCATTATGGATTCAAAACAGAATTGCTTTTAAAATGTTTGTTTCAGGCATTGAAGATGGCTTTGTATTTCCTTTCTTACAAATTTGACTAGCCTTATATCAATTCTACTGTTGGTTTAGCCCCTGTTACTTTAAACTGCAGTCTTCTGAAACCATCGCCTATCAATTTATCTGGAGTAACTGCTGCAACGGTCTGTCATGCTGGACTTCTGATCACATTTCAAATCTCTGTGTGTGCACACAGGAGATGGAAATTCAATTTGCTGTTGGTCCTGCTTTCTCATGTCCTCCGAGACACACTGACAATCCAAGTGCATTCTCTGAACACTTACTTTGCTCGTATTTCAGCTCTGGATTTCCTTGTTTATTTTCAGAGTTTTCCTGAGAGCTGCACAGGCTATAATCCAGACTCCTCCATTCTGCTGTTAACAGCTACCTCTTAATTCAGTACTAGTTCTGTGCTGCTTTTGGACTCAAAATGCCTTCCGGGCAATAATTTTTTTTTATCCCTTTCTGGTTCTAAATGTCATTTAAACAGAACTCAGCAATTCCAGTTTTACTCTAGGCTGTCCAGGAATGCAATAAAGAAAACCAAACCCCAAACAACCACAAAAGGCACAATTTAAAAGCAAATTCTATCAATGTTTTCAATATTAAGCTGTGAAAGATAGTAGTTATATATTGAGATATGGTGGTTACTGAGCCTTGGAAAGGACTGTGAGTTTGCTGAAGGCCTCATAGTAATATGTGAGTTTTAAAAAGAGTCTCACTACTGGTTTTACAGCATATTGCTAGAGGAAATAATACAAGCCACAGAGATGTGCAATTTCTTATGGCCTTTAACTAAGGCTGTAAGAGAGAACATTTGAAAAAATACTCTTGACTGAAGGTAAGGGGATTTCCTTCGGAAGAATGCTTTTAAGGGGTCTTGCTCTGAACTGGTAACTCGGGAGGTAGTTGTTTCCCAGCAGCATGAAGAGTATGCTGATAAGTGGGAGGATATACACACCTCTGTCCCTCAACCTGCAAAATACTTTTGGGTTTACCTTTCCTCAAATGTCTTTAAGTGCTAAAGACTCAGAATCTTATACTAATGCCCTATATAGTCTAATTTGATTAGGGGCCATCCTCTTAGGGTAACAGGACCTGGGAGCTGGGCTGCCCCACAGATTCTGCCAACCAGGGTGGTGTGGTGTGGAGGTGCTCAGGTGGGTGCCTGTGAAGACACTCTGGGTCTGGAAGCTGACGGCTTGTCTCACTTATGCTGAGCAGAAACTGTTGACCCCCATTAAAGTGCAACACCCACATGGATCTGGGTGGGTCAAAGCCAGGTTTGGGTGGAGTGATTTGTTTGTTATCTTCAGGGACTGGAAGCCTGTCTGTGGAACTGAAATGTTTGTGTGAACTGGCAGTGTGGTGGCTGAAGCTGGGTTTTTCATCTGACTTCAGTTAGGAATTTGTAGCTGTGGTCTGGCTTGAACTCAAGCTTGGATAAAATGTGGCTACTGGGAGCTGGCTGGTTGAGTGTGCTCTTGGCAGTTTCATATAGTTCTTAGATGCATAGCAGGGAGTCTGGTGTTTTTGGAAATTTGGACCTGAATGTTTTTGTCACTTCTGAAAAGGGAAAAGATTCCATGCATAGCATAGAAACTTATGCACCCTATTTACATAGTGGGATCTATGCATAGGCAATTAAGGTCACTGTGACATTTGGATTAGGCTGTAAACTGCTAATTGTCAAATATTTTAATTTCTATGATCATTTTTATTTTTCTTCAATGGTAGAATGTCTCATCTGGATAATCCTCTTATGTATTCAAGTTGCTTTTCAATGTCCATCTTGGGTTTGCAAATGCTGAATACAGTTTTTTAAGGAAATGAAGTGGAACGACACTTGAATGCTTGCAAATGCTCAAAGGACAGGTATAAATGGGGCATTTACCAGACTCATTGGCTGTGATGTAATGCTTCCTTAAAAGTAGGATGCACAGAGAGATACCATAAAAGTTTAGAGTAACATTGTAATTAACAGGAAGATACATATTTCTTACTTTATAAAATTATCTTCAGTACTTAATCTCTTTTCCTAACTTGGATTTGCTGGGAAAGTACATAAGGGAAGTAAAACTATGTTTGCTGCTGCATCCTAGCACTTGCCTTTTCCCTCCTCCCTTTCTTTCTAAGGGAAAAAAAAAATAAAGAAAAAAGAAGAACTTTATCTCCACTACAGCAAATGGCTTTTCCTTCCATCATTTATTAAAAAAAAATGGTTTAACAACATTTTTCTTTACTGTTCAAACAATTTTTGCATTTTTGTTGATTGTTCCCCAGTGTCTATATACTGCTGCGGTCTACGTTTTATGAATAAAACCTGAATTGCACAAAGATAATTTCCATAAGATTAAGGTCATGTGAGGTGGAAATAGCACTATAAGATCAGCAGAGCCTTCATTTTTATTCCTTTCTTTTGGTCACAGGAAACAGCTCTAAAGCAGTTTTCTTGTAGGACAATATATAGGAATGTTTGTCTTTATAAATTTATTTTTGTGTGTTTAGGCAAGTTGGCATGCCTGCATGATGGAGAACTGCATTAGGAATATTTGAATCTGGCATCTAACAACAAGAGAGCTCTGTCTGATGTGGTAATTAGCTTTACCGCACACCTGTATATCTTGCACACCATATAGCAAAAATTATAAGCAGATATTCTTGATCTCACAGAAAGGGAAAATTAGATTCATATGCTGGGGGGGGTGGTAAGGGGAGGAAGCTGGTGGGAGGAATATGGGACAAGAAGGAAATTTCTGCTTTAGTGTTTTGAGGAGTATTACTCGTGTGAAAAGGTCATCAGATCCTCTAGAGAAGCTAAGTAAGACTACACATCTCAACTGAAGTGTTTACCAACAGCCAAGATACCTCATACAAGACCTTAATTTTCCCTTGGTCAGCAGCAAACCCAGGCGAAGGCATCTTCTTCTATTCAGCCACCTGTAGTGAGGGCAAACATGAGCTTTCATTGAGTACATCATTCCTTACTTCATTTTTCCTTTGATTTTTAACCCAGACTCTTGTAGCTCCTTTGCTCAGCTGAAAATTTACAGCCTGTAAGACTAGTGGTAGCTGACAAAAGCAGGCTAAGCTTATTGTGTTCAACCTTTTGTGTACAATACAGTTACATATTATCATGCATTACCTTATTCAGTATCAGCCTAGTGTTACCTTACCATGATTGTCAACTTCCAATTATGCTTTAGTTAATGTGACAAAAAAATGCTGTGCACAGAGCTCTATACCAAGGGACAAGCACAGACAGTGAAGAGAGTGATTAGTTTTAGTGAAGTTTTTTGACATACTTTGAAGCACACATTTTTGTACAGTCTATCTTAGAAAGACGGGTTAGTATCAAGAGCATGCGTCTTACACTTAGTGTGGGCAGCAATGGTGTTTATGGTAATCCTCCATTCTTTCCATGTACTCATGTATGCAGCTTTGAATAGCTTGCAGTCAGAGACCAAGAACTCATTTCGTGGTAAGTCATCTTGTGGAGGAAACTCTCTGTACTATTTGGTAGTAGTTTAAGGTGTGTAAGTCCTCTGGACTCTGTGCCTGATCTTGTTGTTGTAGCTCAGTCAAGAGAAAGCAAAAGCAGAAAAGTGTCTGCAACTCACAGTTTTTAGCAGTCCCTGAATTTGGGTGAAAATCCTTAGCCTCATCTGAAAATACCCTTTCTCCATGCAGTAAAGGTCACATTTGTGTCAAACCATTAGATGTTGCTTTAACATTTCACTGATGTATAGAGTAGGAAACTTAACATGGCTTCAGAATTGACTTTTCTCCCTTGTTTATTGGTGAGCAGGCTAAGCTATGTATAGATAGGAAAGAAACCTTTCTAAAGCTTATGCAGATAAAGAAATCATTTTTATGGAGTATTGACACATTGCCTAAAATTAATTTAATTCCAGTTTGGACCAGATCTGGAACACTGCAGTATTTCATGAGAAAAAATAAAAGTGGTAGAAACCAATGGATGGGCAACCAGCTGGAGAGCAAGGTGACCTTATTGTCCAGAAAAAAGATTTGTAGTCACTTCTTGACACTATCTGTGTGCTTAAGATTTTGACCTTCTCAAATGTGATGGAAGTGACACGCTGCTGGAACCAGCTGCTGGCATGCTGTAAAACCTGGTTTTATGCTTGCTATAGTGTTAACTTCATTAATATCTTCAAGAAAATATAGTGAAAAATCTAGCAAGAGAATGTATTTGAGTAATAATAAGGAATTGATTGAACTACCATCTAAAGCATCATAAAGGGACTGTGGCATTTCCAATTTTTCTGTAAGGAAGGGAGAATTTGTTGTGGGTGGTCTTTAATTTGTGGCTGAGCAGTTAGCTACACAGGGAACAGCAACAAGATGGGTGGGAAATGCCTTGAGGTTTAGTATGTCTCAGGCAAACACTGAGTCCAAACTAAAATCAAAGCAGCTCATTAAAACTTAGGGTACAACTGGGTAGCAGTATTTTCTTCCCTGGGAAAGTGTCATGGGTTGAGCAGTAGCAGTCATTTTTTCTCCTTGTAGCTGGTGCAGTGCTGTGTTTTGAGTTCTGGGCTGGGAACAGTTGCTTGATAGCGAGCATGTTTGAGGGTGTTTTAGTTCAAGGCCTTTTCTGAGCACTTGCTCTGCTGGGGAGGAGGGGAGGCCGGGAGGAAGGAGAGACAGGACACCTGACCCAGGCTAGCCAATGAGGTATTCCATACCATAGCACGTGATGCCCAGTATGCAACTGGGAGAGAGAGCTGGAAGGGTGGAGCTCTGGAGGAAAATGGAGGAGGGAGCACGCGGTGCTCAGCCGGGCAGGGTGGAGTGAGTTATGGGTCGGTGGCTGGTGAGGTGTTGTATTCTTTTTGCTTGTTATTGGCTTTATCATTATTATTTGTAGTAGTAATGGCAGTAGTGATTTGTGTTATGCCTTAGCAATTAAACCGTTCTTGTCTCAAGCCGTGGGGGCCACATTCTTTGTATTCTCCTTCCTAACTCTCCGGGAGTTGGGGGAGCAAGGGGGGGAGTGAGTGAACTGGGTGGATTTTGGTTTAAACCACGACAGAAAGTCACTGCTGTGAGCACAAAAATGTATTTCAGTTCTCTATCAAATGTGAATAAGAGGTACCATCACCTTTAACTCTTTGGTTTACCCCAAAAATTTGACAGCTGTGACTGACTCTCATATTGCTATTTCTTGAGCTGGGGCATGTGAACCTGTTTAAGAAACACATTCAAAAAAGAGGATAGCAATCAACCTATTTCTGACAGAAGCAGAAAGAGAGTATTTTAGCTTGACAAAAATACAAATACGTGGGAGCAGTTCTCATTCATGCACCTAAAAGAGGGGGACAGCTGCAGACAGCTAGTCAGTAGTGCTTGTGTTGAGAACAGCAAGCCATCTTGTTTCAGGAGGATGAATTCCAAATGCCAAAGCATAGTATCAAAGTATAAACTTAAAACTAAATCTCAGTAACTTCCTGAACAGCAAATCTGTTTTCAGCTTCCTCCACAGGATACTGCAGCCCCAAAAGTTTTGAGCACTTGGAATTTGCTTTTTTTCCTGTCTCCTTTCTTCCTTGTAGATGTCTTTTCTCCCCTGAATAATACATACATGGCAATTAAGCCCTTTACAAATCACCTAGGATCTCATACTTTAAGCTGCTGTCTTTGCATTGTATTAAATTTTCTCTAACTTGTTTCCTTATTTTTCCCCTATGGCAAGCCCCTAAGCAAGCAGTTCTTCAGTGGAAAATAAAATAATTTGAATGGCAGCCATCCAATCTGAACTTTAGATAAGTGTCTTGAGTATGCATAAGAAGCAATTAAGTTTTTATTATTCAGTTATGTATGGTGTAGCCAAAGGGGTTTTCCTCTCCTGTATGGGGGGAGTGGGGAGGTCAGGTAAAAAGGCGTACATGTTGTTTCTGCTGTACCCCAAAATTTTCCACTGGAGGTAAAGAGAAAGTGTTCCCTTTTCAACTTTTCCATTGACTACTTTTCTCTACCTCCACAAAACATTTTGTCGTTACAGCTTTGCTGTGATGAAAATGTCATTACTTTCATATCACTAACATTTACAGGAGTTAAAAATGAAACAATAAAATTGTTTGAATCAAGGTGGCTGTTAAGCTGGTGTTAACAGGATAGGAAGAGCCCACATTTTCATCTTCTTCTCTGGAAGCAACAATGAAGGGTAAGTTTGAGTAAGATATAAGGAAGTTACTGTGAGGGTGGTGAGGCACTGGAACAGGTTGCCCAAAAAAGCTGTGAATGCTCCATCCCTGGCAGTGTTCAAGGCCAGGTTGGACAAAGCCTTGGGAAACATGATCTAGTGTGAGGCATCCATGCCCATGGTGATGGGGTTTGGAACTAGGTGATCTTAAGGCCCTATTCAACCCTAGCGGTTGTTGTTCTGTATTAGTATCTGCAGAAGACAGCTGTTGCTGCAGCTGACAGAACAGCTCATCCCTCCCCACATGCTTTGGACATGGCTGGTGAGAGGCACTACAAGTAGGCCAGCATGCGAGTAAACATGTGGTGCTTGGAATGACTCCAGTTAAAATGTTTGTAAACACTTTGCATTTTATTCAGGCAATGCTTCACAGAATAAATTGGCATCTTTGGTCACTTAACTCGCAGAATGGTAAGCAACCTTTCAGGTGAGAAGGCACCTTACCTTAAGGGCTTAACAGTCCTGGCTTTGCCTGGTTCTGGACAAGGAGAAACCTGATTGTTCCTGGTCTCCTAGTAGAAACCACAGGGGTTCAGTTGAACAGGTGATGGATATTAAACCCAGGAAAAGCACATATCGTAAGTTTCAATTTAGTCCCGTCATTGTCGCTGAGGTGACAGATGATGACAAAATGACAACAACCCCCTGAACTACTTTTCCAGTCCTATAGAAATTAAGCATGTTGGTCAGTTCAAAGTCAGAAGCTGTGTTTGAATGTAGTGAAAGCCAAAACCATAGAAGGCTAAATTCACCATACTCTGAGTGAATGCATTGCTGAGGAAGAAGTAATGCTATTCCTTTGTTAGTCAGTCATCCAGTGGGAAAAAAAAAAAAAAGGCATTTCACCTCAGATATGTATCTCTTGGCTTTGATTTCTTTTGATGCTTGGAAGGATTTGAGTACATGCCACTTACCTCCTGAGACAGTGCTCTAGAGGATTGCTACTGAGCTTAAACCTCCCATGTAGAGGCTGTTATGCTTTTTATAAATGCTTAAATAAAACCAAAGTAGAGATCAGAGTAAGAAAAAGAGACTGATGTGGAGCTGAATGACTAGGATACTGTTCTGAGAAGTGGAAGTGTCGATACCATTGGGTTTTGGTGGAGTTTTTAAAAATACTCTTTTTATCTACACTGGCAGACAGTAAATCTGAACTCTGTTGTTAAATGTCTGAACCATCAAACTGAATTCATTAATGTTGTGGGTTTTTTTTTCTAACAAAGGAACAGTAAATGCTTCAAATGTAGTGGAAGACTATTATCGCAAAGGACTGAAGATGTCGCCCTGCAATTCCAGCAGTTACAACATTTATTTATCCAGGAGTTCCAAAAACAGTTTAACTCCCTTCAGGGAAAGGCAGGGGAAGGAGTTGAACCTTGCTTTCTCTCACCCTGATACTCACCTGTTGTTTCCTCTGCTATAATTGCAAATGCCTCCAGAGTAGAATTGTGTTAACAAAACCGTGGTGAATTGAATGTGAATTTGCAAATTGTATGTGTGCATGTGTGGAGTGGAGTGTAAATGGTTTGACAAAAAAAGATCCACCCTGCTATACTGAGCAGGTGTGACTTTTCTGCTGGGAGGATGAAAATCTACTCAGGGAGGGCAGTTAGATCACCAGTACTTCCAACCCAAAAGGCAACAGAAGTCTCCTAAAACTGTTTCTGCTCCTTGGTACAAAACTGCACAGGTTTTGTTGTCATCAAAACTGAAAGCGATACATGAATCGGGTTTAGAGATTAACCTTTTTTCTGAACATAATTATCATGAATCTTTCACTTTGAGGTAACAGCATGACAATGTTCATTTTTATCATCTGTGAAACATTAACTCCTGCGTGCAGTGGACTACAGCCTGAAATGAGCCTTATACCCTTGTAAATGCCTCATCACTTCTTATTTGGGTAAAGGGAAAACATTTCTGTAGTCCCCACCTTTATAACGCCCTCTTCCTCAGAGAGAAAATGCAATAAGAAAATGTTTCTGTTTGGGGGCAGAGCTGAATGCCATTAAAGATGAGGAGACTGTAGCTGGTTGAAGTGAGTGCTGATTCTGCAGGGAAACCTTTAGAATAAAATATACTTAAAATGCATTCCTAGAAATGGTCTCCTGACCTATCTGCTGCTTACAGTAAATTATTCTACTTTGAGATTAATATTTGACTTCTTTACCTTTTGAGTTGATGCAACTTTTCCACCATGCTAGACCAGTGCTTTTCCCACAGAGCAGTTTTTGCTTCAGCATGGGTGTGCTATTGTGTTCCATGGTAAACTGAAGAACAAGAGGGAATCATCTGTGGTCTCTTACAAGCAGTGCTTTCAAGTACATCTGTGTAAGCTGTATTTGTTTGAGAGAGTTGAATATGTTCTCAGCATTAGAATGGTTTTAAGAAAGGGGTTTCCATAAGCCTAGGGTGTAGGTTAAACATTTAGAGAGAGAGATACATACATATACTTTTGCCTCCAAACCACTTAGTTCTCATTTGATTCAGAGAGACTTTGTTGAGACTAATACATCCTAACCCAGCATCACTGAAACGAATACCTTCCCTAAATACAGTGAGTAACTTCTGCATCAATTAGAAGCTCGTACTAGTGGGTCTCTGCCTAGCCTCAAAATGAAGTCATGTAACTCATTTTTCTTGTCATCTACCAAAAAAGACCTCAAATCTGAAATCTAATATTTTAATTTTGTTTTCTAAATGACTTCTTAATTTCTTCATAATTTTTATGTAGCTTACCTATAGCAGAGTTCTCTTCCTGCACAAAGCTGGACAGTGAAAGGAATAGGGAAGGGTTATAAACATACAAAGTATTAGGCTATGTTTGGAGTCAATTAAGTGGTTTAAGTACTGTGGTGCCGCTGAAAGGACTCAGTCAGAGATCAATATGATCAGACCAAAAGCCATTTATTGCAAAGCAATGACTCCTTACATACTATTGCTTACACACACCTACAGCAATTTGGCATATCATGATTGGATACATGTCTTGAAGACCCTTAGTAACTAACATATAATTGGTTAAGCACAGGTGTGAGAACTTGACCTCAAATGCTTGCCAACAGTCCACAGTTCTCATAACTCAGTGAATTCCAGCTTCTTCTTATCTTGCTTGCTTAAGCTTCCTCGGGCCTCTCATGGCCTTGCTGTATCTTTCAGAGTTATTCAGAGTTCATGTAACAAATATCCATTTTCTTGTGAGAACACTGTCTCCACACTGGTGTTTACCTATATTGCTTCCCTGGATAGAGCTTCTGCTAAGACCTTTGGAAGTTTTATCTGTTCTGTAGAGTTTAGGATGTTCCCTGTGCTACTGATTCTGACTGGAGCAGGCACAGGATTCCCTTAGCTGGGTCTGTCATTAGGAGATGGGCCTTTTATCCTCATCTGCTACAAATTGTTTTCTGTAATTCATGTAGCACTTAGGATGGAGTAGGATTCTGGGCTGGGAGGTGTTCTGGTTGCCTTGTTGCTATAAAATAATACAAACACTGTGTCTCAGAACAAGTTTTGAAGCATTCCAACTCTGAATAAGGAATACATGGAGCTGTTGTTGTAAATTTCAAGTAGTATGTTTTGGATTAATAAGTATAAATGAGGTGAGCTGTGAAGACTGGTGAGATGAGATTTATGTAGAGGGGAAAAGAAAAAAATGGGTGTGCTTTTTCCCGTCCTTGTTTAAATTGCTCCTTTGATAGAAACATAAAGCTGCAGTACTTCTCTCCATCACAGAAGTATTAGGATATTCCATATCATCATCCACAGAAGCAAGCCTTCTCTTTTCAGAACCGGCATTGTTTGCTGCCAGGGGGGACACATAATTGTTGTGGTAGTTCCTACCTGTAGTAGGAACACCAGACTCTACCTCCACGCTCTCAGAATGAAGCAGAAATTGTCAGTACACCTGTGTAGGTTACAAAATGCTCCCATCAAACCCTTTAGAAGCCTGGAGAAAGAGCACTTCTTAAAGGGTCCCCTTTCCTTGACTTGCTTCTGGATCCCTGGAGCACCATGGTATGTTGCTGGCAGAGTCCTGATTTCTAGCAGCAGCAGTACCACGTTTTCAGGAGCACACTGGAACTTAGAATCATAGAATAGTTAGGATTGGAAAGGACCTCAAGATCATCTAGTTCCAACCCCCCTGCCATGGGCAGGGACACCTCACACTAAACCATATCACCCAAGGCTTCATCCAAGCTGGTCTTGTGCCGCGGCCAGGTGGAGGGGAGAAAACACCGATACGATGTAGGTTCACGAAATGCTCCGTTTATTGATTACAAGGCTGCTCTTAATATACTGTCTTACACGCGATCACGCATTACTTGATTGGCTGCTTTGCTTTGCCCACGAGGGATACACGCTCCCCTTTACCTCTCCTGATTGGTTTCACACCTTCGCTTCAGCTTAGCGTTACATCATGCTTCTGCAATTACTGGCATCCTGTTATTGCATTCCTGTTTTGCTGATCTTGACACTTCTTCTTCTTTTAACCTGGGGTCATAAGTTCACTTTCTCACAGCTTGCTGTAGGCCTGTTCAAGCGTCCATGCTCGACCCCCAACATCTCCCCCTCTTTTTTCAAATAAAGCGTTAGTCATCTGCTGCATGCGTTGCATAATACATTGTAACAAACAAGGTCCAAAAAACAAAATTAACAACATAATCGTTATTGGTCCGCTAAACATCATGATTAAACGCCTTAACCAACTACTTATTCCTAATGATTTTAACGAAGAGTCTATAGAATTTGTTTCTACAGTATTTTCTTTAAGTTCAAACAATTTCTTGTGAATAGATTCAGAATGATCAGAAAGATTCATACAACACATGCCCAGAAGCATTCTAATGCAAAGGGGATGTGAAGCAGCTGCAGAAGTAAACTGTACAGTGTTAACAGTCAAGGAGTTACACTCCCCTTTTTTTTTTGATCAGACAAAAAGCCATTTATTGCAAAGCACTAATTCCTTATATACTATTGCTTACACACACCTACAGCAATTTGGCATATCATGATTGGATACTTGTCCTGAAGACCCTTAGTGACTAATGTATAATTGGTTAAGCACAGGTGTGAGAACTTGACCTCGAACGCTTGCCAACAGTCCACAGTTCTCATAACTCAGTGAATTCCAGCTTCTTCTTATCTTGCTTGCTTAGGCTTCCTCAGGCCTCTCACGGCCTTGCTGTATCCCTCAGAGTTATTCAGACTTCATGTACCAAATATTCATTTTCCTGTGAGAACACTGTCTCCACATCTCCCCCTTTTCAGTTTTAAGAAAAGTTATTGACAATTTATTGTGTCTGCTCTATCACTGCTTGACTTGTGTAACATAACAACCCACTACTCTAGGCAGCATTATTTCAGTAAGATTAGTCTGATTTGAAGTCACTTGAACCTTTATAACATGTGGCATACCAGTGAATCCTACACACCATGTAACAGGTTGGAATAGTTGGGATTACAAAGATTTTACACAGATTTCTATCACTGCTGTTTCTTTATGTTGTTCTGCAGCTTTATACTTTTCGCTGGCAGTCAATATGGTCCTGTTGATAGCTGTACACAGCTGGGCCTACCCTTTTTCTCCTGTATGGCTCTCTGATAACAGCGGAGGCCATCCCTCACATCAAGGTCTGGCATGGCATGTGTCTCCACCACTCCATGCCTGCTGGGTTGCAGCCAGCAGCGGAGCTAAAGGTTCTTCTTGGTTGCAGACACAGAGGCCAACCCAGTCTTGCCCTTGACTGTGGTAGCAGGCATTTGGTCAATCTCTGTCCTTGCACCTTGTTGTCAATGCAGAGTTTCACCTGCTTAACCCAGTAACAAGTCACTACTACAGCAAAGCACACACAGATTTACATTATCAGAGTAACTATTACAGAATGCATCAGCATGTTGAAGATGCTGATGACAGTGAGTAACTAACCAAAAAAAAAATTTTTTACAGTGGAGTTCTCCCACCCTCTTAATTTGTTCCATTACCTGCTTTATAACACTACCATCATATTAGAATCTTTCTAGCTTTTACCTTAGCATTTTCTAGCAGCTACTGCAAATCTGCATGCTCTAACATCTCTTTCACAAGTGACAATTCCATACAATACAAGGTATAGTTTCTTGTTAGCAACTGGCTAGTAAATACAGGTGGTTTTATATGCAAAATCACAACCTCTAATAATAGCTACTTTACAAGTATGCATATTCAAGCTGTTAATTTTCAGTTGCCCTCAAGTGATGGTTTTTTTTTTTGTTTTTTTTTGTTTGGTTTTTTTTTTGGATTACATATGCATATTGTCTGGAAAACAAGCTTTAAGCAATATACATCAAAACTACAGTCATTAATAACAGCTAGAATGTGTTAGCATTACCCTTTTTTTTTCTATTTTTTTTTTCTATTTTTTTCTTTTTTTTCTATCTTTTTTTTTTTTTTGTTTTTTTTGTTTTTTTTTTTTTAAAAGTCGCTCACCCTGCTTTGCACAGCTAAAACCACCAGCCTATCGGCAACTGCACTTTTGCATTAACCTTTTCTTGCCCGAAAGGTTAAACTGCTACCTGTTAAAACTTTTACATGAACCTGACAACAAAAAATACACAGAACACTGTCTGCCCTCATCACACACACACACAGACACACACACACACATATGGGATCCCACAAGCACACTCCACACAACTACAATATTTGAAACACAAAATCCAGACGATCATTGTTCCCACTGCACAGTCCCACATACAGGACGTGGCACAAGGACCCTGTAAAGACTATCAGGAAACCAGCTCTGAGAAGCATCATTGCTGTGCGAGGTGGCAGGCTCAACCTTAGCGGGCGTCCCCACAGAGGCTCTGCCTCCCTCACATCGCATGAGGCTTGGGCTTTTATACTGACCAAAATGCACACTCGTTCCGACACAGGTGGCCAGCCTATGTTGGAAGAAGTAGCCAGCAATACCTCTAAAGGTTTCCAAGGGTTGATAGAAACATGGACATACTTATATTTACCAACTTCTAGTACATGAGTATCACAGAGAGACTGTATCAAAGGAATTGTATATGGGGTCCCAACTCCACGGTCTGACACATTCTGCCCGATACCCCTGATAAGAGCATACAAGAGACCTTCCCATCTCGGGTGGGAAGCACACACACCACGGGAAACTGTGCAATACATCCACATCCCCCACCCATCTCACTTCTCCCTTTACAGCTACCCATTTATCATGAGGATATGGGGGATATAAATCAGGCTTCTTTTCCGGATGAATAGGCTCCAGGTCAAAAGCACCATCCAGGTCATCATCGGCATTATCAGGTGTCAGAATCTCAGGAGCAGCAACAGCAAACTGATGAACATGCGCAGGCTCCTTCTCGGGGTCAATAGGGCTCAGGTCGAAAGGATCGTCTTCATCCTCATCTTCAGTCTTCACAGCCATGGCAGCAACCAGCGGAGGTTTGGGGGGGAGGGGGGGCATGCTGGTCTCCATGATCTCATTTTTTTTTTTTTTTACTTTAACATCTCTAAAACAGTTCTCCAAATGACTAACAAACTTTTCACAGCTTCATTGCCTTTCGTGGCTGCATTCCACAGCTTAACTCCTGCCCCATTCCAAAAGGATATCTCAAATCCGGTAGACTCATAAATCTCTGGGTAACGTGTCTTCAACCATTTCAACATTAACTTTAGGTCTGTCTCTTTAAGGGTTGCTCCCTTCACCTTAAGAAGGACTGAAAACATCCATAAATCAGGGGCTTCTTCCTTAGTAATTTTCTCCCAAGTCTCAAGATTAAAAGCTTCACCGACTCCCACAATTCTTCCCCTATCTTACGCCATTGATCTTTGGAGAATAACTGTCCCATATTTTCTAACAACCCCCTTCGTCGGCACCAAAATAAAAAGTCCACAAGTTCCTGTCGGGGTATCGAGTACCCTGTTTTCTTCGCTACGCATAGCACTCCTTCTATCGTAGCCTTTTCTATCGCTGATACAGCGAAACCCATCCCGAACCAGACCGCAGTCTGCCTGACTCACCGGTCAGCCGTGGCCACGTAATTTGAGCTCCTTTCCTGCCTCTCTCGGGCAGCCGGGATCTCCACCTTCTCTCGTCCACAGTCTCTCTCTCTCCTGGTATCACGTCGGGGTCACCAGAATGCCGCGGCCAGGTGGAGGGGAGAAAACACCGATACGATGTAGGTTCACAAAATGCTCCGTTTATTGATTACAAGGCTGCTCTTAATATACTGTCTTACACGCGATCATGCATTACTTGATTGGCTGCTTTGCTTTGCCCACGAGGGATACACGCTCCCCTTTACCTCTCCTGATTGGTTTCACACCTTCGCTTCAGCTTAGCGTTACATCATGCTTCTGCAATTACTGGCATCCTGTTATTGCATTCTTGTTTTCCTGATCTTGACACTTCTTCTTCTTTTAACCTGGGGTCATAAGTTCACTTTCTCACAGCTTGCTGTAGGCCTGTTCAAGCGCCCATGCTCGACCCCCAACAGTCTTGAACACTGCCAAGGATGGCGCATTCACAACCTCCCTGGGCAACCCAACCCAGTACCTCACCACCCTAACAGTAAAGAATTTCTTCCTTAGATCAAGTCTAAAGCTCTGCTGTTTAAGTTTCAACCCGTTACCCCTTGTCCTATCACTACAGTCCCTAATGAAGAGTCCCTCCCCAGCAACCCTGTAGGCCCCCTTCAGATACTGGAAGGCTGCTATGAGGTCTCCACACAACCTTCTCTTCTCCAGGCTGAACAACTCCAACTTTCTCAGCCTGTCTTCATATGGGAGGACCTCCAGTCCCCTGATCATCACTGTAGCCCTCCTCTGGACTTCTTCCAACAGTTCCATGTCCTTTTTATGTTGAGGACACCAGAACTGCACACAATACTCCAAGTGAGGTCTCACAAGAGCAGAGTAGAGGGGCAGGATCACCTCCTTTGACCTGCTGGTCACGCTCCTCTTGATGCAGCCCAGGATACGGTTGGCTTTCTGGGCTGTGAGTGCACACTGCTGGCTCATCTCCATTTTCTCATTGACTAACACCCCCAAGTCCTTCTCCGCAGGACTACCATGAATTTCCTTTTTGCCCAGCCTGTAGCTGTGCCTGGGATTGCTCCCACCAATGGGTAGGGCCTTGAACTTGGCATGGTTAAACTTTATGAGGTTAGCATCAGCCCACCTCACAAGTGTGTCAAGGTCCCTCTGAATGGCATTCCTTCCCTCTAGCGTATCAACTGAATCACACAGCTTGGTGTCATCAGCAAACTTGCTGAGGGCGCACTCAATCCCACTGTCCATGTCACCAACAAAGATATTAAACAAGACCGGTCCCAACACCGACCCCTGAGGGACACCACTCGTTACTGGTCTCCAACCGGACATTGAACCGTTGACCACAACTCTTTGAGTGCGACCATCCAGCCAGTTCTTTATCCACCGAGTGTCCACCTATCAAATTGATGTCTGTCCAATTTAGAGACAAGGATGTCATGTGGGACAGTGTCGAATGCTTTGCAAAAGTCCAGGTAGATGACGTCAACTGCTCCACCCCTGTCCGTCAGTTCCGTAGCCCCGTCATAGAAGGCCACCAAATTGGTCAGGCAGGATTTTCCCCTAGTAAAGCCATGCTGGCTGTCACCAAGCATATTTCTCTTTTTCATGTGCCCTAGCATGCCTTCCAAAAGAATCTGTTCCCAGATTTTGCCAGGCACAGAGGTGAGACTGACTGCTCTGTAATTCCCCGGCTCATCCATTTTCCCCTTCTTGAAAATGGGGGTTATATTTCCCATTTTCCAGCGTTCAGGAACTTCACCTGTCTGCCATGATTTTTCAAATATGATGGCCAGTGGCTTTGCAACTTCATTCACCAGTTCCTTCAGGACCCGCGGATGGATTTCATCAGGTCCCATGGACTTGTGTACATTCAGGTTCTTAAGATGGTCTTGAACCAGATCCTCATGTACAGTGGGCCCTAGGTTTTCACAGTCCCTGCGTCCGCCTTCCAAGACTCGGGTGCTGTGGTCAGAGTCTTTGCCAGTGAAGACCGTGGCAAAGAAGCCATTCAGAACCTCAGCCTTCTCCAAGTCCTGTGTAGCCAGTTCTCGCGAAAGCTTCCGGAGGAGGCCTACATTGTCCTTAGTCTGTTTTTTAGCCGCTACATACCTATAAAATCCCTTCCTATTATCTTTAACATCCCTTGCCAAGTTTAGGTCCAATTGGGCCTTAGCTTTCCTAACTTGGTCCCTGACTACCCTGACAACATCCCTGTATTCATCCCAGGCCACCTGTCCTTGTTTCCACCTTTTATAAGCCTCTTTTTTCTTGTGAATTTTTCTCAGCAGCTCCTTATCCATCCAAGAGGGTCTCCTGGCCCTCCTGCTGCACTTCCTTCTAGTCAGGATGCAACACTCCTGAGCTTGTAGCAGGTGATCCTTGAATATTAACCAAGAGTCTTGGGCCCCCTTGCCCTCTAGGGCTATATCCCATGGAACCTTGCTAAGCTGGTTCCTGAAGAGGCCAAATTCTGCTCTCTTGAAGTCCAGGGCAGTGAGCTTACTGCACACTCTTCTCACTGTCTTGAGGACCTCAAATTCAACCATGTCATGATCACTGCATCCAAGACTTCCCTGGAGAGTCACATTTACAACAGCGTGCATTTCTAAGTTGCTTAGGAATGGTGTTCCTGCCAGCCAAACAATGCCTTGTTATGGGTTTTGCAAATGGCTCTTTTTCTCTTTTAGCCTGGGATTTTGAAGCTTGGCTAGAAAACATGAAATTTCAATAAACCAGAGCTGCATTCCTCATCTAAATCAGATCCTTGTTACCTTCTCACCATTAAACTTTTGTTCTTGTAGTAGCACAACTTTTTGTAGGTAGTAGAACTTCCTATATCTTGAATTTTTTTCTCACAGCTTTGTTTCCTTCCCAGACATGTGAGCCTTGTAGCTGAAGTGATCTGTTACTGTGCTGCCTCTTTATACTGCAGAACTCAATTCCAAAGCTATTGTACCTGACAGATCTTAAGTCTTAGCTTGGGTTGCACAAGAAAATTCCATCATTTCTTTTTCCTCTCATAAAATCACAGTTTCACTGTTATGAGATCTCCATTAAAGATTGTTCAGAAAAAAACATCTCGGGCACTATCAGTGAATATCATAGATATTAATCTTGCTTTTATCCTGCAGCATTTTTCCATTTCACTTCTGTATTTTATCTCTTGGGAAGTTTCTTGTCCATACTTTTGCAGTTACTAATAATGAAGAGCTTTTTTTGTTTGTTTTTACTGCATAATTGAAAGCTGATGAATACTGAAGTACTTTCTTCCCATCTTGCTCACCTCCAAATAATTTGTCATGCTAATTAAGGTTGGATATAGATCAGGAGCAAATACCATTTGAAAGGCTCATGCAGAGCTATTCTATGAAATATTCCTAGTTTGCAAGTGTTTTTCTGAAGATTTCTGTATATTTGACAGATCTGTGATTGCTTGATAAATGAATTTAAAACAAATCAAAGCTATTTATTGATTATATGATATTTTGCCAATATATTATACTTTTTTAACTAATTTGCATTTTATTAACACCAATTTGCTTTCACAGAAATTTTATACAATAGATATGTTCAAAGTATCATTGACTTTTCCCCCCAGATCTGTGCACACTAATTGGCTTGAGTCAAACCTAAGAATTTCCAGTGAAGAAAATATTTCTTCATTTATCAAAAGAATTATTAAGTATTAAAAATGTTGAGTATTAAAGTATTAAGAAGTATTAAAGTATAAAGAGAAGTATTAAAAATCATGAGTTTATGTGCAGTATCTGAAAATCCCTGAGAGCTGCATTTAAATATCAGAGGGGCTCAGATAACTTAAAAGGCAAAATTTGTTTCAAAATACAGAAAAATCTTGGGGTTTTCTTTAGGTGACATCTTTGGTTGTCATCATACATATTCTAGCAACTTCTCAACATGTGGTAAGCCCCCCCCCCCCAAAACAGAAAAGCTTAAATCCTCGCAACTACTGAACTCATCATCTTTTAATAATCAGATGTTGGTGGTTTTTTTTCTTTTAAATTTTGTGGCCTCTGGTGATTGGAGAGAGAGGGTGACTACAGGAATCCAGAGAAGCACTGAGGGTGTTTGGAGGTATGCTGCACATGGCTTTGATGGCTTGATGATAATTTAGAGCTTCCTCTGGTCACTTCTTATGTGACTCTTATGAGTGTTGGAAGTATAATCATCATATTTTTGACACAGAACTAATGTTTTGTAGCCTTTCAAATTACCTTGTATGCTTTAAACTCATATGTGGAATGACTGATATGGTAAGCTCAAATGCAGGTCTGTGTCACCCGAGCCCTGGGCATGACTGTGGTTATTTTTTGGTGACATTTATGCCACTAATTCCTACTTGAAGTAGTGATTTATACTCGTTGGGGAGTAATTTTCTCACTTTTAGATGATGGTTCTTGACATCTTAAATACAAATGTGTTTAGAAATTGTTAAATTGACTGATTTACAAAGAGAGAAATATACCTGAAAATTGGTTTTCTATCTGTTTCAGCTTAGTAAAAAAAAAGTGGTATATTGATTTTTAACAAAATTGTCTAGTTTAAAGAAGTGTTTTGTACCTGCTACTTCAGCCAGTTTGTGTGTGTCAACAGAAGCATTTTCACACTGCCAGTGGTACAGGTCCACTACTGATAGGACTAAAGAGCTGTAGAGCACTCTCTCTCTGTGCAAAGTCACCCTGCTACATCCAGTACAACAAAGCAAATACAGAGATGACATTGCACATTTTCTTTCCCTGGACTGACTCCAGAGAACCCCTAGTGTAGAGCTGCTCTGGAGTCACATCTGCTCTATGCAGAGAGCCAGGCATTCAGTTCTGGATAGAAATAGTGTGTAGCAGTTAACAGTTCTTTGGTCTGGTCCACTTCAAGGGTTTTCTGTTATTTTGGGTTTTAATTTACTTCAGTTGCTGCATAGTAACTCAAGGAATATAAATAGACTCCTTATGCAGCTGTGGACATCACAGGTCCATGGGAAGGCACCTGCAAATTAAGTTCTTTGGGGTAGTTGCTGTTCTGAATCTGCTGTTACCCTAACCAAGGGGATTGTACTTACTACTAAGATCAGTTTTATGTATTTGACATTAAATCTTCCTGCTTCACATAGGTCAGGTACCAGTTTCATTTTATCTGAACAAAATAGGGTAAGGCAAAACTGAGGAACCTAGCTACTCTTTATTTTTGGCAAAAATCAAGCTTTAGATTTTAAATTTTAGTTATAGACTGTCTAATATTGAAGTTTCAGCACTTCATCAGGAAATAACAGTGGAAGGAGAGAACTGGCAGATCTTGCTGTGTTTGTGGTTTTTTTCTCGTGCTACATTTACATGACTGAAGCTGCATTTTCGACAAACAGCATTGAATGCAAAAGCAGAAAGCCATGGAATGCAGTGGCTGTTTCAAGGTTGGCTCAGTAGTGCTATGAGAGTATCAAACCTGGGAATATCTAGGTAGGAGGAGGTCACAGAGATGTTACAGGTTTTATTTCTTAAGAGGAAAAAAAAATCTTCAAGGCTTTATTCCTCTTTCAGGTTAGTTTCAGTGAGTGTTGTTTAGGATCTCATTTATCAAATGTTTTTTTATTTCTTCAGTAGCTCTTCCATTTTGATCACATTTACAGTAATAATCCATTTCTTCCTCCCACTCCTCCTACACAACATCCACACACAACTAATTTATAACCTAATGGCTTGTTTATCAACAGCATTTACAATTATATACATTCCACTTTCTTTCAAGGGTATTTTGCAATATGGGTAGTACTTAAATGAGGTAAGTTTATTCAGTCTGGCTGTGACATGCCCTGGATATTTTGCAATACAAAAATGGGTATCACTGAAAGGCTAACTTGTTAATGAGTTTACTCTTTATGTATAATTTCATAGAATCATAGAATAGTTAGGGAAAGGGACCTTAAGATCATCTACTTCCAACCCCCCTGCCATGGGCAGGGACACCTCACACTAAACCATATCACTTCCATTTATTAGATGTATTAGCTGTTTTCTGCTCCCTCTGCTGTGACAGTATGTCCCTTTATGGAGCTGGCCTGTAAAATTGAATCACTGAGCTGATCTAGGTAGGAAAAAACAAGTCAAAACTTTCCTTTCTCTGCTCTGGCTGGCTTATTTCTGACACTCATTTTACACTGCATTCCAACAAAATATTGCTTTGGTACAGCTGAATAACAAGTGAATTATAGAGTGGGGCTGGGGGAAATGGGCAAAGCTTTAGGAAAATAAAATGCTCTTAAGCTAGAACTAGACTAGGAGAAAGCAAAAGAGAATGGGTCAAGAGCAGTGCAGGATTTAACATTTCCAGTATGGATGTCTGTGAAGTGCATTTTGCATAACATGCTGAAATTCCAGTGTGATGAGTGCCTCTCTGGTTCTGATTGCCTTTAAAATTAAGATTTCATTAGAATTCATGAGTCATCCTGTCATTCTTGAGCCATGTGTTTTTGTTCTTTTGAAATGTGTCTTTTATATGTGTATGACCTGATAATTTTTAGTGCAAATTAATACACTAACCAAAAAGTGCTTTTTTTTGGCCTATTTGGGTATATATGTAGGAAGTACTCAGGGCTTGTACCACTGATAAAGTTGGTGGATGAGCACCAAGGAAATCTTTTTACTGAATATTTTCAATTATTGTGAAAGCCCATAAATATATGAGCAAAACTGATCCCGTTTTGCTTCAGGTTGTTCATGTTCTTAAAACCCTTGACACAAAGCAAAAAATTTATGTAATTCTGAGCAATCCTTTACATGACCATTATAACCCCTTTCTTCTAGAGTCTTAATCTTTGAGGTAACTCAGTTTTATCCATCTTGGTTTTAATTTGTCTGATCTAATAAAAACATTCAGCATTACATTGCATATTATAGTTATAAAAACACTTCTCTTGGTAACAAACACTTGCATGTGGTATGATAACCTGGTTGAATCTCTTTCACTCGATTTCATAAGTGTAGACTTAGATTTAGCACAACCTGTGCTACCAGTACAGGTCAGACTCACTGCGGTAATTTTTTTTTGTTGTGAAGAATTAGAAATTATTAAAAAAAAAAAAAGCAAAAAAAGCTCTTCGGAACTGACATGCTTTACCAAAAAGCCCATCAGAAAGGAAAGGCAAAGATGTTACTCTCCAGTAGCTCTCCCTTGTGCGTCAACAGTTTAGGAAGCAGTGAAGGCAAATCGAAGTGAGTGACAATGCTGTTGAACTGGCATTAGCCTGGGCATACTCAGCTAGGCCAATCTTGCTGGCTTTCAGATACTTTTCACTACTTTGCCCTGTATCTTAGACTGGATAGGAGAGGGCGGATGTTCTCCCATGCTCTGAACATACAATAGCTGTGCTGGCTTGTATAGGCATGCATTAAATCAAGGTGTCCAGCACTGAGGGACACACTGCAACATCTGCATATGACTAAGAGTCAGAAGATATACAGCATACTTTGTCAAGCTGCAGGGGTGGAGGAGATGTCCCCACCCCAGCAGAAGTTAGTGAGAGGACTTCTGGAGAGCTGCTTGTTTGTGCTGGCTGGGTGTGCAGCTGGGTCACAAAGTGATTTGGGAATTGCTGAATTTAGCAGCTTCTTTCTGTGTTTTTTCCCAGCTCTGCAGAGCTGTGCCATGGAAAAATGGGAGCACCCACTACAGGTTTCCAGCAGGGGAGTGTGCAGCAATCTCCCAAATCTGGCTGACCATCCCATCACTGCAGAACAGGAACTGACATATCTGATAAATAGCTTTCTCTATATTCACTGCTTTCTTTTTTTTTTCTCCCCTTTCAGTTTTCCAGAACTTTCTTTGCTTCTTGCATGAATTTTAACAATATAGGTGTTGTTTTTTCAGTAACTGCTAACCTGTATCCCTTTCACGTGGCCTGTTTTCCAGAACATGGGCTACAATGCTGTGTGTAGCTTGTCAAATGCAGCTGAGACTGCCAAAATGTCTAAGCCCAGTGGGATGAATCAGAGGTGGGGGGCATTCTGAAATCTGAAGGATTTTTCTTGGGTTTTTTTATTCAGACAAGCATGGTCAGATTTCATTTAGTAATTTTATTTTTTGTGTTTGTCTCAGTGGCAGAAGGGGGTATTCATTCTAGGTCAATGTTTTTCAAATTTTGTTCTTCAGTTAGCTAAAATGCAAGTTTAGGCACCAAGATAAGGCTTAATTCCTATTAATACTCAGTATTTGCAGCTCCCATTGAAAGCAAATGAATACAGCTTTCCATACTTCAGTGTGGTTTTGTTATGATTAAACAGACACTCATAAAACTTAGGCAAGCTGGAGTCAAGTTTCACATGAAACTGAACTGACTTTTTTGTTAATGGGATCCTTGTAATCAGTGATTACCAGATGGATGTGAAATGTGTGAAATGCCAGCAGGAACGGGAGTTAGGAGGTGGGAATGATGCCAAACACCTCAAATCTTCTCCTGACAACCTTTCATTTTAAATTTCTGCTCTGCACATAGATAAAGCAGCATGGTTTCTATAAAATGTTCAGCTATGGTTTCACATGAAGTTGATGTTACCAATAAAGAGAGTGACTTGTAAGTGAAAACTTACTTGCTTTAAATAGCAGGTTTCACTCATGATGGCTCCCCACTTTTTTCCAGTGGTCATAATTTTAAGTATCCTTACAATAGGTCTAATGAAACCTGCCAGTCTTCTAATTCCAGCAACTATCATATGCTGTGGTTTGTAATTTTGATCTGAAGAGGAGAGTAAGACTTCTGGGCTCCTTTTCTATTGAGCTAGAGATGTCCCACATAGCCTGCAGAAACATACCCAGGGCTGTTACCCACCTGCAGCACAGGAGAGTAATGTTTCCTCTGCATGAGGTGGCATTGGCTCATTCATTGTGCCATCTGTTCTCCCACTTGTGATGGAGAGTGGGTGATACCTCATAAAATTAAGAAAAATGAAACACCAAAACATTACTGTTTTCCCTGGTTGGAGTTTTCATCCAAAAAGGAGTAAATGAATGTGGACTGTTTACTTTTCCCCCAGTGCGTGTCCTGTTCTCTGGAAGGGGTGTTTTATTTTCTTCTTTCTTTTCAGAAATGCAGTGCTAGACACTAAGTGGCCCTGACCAGAGGGGCCTCCATCAGCTACTGTACATTAAATTTCCTGGCTGCATTTCCAAATGGTGTTCATCTGTTGATTTTGCTAGCACTGTTAGTACATCACTGAAAATATCTCAGGCCTGCATGGGAGACAGACACAAATGAATCATGGACTTGCTTTCCTCCAAGGGTGCAACCCAGCTATGAGCCCAGGTTGGTAAGGTGGTGATGCATTCAGATCCTGGCTGAGGCTGAACTAGGGGGTAAATGGGCTGGGTATAGGTCTTGTTCTATTTGTGGTGATGCTCAATTCAGGAAAAGAAAGAATAGTAGTGGAAAGTCAGCCATGTAATTGCATCAAAATCATAGCTTCCTGCAGAAATTGCTATATGTAAGACCTGAATCGACTCATCATGTTCAAGCTATATCTGCAGGGCAAGCAGCTTGTCAGAAAGGGCTGTGAAAGGGGGTCTTTTCAACAAGGTGCCTACTGAAGCTAAGAAAGTGTCCTAGAAGGCATACAAGCTCTTCTGGCTATTTGACTTTATAGAAAAAGAGAAAGCACTGAGGGGAGGAAAAAAAAAAAAAAAAGAAGAATCACACACACACAAAAAGAAAACCAAACAAACCCAGATTTGTCACTGTTCTTGTTTTTTAAACTCTTAGTTTTCAGTTCTTTCAATGCTTTCCTGCCATCTCCCACCAACTTTCTGCATGTGTGCATTTCAGTGGGGGAATTAATCTGCTCAGAAAGCGCATGCTTGTTCTGCTTGTCTGAGTTTTCCATTTAATTGGTTTTCATGACAAAACTTCAGCTCCCTTTATGTTAGTGATCCACATGCAACTATGTGAGTCCTGGGTGATGAGTCTGGGTGAGGGTGCTCCATTTACTGCTTCTTTAGAGAGACACACATCTGTAACTTGCTCATGGCTCATTTAAAGCCTGAAAAAGTTGGTAAAAAAAATTTAATTGGCATTCCTGAGGTTGGAACTCAGCCCAACTGCTGTCCATCAGGAAGAAATTCAATTATGGTCGTGGTAGCATAATTAAGCAGAAGATCCCAATGAAGGGGAATGATACATTCCTGATGTTATATTCCTGATGATACAGGGTATAAGAGTGATGTGGCAGCATCGAAACCCTGTCCCAGAGGACAGGAACCTCCAGGCTCAGAGGAAAACAGCACCATGTGATAAGGAATGTGACGTTTAATGTGAACCAGTTAGTCGATGTCTTTTTACATGTTGCATATTTGTTGAGAGGAATAGTCAAAGGCTGGGAGACACTAAGTGCCTGTGTATCAGTTTACTTCTCTACTGAGATGGGATGGATTATAGATGCAGCTTCACTTAACCACTGCCCTCTCCCTCCCTCCCCACCCCTTTTTTATTTTTGCTTATTTTCAGAGAAACCAAATGTATTTCCATTAAGAACATGCACCTCTTGTGTTGTTGTGATTTGTGTAATTCCTAAAATTAAACAAAACTATTAAAGAATAATTGTTTCTGTTCACATTAACAGCACACAGCTTCTCCAGATGTGGCATTTGACAGCCAAACAGCTGCTGGCTATTAAATGTGCCTTAAATGTACCTTCATTCCTTTGTTGTAAAGGGAACAGAAGTGTAGGGATGTTTATGGGGTGATAGGCAGATATTTTGGCCACATCAGATTCCAGCAAATTTTAACTGGTTTCTCTGCTATAGTTGCAGTATGTACGTGATTTAACCCCTATCATACACCTTGCCTTATGGAGCTCTCTTCTTGGGAATGGAGTAAGATTCTTTCTAATCTCACACCTCCCAAGCAGCAGTACCAGCACTTTTTTTGCAACATCTGGGACATCTCGCTCCAAGGGCACTGCAGTTCTTTTGCTAAGAGGCTGCTGCTGCTAGTGGCTGGCTTTCCAGCTCTCTCTCCCTTTGAAATACTGGATGAATTTTTTGGTTTTGAGAAACTTACATAAAAAATTAAGTTGGAAATAATTTGAAAAGATATATTGCCACTTTTTAAAGCTTGTTTTTAAAGTATTTCTTCCTAATGGCAAAAGGCAGGCGTTCTTTTCTGTTTGTACCAACATGTTACACTTTTTGCCCAATATATTGTTTTTTAGAGTGGTACATGTGAGGTTGGACGTAGAATGAATGGAACTCAGTTTCATGAGATAGGGCTCAGATTCCTAAGCCTGAACTCTGAAGATATGCTTACTGGGTGTTGACTGTTGTAATAATACCACTGATCCTTGGGGAGCAGAACCACACTGTAACTATTCTCTATCAGCTCAGAATCTACTAAACTTGTAAGAGCTCAAGAGAATGCAACTTTTTTTCCTCTAACAAAAGTATTTTGTTTTCTTGGCAAGATTTTGTTCTTCACATTGATTGTTGGACTGGAAATTCTTTGCTATTTAGTCTTAACTGGATAAGATAATAATGTAAAAATCCTAATGTATTTACTTGAAGAAAATCTAGGAATCCTACAAAAGTGGATTAAAAGAGACTGTAAATCCTGTAAAATAATATAGAACATAAAAGAATAAACTTGTCCTACAGATCTGTTAAGATTTATATGCCTAATTTTATTCTTAATTTAACTCTTTCTAGTACAAATTAGATGAAATATTATGTAATCCAGGTCTCATTCTCTCTCATATTCTAAAGTCTTTATTTCCGCAATGGAATGCATTGTTATAAAGAAGGGGCATACCACCTGAAACAGTTTGCCTTGAAATTTGCCATGTTTTTTAATCTATCTGAACTAGCTCATCCTCCATAATTCAAATGCAGAAACTAATTTCTTTCTCTAGATCTGCTCCTTAGGCTTAGCCAAGCAGGAATCTGATGTCACAAATGCCCCCTCACAGAGCTGAAGCATGTGCTTAACCCCTAGACTCTGGAATTAATTTCCTGTCAAAACCTGACTCTCTGGTATTGGCATCTGGCTGTAAATCTTGGTTTAAAACTTTTTTTTTCCCCAATTGTTTATGGTGTGTATTTGTGCTTTCACTAAACACAGGAGAGTGACCCCAGCACACCAATGTTGAAATTATTTCAAATAAGATTGTATGTCTTCGGTATTAATATTTTGCAATAAATGCCTTGGGACAAGTTGTTGGTACATCCATTGTTGTCACATAACTGCTGTTAGAAAATAATAATACCAGTTCCCAAGGAAAACCAGGGAGAGCCAAGGTCTCACAAGTGGTACCAGCTGCAGACCTGGGACTCTTCATGGAGCTTTTTAGTTCCTGGCTATTTGATAAACATGAAACAAGTGTGTATTAGTGGAAGCTGATCTGTCTTCTGCTGCTTCTCCTGAGAAAAAAGACAGACTGCAAGGATGCTTTTGACTGTTTCAGAAGCCACTGGTGTCCACACCTCACGCTTTCTTTCTGGTGCCATCATACTCTGGCTCTAGTTTTGGACCAAATATAGTTTTTTGAATCAGTTACATGCATTATTTAATAAAATTCCCTCTGCATGTGCAACTAGAACTTCACTGCCTAACCCTGTGAGGACAGCATGGTTTATTTAGCTGGGTGGCATTGACCTCTGTAGGAATTTAAGTCCCATTCACATACAAAGCACATGCTAGGCACAATTATTCTTTTGAGTCCCAGCTGAAACACTGATTTTCTGTAAAAACTATGCAGCCATTGATAAATAATTAATTACAAAAAGCCGATAGAACCTAGAAATCAAAATGGTGCAAAGATGTACCAGAGAACAAAATGTGAAAACAATTTTAAAGTCTGCTAAGTGAAAACGTGGGAGAAACTAAAAATATCTTTGACGTGGTATGCAGTTAACCTCTAGCAGTGAAATCCTGCATGGATATGGCAACTTGTAAGCCAAAGAGAACTGCCCTGTTCTCTTTGAATAATATAAGAGAATAATAAGAAAATTCTTGGAGGATGTGCCTAGAAGGATATTGGCTACTACTTTTCAGATATGACATGAAATTATGAGTAAGGTTGGGTGCTCTCCTTTTCCTCCAAGCTGCTAAAAGTTATGCTGAGAGACCATCTTCCTTCATTATAGCTGTAGGTTCTGCTTTCCTGTGAAATGTCTTAATTTTCCCAAAAATGAAATTTAGCAACCAACCCAAAGTTTACAAAAATGAATATTCTAATCTTTTATTGGCTTCTACATTAATCATATCATGCTATGTAAGCAGGATGAGTTGTGCATCTACCTTCATATACTTTAGAAAGCTTTTGCATGTAGAAAGCGTATACTTTCTCCCGTATGATCACATGAAAATGCTTTTAGCATTCTCTGAGGATTGATTTTACAAAACAAATTAACTCCCACATTTGAATGGATGTAATTTTTCTGATTGTTTTTAAAGATTACCTATTTGCATAATTTAATTATTAAAATCCAAAACATCTAAGTTTAGAAGATGCTGGCAACAGCACAAAGGTGTAATGGTATTAATGATGCAGAAATGTACCTGTGAATCTCACAAAACCAAAAGCAGTTTTGAAAAAAATGCTTTCTGCAGAAGCTTAATACTGTGTGCCCTCTAGAGCTGATCAATTTACCTTCCCTGTGCTTCTAGTTTCCATGTGAGGTTTAACACTTCTATTTCTTTCTAAGCAGGTGTGAAAGCCAAGAGCTTGATGTTGAAATAAGGAGTCTGATACAGAAGAGTAACACTTGCCAGTCTGGTGAGGACCCCAAACCTATTGCCCAAGAGAGTCAAAACCTCAGAGAGCTTCATGTTCCCTTAAGGTAAACACAGGCTGCTTTTGCAGTGTTTATCTGCCAGGAAAGGACATCCAGGGCATATTCCCTGGGTGACTTGATTTAGATTTTTGAAATGATGCAATGAACTTGCTATACTTTTATTTTTTTTCTGATACAGCTTCTATCTGTTATGAAGAAGACTGAGGGAGAAGATATGTTTTATAGTGCTTTAAAAAGTCACCTAAACCCACTGATGATCTGAAGTGCCAGTCCCTGTAGCCAGCTGTGCTTTTTGGATTGTGCTTTTTGTCTCTAAATTGGAGAGACATCAATTTGATAGATGAACCACTTGGTGGATAAAAAGCTGGCTGGATGGTCGCACTCAAAGAGTTGTGGTCAACGGCTCAATGTCCAGTTGGAGATCAGTAATATATAGTATCCCTCAGGAATCAGTGTTGAGTCAGGTCTTGTTCAACATCTTTGTCACTGACATGGACAGGGGGACTGAGTGCGCCCTCAGCAAGTTTACTGATGACACCAAGCTGTGTGGTTCGGTTGATACACTGGAGGGAAGGAATGCCATTCAGAGGGACCTTGACATGCTTGTGAGGTGGGCTGATGCCAACCTTATGAAATTTAACCATGCCAAGTACAAGGTCCTACACCTGTATCAGAACAATCCCAGGCACAGCTACAGGTTGGGCAGAGAAGTGATTCAGAGCAGCCCTGCAGAGAAGGACTTGGGGGTGTTGGTTGATGAGAAACTGAATGTGAGCTGGCTGAAACTGAATGTGTGCGTGCGCAGCCCAGAAAGCCAACTGTATCCTGGGCTGCATCAAAGGAGGGTGACCAGCAGGTCAAAGGAGGTGATCCTGCCCCTCAGCTCTGCTCTTGTGAGACCTCACTTGGAGCATTGTGTGCCGTTCTGGTGTCCTCAACATAAAAAGGACATGGAACTGTTGGAACAAGTCGAGAGGAATCCACAGTAATGATTAGGGGACTGGAGCACCTCCTGTATGAAGACAGGCTGAGAAAGTTGGGGCTGTTCAGCCTGGAGAAGAGAAGGCTGCGTGGAGACCTCATAGCAGCCCTCCAGTATCTGAAGAAGGCCTACAAGGATGCTGGAAAGGCACTCTTCATTAGCGACTGTAGTGATAGGACAAGGGGTAATGAGTTTGTTAGAAGAGGGTGAAATTTTATGTTAAAAATAATTATATTTGAAAGTTTGTAAATCAGTAGAAGGCCTATATATATTAACAGGTTGTAACTTTGCTGTTCTGTACCTTAGGTGTAACTTTGCTGTTCTGTACCTTAGTTGTAATTTCGCAGTTCTGTACTTTAGTTAATCTATAACTAAGCATCACAATGGTAGTCTTAGCAGTAGAAATTAACACAGTCATATATGAAGAATGGTGCATGGGTGGATTTAAGAAAGTATTGTAAAACCGTATCCAAGCAGAACATACAGATTGACCAGAGGCAGCCAAGTGAAAACAAGAGAATGCTGGCATCCACATAATGGTTGGGGCCTGTCCAAAGAACAGACAGGTGAAAAGGTGTCATGGTTTGAGCATGTTTTGAGGGTGTTTTTTGTTCAAGGTTTTTTCCAGCCAGGTGGAGGAGGGGAGGCCGGGAGGAAGGAGAGACAGGACACCTGACCCAGGCTAGGCAAGGAGGTATTCCATACCATAGCACGTGATGCCCAGGATGCATACTGGGAAAGAGAAAGCTGGAGGGGAGAGCTGGAGAGGAAAATGGAGGAGGGAGCACATGGTGCTCGGCCAGGAAGGGTGGAGTGAGTTATGGGTCGGTGGCTGGTGGGGTGTTGTATTCTTTTCACTTGCTGTTTGCTGTATCATTATTATTTGTAGTAGTGAATGGCAGTAGGGGTTTTGTGTTATGCCTTAGCAATTAAACCGTTCTTATCTCAATCCGTGGGGGCTACATTCTTTGGATTCTCCTTCCTAACTCTCCGGGAGTTGGGGGACTTGGTTTAAACCACGACAAAAGGACAAAGCAAAGAATTCTTACTTCATCTGAGGAAGACTCCTTACTTCATCAGGATGACCACCAGAGGGGGGCTGCGCAAGTGCAGAAGAGGCTGATGCCGTAATACACTGATGAGGCAATCCCTGATGCATATGTATTAGTTAAGGTAGCAATTTAGGTTTAATATGCATTAACTGCGAAACTTTGATGTATAAATTGCGAACGCGATGCGATGAGGTCAAAGCCAGATTTGGGCGAGTGCCCCTGGTTTCCCAGCGCTGCAATAAAGCACCTCATATAACCATTCCGGTGGTTATGTGTGCATTCTTACGCTAACAGGTTCAAACAAACAGGGGAAGTTCAGGTTAGATATAAGGAAAAAGCTCTTTACTGTGAGAGAGTTGAGGCACTGGAATGGGTTGCCCAAGGAAGTTGTTAATGCTCCATCCCTGGCAGTGTTCAAGGCCAGGCTGGACAGAGCCTTGGGTGACATGGTTTAGTTGTCCTTACTCATGGCAGGGGGTTTTGAACTTCATGATCTTAAGGTCCCTTCCAACCCATAGAATACTTATTCTATGATTCTATAACACAGATCCACAAAACTGTATATCCTAAGAGTACTGACATTTCTTTAGATTGCTGTGATTGGTAGTTCTGACTTAACTGAGCAGGGATAGGCAGAACAAAGATCTTTGGGAGTTTCAGAAAGTTTGTTGGATAAAGAGTAAGAGAGAAGAAAAAAAATTATTCAGACCCACACTTGTGTGGGTACTACAAACAGAAAATTGTGAGCCACCTGCTAAGAATGGTAGGTAGTCTTTGCTTGCAGTGAAGCAGCGGTTAATAAGCACAAGAGAAACTTCTTCAAGGTTTCTGTCTCAGTTTCCCTCTTCTCTGAAATAGCAAGCTGGGTTTTATCATGCAGTAGAAAGTCAAAAGGAAATTCCCATTTTCTGCAAACTGGGAAAAGGAGGAGAGAGAGGGATGGAGGAGTGGTTAAGCCATGAATGCCATGTACCTGCAAGAGATGACACTTACTTGCCTATGTGACTCCGCTATGGGGTGGGAGTAAGGAAACCTCAGAAGACTGCACCCTGGGGCAAGATGGGGGAAATTAATGCGGAGGTAAAGGAGAGATAACTCTCTTCTATGAAATCCAAAATTACATGTAACATCTTTCACATGTAAACCGCCATCTCCAAAGTGACTCATGACTTTAGGGCATGCAGGTCAGCTGAACCTTAGGAGATGCCCCAGAGTCAGGTTAATGGGATTAGAAACTGTGAGAGAGAAGCCACAGAAACGAATGGGGATTCCTGGCTGCAGAGGAAGAATAAGCATGGTGAAACATAAGTCAGCACAGAATCAAACAGCATTGAGCTATGAAATTTCAGGGCAGAACAGCAAGCCACAAATGGCCTGTGGTGTTGCCTGGTTCCCCATGTTAGCTTCCCACCAATAGGAGATATGTAGGAAAGTATTTGGGGCATGTGGGGAGGAAAAAGGATGTGCTCACCTCAACTGTTTCTGTGGAGTGCTTCAGCAGTTTGAACACAACACCATGGCAGTGCTTAAATCTGTAGAGCTTTTGTGCTTTTTGCATTTATAGTACTTGTTTGCTTGTGAAAGGTCTGTGTATTGTTTTCATAGCTTAAAGGAGGAAGGTTTATTATATTCCTGCACTAGAAACATGCTTGCCATTTTTTTTATATACTTTTAAGTCGAACAGCTTTTCACTTGGCTGGTTATTGAATTGGATTGTGATAAACTGTGATAAGCTCCAACAGCCTCAGTATAAGATGGTAGTTAGTACCTGTGTCAGACTGTGTTGTTTGAAAAAGGAGCTAATGTTTTTCATACTTGTTATACTTTCAGTTATGAGGGCTATAAATTAGTATTTAAAGCAAACAAACAAAATGCAGAAAATCTCAGTTCCTGAAATTAGATGCTGATTTAGACTTAAAAGAGAAAAATCTGTATTTAGGAACAAGGAAAAAGTTAATAATGAAACAAAAGTGTACCCTCCTCTGTAGTGCTGTCACTCATCAGGAAGTTGTTTGTCAGAGCCAGCAAGTAATATCTATTCTGTACCTTTTTTCTGGAGTGAAGAGTATAAATTGAATGCTGCAAAATGGCATTTCCTTCTGAGCTTACAGAATCACAGAATCCCAAGGGTTGGAAGGGACCTCAAAAGATCATCTAGTCCAACCCCCCTGCAAGAGCAGGGAAACCTAGAGTTCATCACACAGGAACTTGTCCAGGCAGGCCTTGAATATCTCCAATGTAGGAGACTCCACAACACCCCTGGGCAACCTGTTGTAGTGCTCTGTCACTCTTACAGTAAATAAGTTCTTCCTCATGTTAACATGGAACCTCCTATGCTCCAGCTTACACCCATTGCCCCTTGTCCTACCACTGGATATCACTGAAAAAAGCCTAGCTCCATCATCCTGACACCCACCCTTTACATATTTGTAAACACTGATGAGGTCACCCCTCAGTCTCCTCTTCTCCAAGCTAAAGAGACCCAGCTCCCTCAGCCTCTCCTCATAAGGGAGATGCTCCACTCCCTTCATCATCTTTGTGGCTCTGCGCTGGACTCTTTCAAGCAATTCCCTGTCCTTCTTGAACTGGGGGGCCCAGAACTGGATGCAATATTCCAGATGCAGCCTCACCAAGGAGAGTAGAGGGGGAGGAGAACCTCTCTTGACCTACTAACCGCACCCTTTCTAATGCACCCTAGGATGCCATTTGCCTTCTTGGCCACAAGGGCACATTGCTGGCTCATGGTCATCCTCCTGTCCACCAGGACCCCCAGGTCCCTTTCCCCTTCACTCCTTTCCAGCAGGTCAACCCCCAACCTGTACTGGTACATAGGGTTGTTCTTCCCCAGATGCAAGACTCTACACTTGCCCTTGTTGAATTTCATCAAGTTTCTCCCCACCCAACTCTCCAGCCTGTCCAGGTCTCACTGAATGGCAACACAGCCTTCTGGTGTGTCAGCCACTCCTCCCAGTTTAGTGTCATCAGCGAACTTGCTGAGGGTACACTCAGTTCCCTCATCCAGGTCGTTGATGAAAATATTAAACAGCACTGGTCCCAGCACCGACCCCTGAAGGCCTCCACTAGTCACAGACCTCCAGTTAGATTAGGCCTGCCTGGACAAGCTCCTGTGTGATGTACTCTAGGTTACCCTGCTCTTGCAGGCGGGTTGGACTAGATGATCTTTCGAGGTCCCTTCCAACCCTTGGGATTCTGTGATTCTGCCCCATTGACCACAACTCTCTGCCTTCTTCCTTTCAACCAGTTCTTGATCCACCTCACTACCTGATCATCAAGCAACCACTTCCTTAGCTTATCTATGAGAATGCTGTGGGAGACAGTATCAAATGCCTTACTGAAATCAAGAAAAACCACATCTACTGCTCTACCATCATCCCTCCACCTAGTCACTTCCTCATAGAAGGCTATAAGGTTGGTCAAACATGACTTCCCCCTCATAAAAGTATGTTGGCTGTTCTTAATAACCCCCTCATCCTTGATATGCTTAGAGATGGAGTCAAGAATAAGTTGTTCCATCACCTTTCCAGGGACGGAGGTAAGGCTGACCGGTCTATAATTACCTGGGTCCTCCTTCTTGCCCTTCTTATAGACTGGTGTGACATTTGCCATCTTCCAATCCTCAGGCACCTCTCCCGTTTCCCACAATTTACCAAAGATGATGGAGAATGGCCTAGCAATGACCTCCACCAGCTCCCTCAGCACCCGTGGGTGCATTCCATCCAGACCCATCGATTTATAGATGTCCAGATTGCATAGCTGATCCCTAACCCAATACTCATCTACCAAAGCAAACTCCTCCTTTGTCCTGACTCTCTGGGGCTATAGGAATCTGGGGCCCCTGGGGAGAGTCTGCAGGAGTAAAGACAGAGGCAAAGAAAGCATTGAGCACCTCTGCCTTCTTTATATCCTCTGTCTCCAGGGCACCCACCTCATTCAACAGTGGGCCTATATTGCCTCTTATGTTAGTTTTATTTGCTATGTATTTGAAGAAGCCCTTTTTATTGTCCTTAACCCGACTAGCAAGATTAAGTTCCAAAGAGGCCTTAGCTGTCCTAATTGCCTCCCTACATCCTCTAACAACTGTCCTATATTCCTCCCAGGTGGCCAGCCCCTCTTTCCATAATCCATAGATTCTCCTTTTCCACATGGGTTTGCCCAGCAGCTCCTTGTTTAACTACGCTGGTCTCCTAGATCCCTTACTTGATTTCCTACCCATTGGGATGCTCTGATCCTGAGCTTGGAAGAAGTGGTCCTTGAATGCTGACCAACTATCTTGAGCCCCTTTACCACCTAGTACCCTTTCCCATGAGATTTCCCTTAGCAGTTGATTGAAGAGGCCAAAGTTGGCCCTTCGGAAATCCAGAACTGTGGCCTTGCTAAGTATTCTATTCCTCCCACACAAGATCCTAAACTCCACCATCTCATGGTCACTGCAGACAAGGCTGCCATTGACAATCACCACTTCAACTAAACCCTCCTTGTTGGTGAGTACTAAATCTAGCAGCGCTCCTCTCCTATTTGGTTTGTCCACCATTTACATTAAGAAGTTATCATCAATGCACTGGAGGAACCTCCTAGACTGTGAATGATTGGCTGTGTGAGTCTTCCAGCAAATATCAGGGTAGTTAAAATTCCCCATGAGGACTAAGGCATGTAGTTGCGAGGCTACTTCCAGTTGCCTATAGAAAGCCTCATTAACTCCTTCGTCCTGATCAGGAGGTCTATAATAGACCTCCACGACTGTATCACCTGTACCAGTCTGTCCCTTAATTCATACCCACAGACATTCCACTTTCTCCTCATCTGCCCCTGGACAGAACTCAATACATTCTAGTTGCTCTCTCACATAAAGAGCAACTCCACCACCTCGCTTTGCTGACCTATCTTTCCTAAAAAGGACATAGCCATCCATGAGCACATTCCAGTCATGTGAGCTGTCCCACCATGTCTCTGTAATTGCCACTAGATCACAGCCTTTAGACTGCACACAGATTTCTAACTCCTCTTGTTTATTCCCCATTCTGTGTGCGTTGGTGTACAGGCATTTCAGGAAGCGAGCAGAGCACGCTGATGGCACTCTCGGGAGGCAGGAGGCCTTCTGGTCTTCATTAATAGTAGAACAATGCCCCACTAGTTCAGCCACGACCCCCTTGCACTTTGAATCTAACCTGAAGCTCTGTGAGTGAGCTCTGCTAACTCTTGTCCTAGTACCCTTTTTATCCTGCAGGACAGGGTCTAAACTATCCTTTCCCACAAATGAAACAATAGATTGATAGTCCTCCCTAGTCCACCATCCTTCAAGCCCTAGCATGTTTCTCTTGGGCTTGTCCCTAACAGGCCCAGTTAAATCCCCTCCCCCCTTTATATCTAGTTTAAAGCCCTGTCAATAAGCCCTGCTAACCCCTGCCCCAAAACCATTTTCCCCCTCTGGGCCTGGTGTATCCCACCTGCCACCAGCAAACCAGGTGTCTCATATAGCAGCCCATGATTGAAAAACCCAAAACCCTGCCTTTGGCACCAGTCACGTAGCCATACATTAATCTGCAGACTCTTCCTATTTATCTCTTCACCCTTGCTTGTAACATGTATGGAGGCAAACACCACTTGCACTCCAGACCCTTTAACCAGCCGTCCCAGGGCCCTGAAGTCTCTCTTCATTGCCCTTGCCCTCCTTGTAATAATTTTATCACTGCCAACCTGAAAAACCAGCAGCGGATAGTAGTCAGAGGGCTGCACCAGATCAGAGAGTTTCTTTTTAACATCTCTAATACGAGCCCCAGGTAAGCAGCAGACTTCCCTGTGGGATGGATCTGGTCGACAAATGGGCCCTTCTGTTCCTCTCAGAAGGGAGTCACCCACCACAATTACTCTTCTTTTCTTCTTGGCTGGGGAAGTTCTAAGGCATGGGGGTGAGTGACAAGCCCTAGGTGACTCACTAGACAGATGTACCTCTCCATCTCCATTTACCTGGCCCTCTAGTTCCAAGACCTCATACCTGTTATTCAAGGGCAACTGGGAGGGAGGAAGGGATTGCAAGGGTTTTCGCTTACGTCTCCAAGGAGAGACCTCCCTCCATACATCCTTGTCCCTTAAGTTCTCTTCTTCTGTCTGACGGTAGGAGGGAAGGGGATCCATCACTTGTTCAACCACTTCCCTCTGCCCCTGCCTTAGGGTATGGCTCCACCAATCTATTTCACTTTCGTGTACTCTGATGGCTCTCAACCTTTTTACCTCCTCCCTCAGTTCAACCACCTGCCTGAGCAGATCATTTATTTGCTCACAGCGAACACAAGCAGTGTCACTGGCTGCCTCCAATACAAGTGCTGTTCTCAGGCATTCGCTGCAGCCAGAGACCTACACAGCCGCATGTCTGCAGGAACGCTCAGTCTGAATACCCACATTATTACTCACTACCGTTTTTGAACGTGTTGTAACCATGATCTATCTGGTCAATCAATCTGTCTACGTCTCTCCACACAAACAAGCACTCCTTCTCCTCCTGTGCTCCAGGCGAGTCCTCGTGATGAGGCAGTTAGCCCTCTTGCCAGCCTGCTCGCCTGCCCGCACAAACTGCCTCGACCTGCTCTGCTTTGCCTGCTCTGGTCGCCGTGCTCCTGGTCACTGCGCTCCCTGGGCAGGTTTTAACCACTCACAGTTGGTGCCACTCCTCCTGGCTCCGCCCCGGTGAGTCAGCCCCTCGTGTAGGCTGAGCAGCTGGCTCCTGGGCAAGTCCTGTTGAGGACTTGGGGCTCCCTCCTCAGTGGCTCTTGTCGCTCAGAGGTGAGGCTCCTGGAAGTTGATCTCTCCCTGCTCCGCTCCGGTGTTGCAGGTGTCCTCTCTCAAGCTACTCACCTCAGCAACTGACCTCAGCAACTTACATTACTTTTGAGACTGTTATCCAAAAATGGCTGTAAACAAGTTCCCTTTTTCATCAGGATTTTTTTCTATATAACTATACAACGTTATTGTGACTCCAAAGGCAAATAATCTGAGAGAGAGAAATTGCAGGTCTGCAGAACGAACTAATTCTTAGCATATATTTCAGCCTATGATTCCTTTATCTATAGTACTCCAATTGTAGCTTGTTGTGATGCTATTTTTCCCACTCTGGGAGAGGGAAATGAGAGATATTACAAAGAAACATCCTTGCAGGCCACAGCCTGTTGGTGTATTTGTGTCCCTGACACCCACATATGTCTAGTGTAAGGGACTTGAGTGTCTATGTCCTTATATGTAGTTTGTCTAAGTGGTAAACTGGTTTTCAAATGTTAAGCTGAAATGAAAGGTGAGACTTGGAGTAGCTTCATTATTTTACACTGATTAAAGCTCTTCTCAGTTCAATGAAATGTGTGTTTACTTTTGTTAAAGCCATGGACCAAAAAAAGGGAAGCATATGATGAAATAATCTACTGATTAGAGCAATTCACATCTACTTACCTATTCCCCCTGTTTTATGCAACATCACTTATTGCTGCAGTGTGCAGTAGGAATGTATGTGAATGAGGATTGCAATCTCCAGTCTTGCAGAAGCCATAGGCTGTGAAAATGCCTGCTCTCAAAACATTCTGTTTTCTGTAGAGGGGGAAGCTGAAGGCCAAAAGGATCAAGCGATTTTCTATTTTAATATAAGAAATCAAAGAAACACATTTCTTATCACAAAAAAAATGCAGCTTCCTCTTCCAAATGTAAGTATATAAAGCTGATTACATTCCTGGAAAAAGCTAGGGTCAATATTATGCATAAAAATCCAAATATTGCTAAAAAGTATTCCTGCAGAGTGTTTTCATTATATTTAGAGCTTCATCAAGATTTTACATACAAGAAGGATGTTTTTTGGGGGAGGTGAGGGTGGATAAAAGCGTCAAATAGAAAGGGAAGAATAACAACTAAAATAATTAGCAGTGTGTCAACATAAAGTAAGGGTAATAATATATTTAATGGGATGAGCTGGTTAAAAACCCCCAACCAACCAATGAAATTTCCATCACCTGAAAGGTTCTGGCGTGAAGTGAGAGCTAAACCAAAAATCATTTAAGTGCTATCTGTACTTGTAACAAGTCTTGTAAAACTCAAAATAGCCTGTTTGCTACAGTTACAAACTATTATCCAATCATTGTTCTATGAAACTGGGATTTCATCATCAGACCTGAGTTTGCAAATGCTCAGGTACTTGAGTAGCTGTGCCCTAATGGTTTCTTTCGTTGGTGATGGTGGAAAACAGTGGGTAAAGGAAATCCTGAAGCAGAAGCCTGTCCTGTTTTACTTACTGTGAAATGACATCTCATTCCAATTGTATTTGGTTCCCACATATTGAGGCACACATCTACATCTGCACATTTCTCTGTCAGAGCAGGTGCCTAACTGAACAGCACAAAAGCCTGAATCTGGCCTACTGAAGGGAAAATCCCTTTTGTTTCTCTGGGTGAAGTATGTGGACTACATTTAGACAGGAAGAAGTAGATTGTTATGGTTTAGGAGCTGCTTTCATTCTTCAGCTAAAATCTCAGGTTTTATCATTTCACCGTGTGCACCAGAATGGTGAAGGGGTGGGAAGGATAATGTAGCAAGTACTACTGGCAGCATAAGGGCTTCAGGCATAAAGCCAAATGCAAAGCTCAAGCAAAATGTAAGCCAACAGAAGGCTCCCTGTGGCATATGAGGCATGGACTCCAGATGTGTTGCAACCAGAGATGTTTATTGAGTGAGCTTATGGGCTTTTATAGTACTCTGCCTAGCCATCATCAGCCAATGGCTTTACTGATCATGTGCCTTTTCAACCAATCACATTATTGTTCATGTGCCTTTGCTTAAGCAACGGTTTTTCCAAATAAGGCAAGTGCTTGCCCAAACATTTTCTACATAAGGCAAGTGCTTCCCCCCACATGTTCCCCCTGCTGCTACAAACATTATAAGTGCTTGCTCAAACATGTTCTAAGGCAAGTACTTGCACAAGCATGTTTTTTCTGCTGCTGCATTGTTGTTTCCCATTCTCCCATTCTCACACATTCTGTGCCCCCTTAGCCCACAGCTCCCCAGAAGCCACTGAATTTTAACCCAAGTAACCTCAGAGTAAATCTAGCTTCTACAGCTCTGCAACTGAACAGGGCAATAAATAGGCAAACCCCAACAAATCTCACAGCAGATACCTACTAGGAAAAAAAACCCAAAACAACCAAACAACAACAACAAAAAATACCATTTTGTCATAATCAAGGAAAGATTCACTTTTACTTGAATTAAGCCTTTTAATGCTTCTTGGTTTCACTGCAGTTACTGAACAGATGGAATTTTCAGAAGTGATAAGTGGCTTTCATTTTCTTGTGAGTGCCTTTTTTTTAATACTGTAACAGAAGCTTTTCCCATAATAATGATTCAGCACTCTGAAAACGTGAACTTTTATCTTCTTGTGGTACGAATGCTTGCAAGAGGATTCAGTGTTGACCACAGCTTCAAGGCTTTGATTTTTCTCCTATCGCAAGCTTCCCAAAAATGACTAAAATGTTTTTATACTCAGAAGGGTTTGACTTCCTAGGATAGAAACTAAGACAATTTTCATTTTTAAACAGGGAAATAAAACCCAACCTCAAAGCAGCTACTAATAGAAATTAAAGAATATCATAGAAGTAGAACAGTAATGAATAAAAATTACCTTTAAGTAGGTCAGTCCACTTTGTCCTTGCAGGCAGGGTTGTATGGTGCCCCTTGTGAATTAACCTCCGGAGCTTGAGGGGCAGCAAATCCTGCCTGGTCCCATTTGCTTCCTGGGAAGTTTTTTCCATTGCTTTTTCCTGGACTGGCTTATTCCTGCTCCTCACAGCAGTCTCTTCCCAGGAGCTTCTGGCATCCAGCTCCCTGGCAGGCAGCTGCGCTCAGAAGTATCTGAAACCTTCTTCCCTGAGTGTATTCAAACTGATTGCCAAAAAGAGGATGCTTCCCCATTCTCCCCACTCTTTAAAGTAATACAAGGCAATCTGTTCTCTTCTGTCACCGCTGCCTGCAGCATTGGCAGCAATCATAAATGCTTCACAGGCCAAGTATGTGAGTATGAAAGGGGAGAAAAAGAGGAGTGTGAACAGTGGGAGAAAGTTGGGTAAAGGTCTTACTAAGAATTTATGCTGATTAAGAAAATTAAAATTATTTAAATTATGATTCATAGACATTACAGAAGATTTCAGACAATTAGTCAAACTTGCAGGTGCAGGTTTGATCACTATAGTATTTTCTTCATATATTTAATAGTGATTGATCAGTCACTGTCATAAAGAACAGTGGAAGCTAAGGAACAGAAGGGCTCAAGGGGACATTAAGGAAGCATTTTTATAATAAACATAGGTGAGAAGTTATGAACCGCTTTTCTAGAAGAAGCCAGATCTGACCAGCTCTAAGGCAGAAAGCTATCATTCTTCTTGTATTAACTTCAGTTTCTTACACTACTGAACTTCACTTGCTCATCTGGACATCTCTGCTCCATTTCTCTGCTTTGTTTTCCATGTTTACTCAAACTGTGCTAAAATGTAAAGAAAAGTTCATTTACATTCTATAATTCTATATTCAGTGGTGGCTGATGCTACAGTTGCATGTCACAGCACAGCAGCAGGAATCATGTGGTTTTGTTTTGGATGGACAGAAGGAATATGTGAAGGAAGTGTCTGTCTGGAGAGAGTGGGAGGAGAAGTAAAGGATTAAAAATAGGTGAAAGAGAATGTGAGTTACTTATGCTCTTGCTCTAAAATGTATGATGAACTCCAGCTAGAGGCCTGTATAGATGTGTATTTAAAGGTGGCTATAGAAAGTAACACAACTCTGTCCACAGCAGACTACGATGTAATTTTACATGCGTTTCTGGAGAAGCTGGAAGCAGCTGCAGTGTAAGAGCTTGCAAAGTTTGTATTTCTGCACTCACAGATTGCCTTGAAGTCTGACTTTCATGATTTTATTTTTCTGATAAACAGTGAATGCCATGACACAGGCTGACCTGTTCATTTAAAGAGAAAGAGATGAAATAATCAGGGAAATTAAGGTTTATGGGATTTATAAAACTTGCTGACCAGCTTGTCATAGCTGAATCATCACATTTAGCAAATCTTGACTTTGCATGGTAACAGGTGTGATTTCACCACAGTAAAATCTGATTTTTAGTTGTCTGTGGCAAAAGAGTGTTCTCTGCTATTTCTTACTTGTTGACATTTCTTCCACTGAACAGCACTGTTCTTGAACAGCACATTGTTGCCCTGTGGATGGTATTTCCTACAAAGTCTCTTAAAAGGCATTTGACTTCAGGCACTGTGCAAAGGGGCATTTGTGTTATCCACATGAATGCTAAGCTTGCCTAGGTAGACAAAGAAAAGTACCTCATGTTGGTTGTATTCTACCATATTTTGTAAAAAAAACATTTGCAGTGAAGAGTAACAGTTAAGATGGTGCAAGAAAATTTAGCATTTTTAGTATGTAAACATAGAGTAAGAGGCCAGTAACAAAGCAAATAGCTTCTACAGAGGCATGCCTGGCTCAGAGCTTATTGATTGTTAGCAGGGAGAAATACATTTTTCAAAACAAGATGGTAATATTATGCAAACTAATGAGGCCAGTATAAATTGCATTCACTGGTAGTGCCAAACTGCATGCAAACAAGCTATTTCAGCAAACAGCAACACAACTCAAAACTCTCATTCATATCTCTGTTGTGAGAAAGGATGATGTCTTTTGCTGCTCAGTGACTGTGGTAGGCTCACAAAGAGTGAAAATGGACAAATGTGCAGGTCATTTTGCCATGGAAAGGGGGAAATGTGGAGGTGCTTTTGCTGTTCTAGCCTCTTCTATTCCAATAGCTTCACCTCTTACCCCAGGTCTCCCCAGCTCTCTCACAGCATCATGGGGTGAGTGGAAAGGAGCATGTTGCAACTTGTCAAAATCACTATAAGTGGCACCTTCAGATCCTCCAGTATAAGAGAATCGTTCACTTTCAATAGTTGTTATTACAGTCATTAAGATACCAGTAACAAAGGACTTTTTATCTAAATGCCCATCTAGCTTTCCAGGAAACTACTCAGCTTTCCAGGAGACCATTTTGAACTAAATAACAGTAACTGTGTTCACTCCAGAATCTTAGCCTCATGCTCTCTTTAAAGTAATTTGAGCACTACTGTCTTTAATGTGGGAGCTGTGATTTGCAGGTAGGGCTGTGCCCTGGCTCTGTCCTTCTGTGCCTGCCTTGGGGATAGCTCAGCACCTCATGCAGCATATCGCAATATGCTGTTATGGGTAAATCAGAAACTGGGGCTGGTTTACCTTATCAGGACGGACCATAATGTACAGGTGTTCAACCTAAGCCTTCTCTTAGAGCTTGGCTGCAGCTGGAATGGGAATGGGCCTGCTGAGCTGGGGTAAAGGAACATGTCTGTGCTTGCGAATCATTGCCCTCGTGAGCAGAAGTGCAGTGTGGAGTTTTTCTGATTGGTTGTATATTTATGAATCAGATACTCAGTGCTGGTGCTTTATAAACAGAAACAGACTGTTTTCATGAGCCTACAATCTATAGGACTGTAGCAGGGCAGCACAAGGGACATTGTGAGAAGACACAGATAATTGCTGTTCATGTCATTTGTGCCTAGTTGCAGTATCCTCTCCTTCAGCAGTTGACTCTTGACTCTTCATGTGCCCTAAGTTTAGTACAGTCTGAACACAAAATTACGCAGTGACAGCCTGCTAATGGACGCTGCAGATGTGGCTGTGATAGGCAGAGAGATGGTCAGACTGTAGGTCAAAGGAGACCGTCATTATCTGATCTGACACTAGTATCTTGGTGACCTTTAGCATTCAGTTGGTCTGTTTCCCTATGTGTATGATAAGGTTATTGCCTACTTCTGCAAAGAGCTTTGAGGTCATTAGGTGTAAGATTTGATTTGACATTAACTTTTACTAACATAGTACTCAGTCTCATTTTTAAAATGCATGGTGTTTCCTCTTCCTTCTCCACTATGGGGATTTTAAAGTTTAACTATTAGTACATTTTCTCAGATAGTGCAGTATGTTTATTCATTTTAGAAGTTGGCCTTCTTGGATGTCTGCTTCCTGGAGGATGGCCTTCCTGTTTCACTCAGACTTTCTTTTGTGGTAGAGAGCCTTACTGCGCTTCATTTCCTGGCAATACTGGTCATATTTCTTAATATATATTAATCACTACAGAAACATCAAGAAATGCAATTGTGGAAATTGCTGTGTCATCAGCCAGTAGCTGTCTTCCTTCTTTAAACCAGTGCTGTACCTGGCAGGGATATGGTCAAAGACTAGTTTTGGTATAGTTACAGATTAAATTCTTTTAATTTTTTGATGGGTAGGATAACTCCTGTGTAGAATTTAAAATGTCTTTATTAAAGTATAATTTATTTTTTAATTTCTCTTTTTATACACTGCGAGTTTTTCAGCTGTTCCATAAACCAGGAAAAAATAAAAAACCCCATCAGACCAAGGAGGATATATTTCATATGCATATACTGTAAAATAATAACTTTCCTCCAGAGGGGGTTCGGTATCTTGCAAAAGAGGAGCTGCTTCATCACACATTATGAACTGGAATGTGGCTGTTGAATCCCAGCATTTCACAGGTTTACTTTATCTAAATCCTTTTTTTGGAAATTAAAAGAACTCCCAATGGTTTATATTATTTTATTTCAAATTTCAAAGGCTATCTTCCATTCCTTGTTAAGGAAATAAGCAACCTCTGCCCCCACTGAAAAAGCTTCAGATCCAGGGATCTTTCCACCATAAGGATTTTTTTTTTTTTTCACACTTCCTTCTCAAATCCATCGTTATGCACAATTCCAAGAGTGAAGATGACAGTAGTTGGCACTTTTCTATTTCGTTCTTTGTATGTGCTGTCTATGGACATACCTTCTTCATTAATGTTTCCAATTAGCCTAAGGTTAACCCTATTCCCAAATGGGAAAGTAAGACTCAAGTTTGAAGTGTTGGGTGCCTTGAGTATTTAAGCAAAGACTTGAAGAGCTTGAAGCTAGATCCATGCTTAGATAAGGTAAGTACTAGAACAGTAAATGTCTTTCAGAGAAGAACAATTCCACCTGTCATTCTTCATCTTTGCACAGCTTTTCATCAGGGAAAGTAAATACATTTTCCAATTATAGTTTTCCAGCTTTTTTTTTTTTTTTTTTTTTTTACAGCTGGGAACAGAGAAAGGAAGCCATGTTTTCTTATTTACAGAAAAAACATACCCTTCCTTCCCTTATACACACAACTCCTCTGTCCTCTTGGGGTGAACTAGTCAGTTGATTGTGATTTACATGCACACAAATCAGAGTACTGCCTTGCTTGACATATTAGTCACAGGCAGTTGTCATGGTTCAACTGTTCTGGGAAGCCCCAGCCTGGAAGGAGGAAAATGCTAAAATCAAAATTCCACCACTTATTTCTGAACCATGGCTGCTTCCACAGGCAGCACTAGTGGATCTTCAGGGTCTTAATGTAATTGTCCTGCTCATTTAGCCAACATAAAATATCTGTTTCATTGCTTTTCTTCCAAAGATCCATAGTGAAGCAAATGTACAAGGCCATCTTGGATGCACATGGGCAGGTGTGAGTGACATGGAAGTCACAGCAAACCCACTAGAAGTGAGTGACTGTTTTGATTGTTCTATGAAATGCCATTAATAAGAACAGCTTGAGCAGATATCATACTTGTCACTTTGTAAACTGACAATTATGGGCTCAGGTTTTGTTCCAGTCGATTTGTCTGGATGATTTATGTTGTTTAAGAGTAGAAGGAAATGTTAGAAATATTTTTGTATATAGCATTATTAGGAAGAAAGCCTTCCCTAGCAGTTCCCTTCTCCCCCCAAAAAGTATCTATTTGGTCACTCTAATTTGTTGTTATGCAAAGGCTAGAAAGTGATTCATTTTAGTGACCTAACAACTTCTGTGACCAGTATCTGGTCCATTTGGCGCCAAGTGTACATAGAGCCGTTAGACTTGTGAGTTGTCCTATTCACTTTAATAGAACTTTTAAACATGCACTTAAATATGTGCATAAGGCCCAGATTCTGAAAAGAATTCAATCATTAATAACTCCATTTGCTGCCAGGTAATTGCTTCAGATATTTAAATTAAACATGTTGATGAACTTCTACAGGAAGAGGGCTTGAGTGTTTTCTGTGGAGTCAACTGCTCCACATTAGAGCTTAGGAGTACTTGGCTGTGGAGCAGATACATAATCAGGATTTGTGCCTATGAGAAAACACGGCAAAACTGTTACTTTATAATTTTTTTTTTGCATTAAATTGTCCAGCCGAAGAAAATAAATGTGCTCATGCTTTTTTTCTAGTTTCTTATCTATTTGCTGAAAATTAAGGGAGGAAAAAAAAATCCCTGAGCACGTGCCTGAACAAATTATGTTTTATTTTCATGAGGGTTTATCTTTTTTCCAGTACAGCCCTCTTGATATATATATGCATACACATGCATGCCTAATAGATCGTGTGTTTGTTTTCATGACAAGCCATTGAAACTTTTTGGAAATTATGATATGCTACATTGATATTACGAAAATGAGGGTTTAACAGCCATTATCCTAGATGGGCAAAACTCCATGCTTTAAAAATGAAACAGTTGCGGACTTATTTCCTAATTTCTCCGAATGGCCTGTTCATTTTCTGTATTGCTTGTTTTGAACCCATTGTGATAAAATTTATTCCCTTGGGACTGCAAGCACTTATCAGGAGCAATACTATTAATTATTCAAGTTCTTGTAAATGAAGGGAATTACTTAAGCCCACTTCAATTGATGCTCAACTTTTGTGGTTTGTACTACTTGTTTATATCACCATCTGTAAGATAATTAAAATCCTATTTTGTGTTCTATGTCTCAGATGGTAAAAATAGATATAATTTTGTTTATTTCAGTGCCATTTGCATAATACTTCAGTTAAAACACAGACTAAGCAGGATTAAAGCAGAGGTACATTTCAGAATCTGCTGTCAGCAGGTGTAAAGGGACAAAAATACAAACACAATGTAATAAAATACTGCTGTTTCTTACATGCTCATCTCAGGGTGGATGGGAGTTTTGTATGATAATCTTGGCTTGAAGAGAGGATGATGAAAGCATTAATTTTTTGAACATTTTTTTTTTCTCCAGTCAAGGCACACATTACTGACCAAAAAGAAGACTGTACCAGCCACTACTCTGGAATAACAGATCCTCTCACTAGAAAGACAGAGACAAGAGGTAATCTCAAGTATACCCTTAACTTTTACACAGATACCCTTAAGACAGACATCACAGTACCAGTAACATGTCCTGGACAGGAAATCACTAATTGTGCTATGACTGTTACTTACACGGTGTTTATGTTGCAGTTGGTTTTACCCAGCAGTTCAGCAGTGCCTATGTTTCTTCCTGTGGGAATCTTATCCCGTGCTCTCGTGAGACAACTTTTTTGTGGGGACTTTCTGCTTTACATTTCTTCATAGCCCTAAGTATGCAAGCACTGAAAATTATGTTTCAGCTAGTTTCTATAGTCCTACTTCTCTCTATCAAACTAGGCAGAGTTATATTTGGAGAACTGTTCCTAAAACCAAATGATGTCTTATTGTAACACAGCTATTAATGGAGAAAAGCAGATACTTATATGGAACAAAGGGCATTTTTTCTTAATTATCACTATTGTGAAGGCTAAGTAACCACTGTGACTAGCAGCCACTTTTATCTTGGTCATAGGTAGCAGCTAGCTGTAAGCTGTTTTTTTTTTTTTGCTGAGCACTCTAAAGAGTGATCCTAAATCCTACAAAGCATAATGCTTCAAAGGGAGCTATATGGCTTTCTCTGATGAAAATGCAGACAAACTGACTTCACTCCTGCCACTTCCATGGCTGGTGTTACCTGGTCTTCCCATCTTGCATTGCTTTAGTGGTACTGAGAAAGGCAAGAGGGGTTTGCACTCAGTACTAATTGCAGTCAGTAGGAATCTTCAGTTCACTTGTTTGAAATCAGAGAACTTTTAATTGGAAATATGTTTATAGAGTTTAGAGCAAACTAACAAGAAAGTCCTTGGCTGTTTACGAGTTGCATCCTGGAATTTGTACAGCATTTCAAATGATTCACCTGTAGCTTATTGGGTATTTGTATGTTTCCTGAATGTTACTTCTTGAATATTCATGTGCTTTAACTGAAATACCAATGCACTGGCAGATGGCCATAATGCTTGCCAAACGTTAAACTTGCTTTTTTGAAATGAACTGGGCCAATAGTGAGGAGGTTGTGACACATAGCTGGAGGATTAGAATGCCAGTCTATTTTTTATTTATTGACAGTGCTGAAATGAGGGTTGTTTACTGTGACTTCCTGATAATTGCAACTTCTGGAGGTGAAGAAGCAATGGGATTATCAATTTAGAAGTATAAAACAACTTTATGAAAAACAGGTAATGATGTTGATTACTTCTATTGGAATAGGTATGCCAGATAGAGATAGTTAAGTCTCTGCTTAAATATCAACCAGCCATAGATAGAGTAAATATCTTAGGGGGAAAGGCATCATATTTATTTTGTCTTTTAGCTCACAAATTAAAAAGGTTTCATCACATAAAAGTGAAGCTAACATGTGCACAATATTCAGTAGGACAAAGCAGACAGAGAATTAGGGCTTCCCTAAAATAATCAAGACTAGGGCGGACATGAAAACAGAAATCTCCATGCCTTCCATGATTTTTTTAATCATTGATCCACATCATCACAGATCTGTTCATTCTTGTCCCATCACTTGTAGCTGGTTTATGAATCCTGGAAGTTCACTGGGGCTCCCTGTAATGAGGGAGAGCTCAGATAAATCTTTCATGAATGCTGCCTTCTATAGGCAGAGAAACTATTACTTTTTTTTTTTTTTTTTTTTTTTGCTTTGTGGCTGTGTGGTATCTTCACTTTTTTTTTGCAGTTGCATGGTGAAGCTAGCCACTTAGAATTTTGCCAAAAATCAGCTTTTCAGAATACCAAATCATTGACTGACTCTTCCCATCTCCTGTTTCTTTCTACGAAAAGGAAGTTTGCAGAATGACATCATGTGCTTATCAGGAAATTTTTTTCTCTTAATATTTTCCAGTAAGCTTTAAGGAGATCTGGATCTCCTTGGATTTATTGGATTTTTTTTTTTCCCAAAGAGAAGAGGAATTTAAATGGCTCTTCCTTCTTTAATATAAGACCATATATGCCTCTGTCTAGATCATTTGGATGTGTACCACTGCAGAGGGAATCCAAACTGCACAAGGGAAAATAAAAACATTAAAATGGAAAATTCATTCAGATGGACAGACCCATGGTAGCTGTCCTTTGGCAACCAAACTGTGAGAGACCCAACTGGGTTAGCACTAATAGATAGTTTGCCCAGGACCATTAAGAGTTTCCACTGCAGTCAGAGCAGTGAAGCTTGGAGGTGGGAAGGGGTAAGTCAGTTGTGGGAGACTTTACATGCAACCAGGATCCACTCCTTTATGATCATCTGCTGAGAGCTGAAAGCATTTGAAGGCAACTTCAAGGTGCTGTACCTTTTGGGATCCTTTCTTGGCCCGCCATGGTCTGTCACTTGCTTTTCACCTAGCAGAAACGAAAGCAAGACTGGATGTGTCAGAGAAGAAAGTCAGTGAACTGGAGGAAAAGAGGCACCGACAGCATCCAGAAGATGAGAGGTTGCGAGCCCTGGGCAGAGAGCAGCCATTGCAGGAAATGGTAGGAGGGTGCAGTCTGTCACCCTGTTTATGCACAGTGTTGAAATCTGTCTTGCCTTTCCTCTTTCTCATGAGTGACAGGACATGGGTTGTCACACAGCTGCGATGATGAGATTGTAGTATTGTGTGTTCTTCAGTATTGTACCCAAGACGGTGGCTGATCTGTCTGATCAGCGAGATATGTTTAGAGTCATTTCCGTAGAAACTGTCAGATAGGACAGCTGTGGGCAGGGAGGGAAGAGGAATAAAGAGCATATTTTTATGAATACTCTAGAGACTTTCTTCCTAGCTGCATAGTTTGGGGTGAATATCTTTGTGAATGAAAACTACAGTGACTTCAAATGGAACAGGAGCACCATTACAGATGTTACACCAAGTGCTTGGTAATAAATATTTGAAGGAATGAATTCAGCTCCAGACAACCACATTTTGGTATTACAATATACATTTTTATATATGTGCTAGTTATCTCAGCTCCCTGTAAATATTACTGAGGTAGTTAATGCCATTATTAGAGCTGAAAGTGCCTTAGCTGATCTGCTGCTCTAGAATGGCATTCACCTCACCCTGAGTGTTTGGGCAGCTCTCTCAGGACTCCTTTGGCATTGGCTTTTGTGTAGGAATTCATGTCTAAATTAGATCCCTAGACTGGACTCCCCACCACAGTAAAACCACCAACCTGAGTGATTGGAATATATGTGCCAACACATATGCAAAAATTTATGGCATGTTTTACAAACACCAAAGAGTGGTGTTTCCTAATCTCATTCTCCTTCGTGGTATCACACACGTATAACCTTTTGTAAAGGCTTCTAGATGGTACTCTGACAGCTGAAGTCATGTTTCTCTATTCACTTGATAATATGAAGCAAATTTGAAAAGAAGTGGCAATCATGTCGCTTCTAAACTCAGATAAGATGCAAGCTAGCTAATGTAGGAAAGCAAATGCAAAGCTCTTAGCTTTTATCTTCATAAGCAGGACAATCATACAATCAGAGAATCATAGAATAGTTAGGGTTGGAAAGGACCTCAAGATCACCTAGTTCCAATCCCACTGCCATGGGGACGGACACCTCACACTAAACCATATCATCCAAGGCTTCATCCAAGCTGGTCTTGAACACTGCCAGGAATGGAGCATTCACAACCTCCCTGGGCAACACATTCCAGTACCTCATCACCCTAACAGTAAAGAATTTCTTCCTTAGATCCAGTCTAAACCCCTGCTGTTTAAGTTTCAACCTGTTACCTCTTGTCCTGTCACTACAGTCCCTAATGGAGAGTCCCTCCCCAGCATCTCTGTAGGCCCCCTTCAGATACTGGAAGGCTGCTATGAGGTCTCCACGCAGCCTTCTCTTCTCCAGGCTGAACAGCCCCAACTTTCTCAGCCTGTCTTCATACAGGAGGTGCTCCAGTCCCCTAATCATTACTGTGGATTCCTCTTGACTGGTTCTAACAGCACCACGTCCTTTTTATGTTGAGGACACCAGAACTGAACACAATACTCCAAGTGAGGTCTCACGAGAGCAGAGTAGAGGGGCAGGATCACCTCCTTTGACCTGCTGGTCACGCTCCTTTTGATGCAGCCCAGGATACGGTTGGCTTTCTGGGCTGCAAGCACACAGTGAAGCCAGCTCATGTTCATTTTCTCATTGACCAACACCCCCAAGTCCTTCTCTGCAGGGCTGCTCTGAATCTCTTCTCTGCCCAACCTGTAGCTGTGCCTGGGATTGGTCTGACCCAGATGTAGGACCTTGCACTTGGCATGGTTAAACTTCATGAGGCTGGCATCAGCCCACCTCACAAGCGTGTCAAGGTCCCTCTGAATGGCATTCCTTCCCTCCAGCGTATCAACCGAACCACACAGCTTGGTGTCATCGGCAAACTTGCTGAGGGCGCACTTAATACCACCGTCCATGTCAGCAACAAAGATGTTAAACAAGACTGGTCCCAACACCGATCCCTGAGGGACACCACTTGTTACTGATCTCCAGCCAGACATTGAGCTGTTGACCTCAACTCTTTGCGTGTGGACATCCAGCCAGTTCTTTATCCACCAAGTGGTCCACCTATCAAATTGATGTCTCTCCAATTTAGAGACAAGGATGTTGTGTGGGACAGTGTCGAACGCTTTGCACAAGTCCAGGTAGATTACATCAACTGCTCCACCCCTGTCCATCAGTTCTGTAGCCTCGTCATAGAAGGCCACCAAATTCTTCAGGCAGCCATGCTGGCTGTCACCAAGCACCTTGTTGTTTTTCATGTGCCTTAGCATGCCTTCCAGGAGAATCTTCATCTTACTTGCTTATTGCGTATGGTATGGTCTTAGCTAAGCACTTGATTTCCAACCAGTTGGACTGTTTACATGTTTTAAAGAAAACTATGCTGGTTTGCACTTACTGAATCACTGTCTGTATTTGCTCAGTGTGTGAATTCAGGGAGAGACAATCCATCTTCCTGTTCTTATTACTACATTTTTTACTGCCTTTATGAAAAGGAGGAGCAGTACTCCCCCAAGTTTTTTACCACATAATGAACTAAATGACAATATAATTAAAAAATCTCTTACAGGGACAGATTTACTTGCATGGATCTTCAGCCACAGATTAACAATTTCTTTAAAAAATTATATACTCAGCCAGTAATTGCTTCTATTTGTTCTGAATTTCTTTACTTTTTGATTGTCGTGCAGGAGATATACACCTTTGCAAAGGTAGGTGCAAAAAGCAGAGATTGTTGAATGAGCAGCAACTAACATTCTTCATACCTGCATTTGATTTTTTACATATATATGCATGTATATATATATATATTTTTTTTAATTTTATTTTCTTGAGAGGTAATAACCCTTTCTTTTTCAAAGAGCTGTAGCCACAGAGTTGGAATGGGCTGTACAGGGCAATTGCCAGAGCAAAGTAACGTTCGTTCTCTGCTTGCTTATCTATTCAAGCAGCCTGACAGTACCTTTTAGATCTGTTTACTCAGTGGCAGTTCTCTGGATGCTCTGCTGAGCCATTTAGGAAAAACAGCAGCACCAAACAACCCTGAGATGTATTATATGGTGCTCTCTTACAGAGCTATCTTGTGTTTTAGACTGATAATATGAATTTTGTCTGTCCTCATGTCCTCAATGGCCCACAGAGGAAAACTGACTTTTCTGGAGATCTAATTTATTTTTTCCCCTTCCCTGAGCATGACTAACTACCCATAGAGAAGAATCAGACCAACCTAATCACTGAAAAGTCTGAGTGCCATAACCCCTAAGATTCAGTGTCAGCTAAGAAGCAATAGGATGTAAGAATTCCGATGGTGCAAAAACCTGACCAAACTGGAAATCTTGAGTTATAAAAGAGGCCATGCTCCTGGAGGTGTCAGCCTCTGAGAAGGAAAATATGTGCTAGGAGCTAGGAAAAGAGCAAGGCAAAACTGAAGAGAAGAACATAGCTAAAAGCCTGTATGGATTTTAGTGTTTTGCTTTTCTTTATTATCTTAAAACGCACATGCACATGCCAGTTTGAGCTAGCTCTTGGATGAGTTCCTGTACTTAAAGCAGAGATACCCTGCTAATCTTGACCAGTTTTTGGAGAAAATTAAGTGTTCCAAGTAACTTAGATCAAACGAAAACAAAGGTACCTTATGTGCGAGCAGCAGAGTCTTTTCACTTACTAAATTAACACATGGTGATGCACTTCTCATGAGCTCATGTGCATGTGATTTTTGGATCTCTTTTTGTTTGTTTTTTTTCTTATTGTCGTGGTTTAAACCAAGTCCGCACAGCTCGTTCACTCACTCCCTCCCCTTGCTCCCACAACTCCCAGAGAGTTAGGAAGGAGAATCCAAAGAATGTAGCCCCCACGGGTTGAGATAAGAACAGTTTAATAGCTAAGGTATAACACAAATCACTACGCTACTACTACTGCAAATAATAATGATAAAGCAAATAACAAGTGAAGAGAATACAACACCTCACCAGCCACTGACCCATAACTCACCCCACCCTGCCCGACCGAGCACCGACCAATACGTCCTCCATCCCCCAGAGCTCCAGCCCTTCTGGGTCTCTCCCGGTTACATCCTGGGTATGACGTGCTATGGTATGGAATACCTCATTGGCTAGCCTGGGTCAGGTGTCCTGCCTCTCCTTCCTCCCGGCCTCCCTCCTCCCTGGCAGATCATGAGCTCAGAAAAGGCCTTGGACAAACCAAACATTTGAGCAGTAACTCAAAACATACTTGCTATCAGCAACTGTTCTCAGCCCAAAAGTCAGAACACAGCACTGCACCAGCTACCAAGAAGGAGAAAAATGACTGCTACTGATCAAACCAGGACATTATCCATCATATAAAGCTGCTGCAGAAGAATACGTCAAATACTTTCTTATTTTGTAGAAAATGCCATTCTGTTTCATATGTCTGAACAGCTTTTGTCTAAGACAGTCTGGCTAAAGTGGGCTAATGAGGAATGCATTACCCTGTGAGAGAAGCTTGTACAATGCTGTTTGCTTCAGGGTCTGATTCAGATCATAGCTCCCTTCAATGTAAAATAAAAATAGCCATGCTGAAAGTGATAGAAGAGAATCAAGAGAATCAAAGTCTGGCAAATCTGTCCTAATAACTCCTATAAATTTCTATAATACCATCTTGAAAGACGAGTGTATAAGTTCTGCTGCACCTGTACTTTGCTGGGGTGGCAACAGTGTAGGAACAAACACCAAGAAGGGTCAACAACAACTGTGATGGGGTCAAATAAAATGGATTTCGAAGTCTTCCTTGGTAATTCTTGAGTGAACTGAGATCTGCCTCAATTTCTTGTGTAGTGGAAAAACCCCTCGGGTTATGTGATTCTGAGGTCTGGTTTCATCTTCAGCGTTGTATAACAGTGGGAACTGCTGGGACTTTACCAGTGCTTAGGCCTGGCCTTAACACTTTAAGTAAATAAGAAAATACAGGTCTAGGATAATCATCCCAAACTGGTACTGATCTGGTTGGTGTGCCAGCTTTCTCATGCCTTTGTGTAACAGCAGACTGCTGAAAGCAGAGATTTAGTCTGGTGTGCTATCTGTGTTCTTCTTCTAAGGTGAGTGGTCAAAACAACTGTAACAAACTGTACCATTGCAAAAGTTTACATACACATGCAGAGCGTTTCTCAATTTTCTTATAACCTTTCCTTAAAGATTTTGCTCTGAGTTTAGTATGACCCTAAACCAGTTCAGCTTTATTCATGCTGCAGTTTTACATTTTATTTGAAATGATAAAATAGGGTCTTGCAATACTGCTTCCAAATGTAGGTTTAAAAAAGTCCTCACCTTATTTTTTGCTACTGTTAACTTTTAGAAGATCAAATATTCTGTGAGTTTTTGTTGTTTTTTTTCCCCCTTCCATTATTCTGAGATGTAGAATCTCCTAAAAAAAAAAAAGAAACTAACAAATCCTGAAGAATTGCCCAAGCACCTAATACATCTATATGATGGTATGACTCTACAAAATGAGTTGCAAGAAAAGTAGCCAATATAGTGACAACATATTGAACAGTAGGGCAAAAGAAGAATTAATCAGTAAGCTACCTGTATCTTCATCCTCCCATGTTTATGTTCAACACATGTATTGACATGGCATAAAAACTTGGCCACTACTAGGCCAATTTCTCTTTTGCACAATTCATAGGGACAGTAGCTCATCAGATAAAAGGCCTCCATTTTCTGCACTCTCCATGGAAAATGCTAATGTTTTTGGGTTGTTTTTTTTTAATACATTATTTTTTTGTTGGCCTTAGGATAATACTAATCCTTTGTTTACTTTGGATACTGGTTCTCCTGCTTGGCCACTGTCCCCACTGCCTATTCCCATTCCAAATTATCTTTCCTCCTTCCCTTATGGCATGAATGGAATGTGGCCAACAAGAGAGAGCTGGGGATCATCAGTAGGAGTTGAATTTTCAAAGGTGTATGAAGTTAGCTGAGTCCACATTTTATGCAAGAGACAGTGAGCAGTACTGAATGGTGAGTATTTGTCCTAGAGTAAAAAAAATATGCGTGTATATGTGGTTATAGGTGGAGAGGGGTAAGAGCAATTTACAAACAATTCCAGATCGAGGGAGATCTAGGTAATAATGCTGAAATTAAAGAAGATCTGCGAAGAACTATGTCAGAATTTGAGTGAAAAAATAAGAGTGTTACCAGTGTAGTGTGTGTATTCATAACACCATCTAGTGACAAGCTATAGAGACTACATAACTTCATCTCAGTCAGTGGGTTTCCTTTGGTTCCAGTTGAAGATTTATATTCTTAGTGAAAAAAATGTTTCAGTCAGACATCACTGTAGTTACATTTTAAGGCATCTTTGAACGTTGCTTTAATCTTCTTGGGGTTTTTGTTTGCTTGTTTTTTGGCCTCAGCTGAATTTAGAAACCTGCCTTTGTTTTCCTAAATTCTGACTTGCACAGGAAGATGGTGTTTACAAGTGACATTTGCAGCTATGATTTTCCTAGGTAAATGTTGGTTACAGTTAAAAGTAAAAAGAGCAGTCCTTTAAACTGTCTCAAATTCACAGATGTAATCTATGTGCTTTGAGATTCGACTTAGCCATTCAAATATGTTATTCATTGTTTATATTCAGTGTATATAGTTGAAGCAACTGTAAGTGAAGGGAAAAACCCCAGAAGTTTGTAACTCACTGTAATGTGTTTATTTAGAGAGCATTCTAATAATTTAAAAGGAATGTTTTTGTTTTCTTTTTTTTTAATGTAGTGAATCTCTGATTAGCAATTTTGCTGTTTGACGTTTCAGGCCCTTCTGGATGTGTTGAAAAAGCAGCACACACCTGTACTTGGGACTCCTTCTGAGATGGGTGGCAGAAACAGCCTTGAGGGCACAAGAACCCAAACTGAAGTTCTCAGACACCAGGTGAGGATGGCTGGAAGTAAGCCTAGACATATTTAATACAGCATATTTTTGTCTTTTCTCCCAAGAGCTGTGCCTGGTGGACTTAGTAGGTAGAGCTTTGAAAGGAGGAACCACTTTAGCCATAGTGTTTTCTAAGATACTGTTGCCACAGCATGTCTACAAAGTGCACCTAAATTCTTGCAAAAGACTGGAACAAGGACTTGTGCAGGATTAAAGCAGCAGAATGATTCTTCTGAATCTCAGAGACTTCCTGCCAGCTCTCTGTTAGGGGCTGAATTTCATTTAGAGGGAATGCTAAACTTCATGAATTACTGATTCTGGGGTTGGTTTTTTTTCAGAAGTTAGAAGTTTACTGAATTATCTAAGAATCCTGGTCTGGTAAAACTAGAGCGTTGGCATTGCAGTTTTTCAAAGTGTAAGGCAAAACATTTTCATCTGTAGCCTGCATACCAATCATTATAGAGAAGTATATTTTTTTAATCTTTGTTTGGAGGAATTCAAGTGCTTTATGCACTCTTTTTGTTTCTGTATTAAAGAATCTGTTTAAAAACATGAGATTTTTCAGATAATTTTACTTTTTAGGTCTGTTATCCTGGACAGTGTTAGGGTTAACATTATTGACACACAAATGGATGCGATGAGAATGGGAATTTTTTTCAGTGGGAATAAAATACTTGTTTCTGTCACGTTTGACAGCAGAGCCAGATTTTGCTAATGTAATGCTTGCCACATGCTGGAGGATAAAATCCTGCACTTGATTGTACAGTAATGAGTTATTTCATTCTGCACAATAAAATAGAGTAAATAATATTCTTTTTCAGAATTCTCAAGGGGCATCCATTTTATGAATGTATTTTTCTAGTTGTGTAAACCATTATAGTGATGGCAGACTTCCTCCTACACAAAATGGAGCAGGATGCTCTAGCTGTACAAAGGAGGGACTCTTGGCACAAACAGTGACGTGACAGAGCATTGCTATACCTTGGTTGTCATCAGCCTATCCCTGACTACAACAGAAGAGATGAAGGCATTCATTCCTTGGGAGGTGTCCTCCTCTTTCTCAGGGCAACAGCATATATGGCGAAACTGTGACAAAGTGGTTCCCTTGCAGCTTCAGCAGGTCATAAACCTGGGGAGCAGGAGGGAGGTGGGATGGCAGGGAGGGAAATAGGGAGAGAATAAATTAAATACTGAAGAGAGAAGCATGTAGATAACAAGGAATCCAAGAGACCTAGATGTCTGCAAATGACAGCTTTGCCTCTGCTTCTGAGGGCCAGGGGCATGCACACCTCCTCCAGGCACAGGCTGTGGAGCTGAGTCCCCACACAGCCACACAAAAAGCTTTCATTCCCTTCATGCAGTGTTATTCAAGGAGGGAGTTGTATCTAGTGGGGGACCATTGAGTCCCATTAGAACCCTGCAAAAATTAGCTGCAACAGGCAAGTTGTGAAAATAATTTATAGAGCCCGTGAAGACTTTTTTCTTTCCATGAGTTAACATTTCTTTAGTCCTCCCATGAAATCATAGTGCTGCTGCTAGCAAAAACAAAACTGGGCATGAGCCACAGCAAACAAATTCTTTGGAAACAGACTGTCAGCAGGCTTTAGTCATCAACCAAGAGGACATGAAAGGACTTTTGAAAGTTTTGGTGGTGATCCTCACCCAAATGTGCTTTTGCTATTATTTTTCAGTAGAAGTGCCACTAGCCTTCAGCTTCTTACCAGGTTGATGTCTTCCCATTAGCTGAAGATTAAGCCAGTCAGTTTAATATAAATTGATTTAGGGATTTGTGTTTTGTTTCTGAATCTGTACACCCATTACCTGTGCCTGGGGTGGTCAGATATTTTAGAATGGGATGAAGGGCTGTGACTCCTGGTGACAGAAAAAGAGCTAAACTTTCAGTCTGTGAAAGTTTATTGTCTATTAACAGAGTCAAACCTCCATTTTTCCATACTGAATTCTCCATAACATTCCCCTCTTCTTCTGCACTGGATTGAGCAGGTTCTTTGGGCTGAACTTTGAGGAGTTGAATTAGAAGCCTTATATTGCAGACAAAAGGTACATGGAGCAATAATTTTTTCCACGTACGTTTTTTAACATCTGGGATGCGACAGTCTTCTCTAGTTCTTGGTTTTTTTTTCCCCACAGTGCTCCAGCCAAGGTCTAAATTCCTTGACAGTCCTGAGTAGTCCAAGTCCTCTGGTCATTAATATGTGACCACCACCATAAATGCTACCACTTGTGCTGTACTGATTAATCCTATAAGCCACTTTTGCATATTTATTTGGCTAAAAAAAAAAAAAGGCAGGATGTAATTTAGTGATTGTGGCTTATTGTTAGGTTGGACGAGGTGGTGATATTCTGTCAGAATGCATGCTAGAAGTCAGGTTTTTGTGCTGTGCCAGTACTTCCCATGTCCACTAGGATGCTGACTTCTTGCATCTGAGGTATAGGGAAGAGTTAAAAGTGCTCATAATTGAAGACAAAACTGGAAAGATGTTGGTAAAATGTTTGTCCCGCTACTGTTTATCCCCTTAAAAAGATTGATGTCTTTAGTATTTGCTCTCTTATTTATAATATTTAAAACTGATATGTGCCAGACAGCCTTTTAAATGACAAGGGTCTATGAATACTGAAGTTGAGAACTGCTCTGATTGATGGGTGCCATTGGAGAATAGCCACTACTTGTCATTTTTTATTCGTTATAAAAAAAGACAAAAGAAACTTTTGGTTGCAGGATTTAAAGAAGAGGCATCCCTTTGGAATGCACTCTGCTGCTTGGCCAGTGTTTAAAAAAGCAAATAGACAACAAAGTGGATGAAAGCTTCTATTGTGGCTGTGCTGAAATTCACATGTTGGTCATAATGATTGCAGGTTCAAATATATGAAGAAAAGTTCAGAAAGGAGACATCTGACAGAGAAAGACTTAATGAGGAGAAAGAAGCATTGCAGAAAATTTACAAGAGATTACAGTCTCAGCTGAACAAACTAAACTCTCAGATATGAGTCAAAGAAAGTTACTATTGCCAGCACATGTGTATTTTATTTTTATTTTCTCACTTTCCACACAACCCAATGCTTTCCGGCTTCCATTAATTGACACTAGATTTTATGAGGTCACCACCTGGGATGAAATCATTCTGAAGAATGCAGTTAAGAAGACAAGGAATGATCAGTGATTACTTCCAAATTAAGTAGATGAAGAGAGTATTTATTGCAAAAACTATTCAAACATGTCTTAAAATGGGGAAGAGCCAAAAATAAACCCAGAGAACTGTTGACTGTTTCACTGACACTAGATATAAGAGCTGTAACATCAAACCAGCTTTTGAAACAAAAAGCTGCTGTAATTAATCCTGACCTCTGCAGTAGAATTAGAGTGATGTTAATGTCACTAAGAGGAAAAAAAGGAAAAACCTGTCTCCGTCAAATTAGCTGAGCAGGCACTGCAATAATTTTTTGTTGCAACATCCTTTTTATTTCTTCACAATAGTGTCACTGTTCTATTCACAGATATCCAGGAAGCTGTAGTAACATCATGGCATACAAAACTCAGAGCTTTCCTATTCCCCCTTTAAAAAATTATGAAATTTTGAGGTTTCCTGTCTTGACAAAATTGTGCAATGTTTTAAAAGAATGTCCGATTATCAAAATGTTCTGTGATGACTTATTGTCCTCCCAACACTGTTGTGAAACAGAAACTTCAGTATTGGCTTGTTCTCAACCAACCCATGCATCAGTATTAGTAGGGTCTTGAAATAGTATCAGAGGCAAGGTGCTGTCAAGCACCACTTCCTCCTGTTGGGATGGAGAGCAGGCTGGGCATCCTGACTGATGCTGTGCACTGCTGCAGTATGGACCCCGAGTTGTCAGTGCTTTTATAAGTTCTTGGAAGCATTTCATGTGAGTGTAAAAATAGCAATACCAGAGGGAATGTAATGATCTGCCACTCAGGGCATCCCAGGATATGGAAATACCTTGGACAAATTTGTGAGCTTTTATGCAATAACTTTAAGGTATATTTCCCCCGCTGGCCAGCCACTCCTGGGTAGTTCATCGAACTGTAGAATAGTTAGGGTTGGATAGGACCTTAAGAACATCTAGTTCCAACCCCTTTGCCATGGGCAGGGACATCTCACACTAGACCGTGTTGTCCGAGGCTCTGTCTAAACTGACTTTGAACACTGCCAGGGATGGAGCATTCATCACTTCTTTGGGCAACCTGTACCAGTGTACCTTATCATGGTGAAGAATTTCTTCTTATATCTGACCTGAACTTCCCCTGTTTCAATTTAAGTTTTAACCCATTACCCCTTGTCCTATCACTACAGTCCCTAATAAAGAGTCCCACTCCAGAATCCTTGTAAGCCCTTTTAGATACTGGAAGGCTGCTATGAGGTCTCCCTGAAGTCTTCTCCAGGCTGAACAGCCCCAACTTTCTCAGCGTATCTTCATATGGAAGGTGCTCCAGCCCCCTGATCATCCTCGTGGCCTCCTCTGCACTTGCTCCAACAGCTCCATGTCCTTATGTTGAGGACACCAGCAGTGCACGCAGTGCTCCAAGTGGGGTCTCACAAGAGCAGAGTAGAGGGGCAGGATCACTTTCTTTGACCTGCAAGTTGAAGTAAGATAAAAAAAAGTTTTGTAGGAGAGAGTAATCAGACACCTTTCTATGTATTTTTGCATTATCTAGAGACTGTAAAAGGTTAAATTTCTTCCACAACCCCAGTCAATCAGTGGACTCACAGCAGTGACAGTGAAGAGGGGGTCTACAGGTGGCACTGAAAGGCCTTTCCCACTCCTTCCTGGCCACTCTGGAAGAAGGAAAATGCCAACAGAACTGCATGTGTACAGCATATCAGAAGGGCTGTACAAGTGCTGTGTAACGTGTGTGTACAACATGACTGCCCCTGCATTGCATCAACAGTTTACATTAGAGATCATCTTGTTTGTCTCTTCCTGTCTTGGGATTTAATTAAGCAGACCTTGTGAAGGATTTAAAGCATGAGAGGAACCATATAGCATATTTATTAATTTGTTTTCTCAAGTCAAATTATTTAGTTGTGACTGGTAGAATTATAGAATAGAATCATAGAATGTTAAATCATGTTTTACTCCTCCTTGATCTGTCCTTAAGGCATATTCCTAGTGATACTGCTGTGACACAGTGAACCTGAGAAAAGGCAGAGAGATCTAAATCTCAAAGCCATCAGTTTTGGTCCTTTACCAAAATTATTTTTTCTTGCTATGCAAATGCATGTGTATGTAGTTCTGCTTCAAACTGTTGAAAGCTAGTATGTGTAATGAAAACACTTCTTGAATATAGAAAACACCCAGAAATGTGCTTGCCATATTTTGAAGCCAAATACTTTCTCACATAAAAAGTGTTGTGTGGAACAAGTCAGCTTTCTTAAAGGATTTTTTGCATGATGAAGTCTAAAGGGTCTAAACTAGCAGTGTTGCCACCTATGCTAAGAGAGGATTTTTTTTTCCATTGCTTTTGATGAATTTATTTGTGAATATTGTGCTGGCCATCATATCCTGCTGCTAATGCATTTCTTTTTTGCTTGTCTTATTTTTTGTCAGACAAAAGACCTCCACTCTTCCTCTCACCATGTATTAGTTACAGAAGTTGTGGTCTGATTCTTCACTATCAAGATCCTTGAGTCCATCCAGCATCTCACAGAGCACATGAGCAGCAACAGCATTCAGTAAGATTCCCACCATACCCCATTTCACAAGGGCACCGATTGGCTCACAGTGTGGGTGATCACAGGAGAATAACCTGCTGCAATTACAGTGCCATCTTCACCAGTAATTAGTAACCAGTTCTACCAGTTCAACCAGTAACCAGTTCTAGATCAAGATTTTATACTGGTTTATTAGTGCTATGTCTGGAACAGCCTTGGTGATCTCTGTACAGTCTCTTCCCTTACTATCTGTAAGGGAAGAAATGCTGGTTCTTTTCTTCCTTGCTGCTCCAGTTTCTTTGGTACTGAATTTCAGAGTAAAAATTCTCTGGAGCCCAGTTCAACATGATGACAGTGACAAAAATGAGAATGTAGCTGCGGTCAGCATTATTCTGATCTTTCCCTCTATTCAGCCTAAGACAGCTTGTTGACTGCACTGGAATGTTTCTTTCTCTGGCACTGTCTTTGGAAAAAGACTTTTCTTTTTCACTCACTGCTTCTGTATTCATAGGTAAATACAATTGCCCTGCCATCAGGTGATATCCCTATAGCCAGACTTCACAAGCCCATGTTCCCTGTAACAGTCTGGGGCGAGCAGGCAAGCTGTCAGCAGGTTTCACAATGTTACTATTAAACTGGGAGGGAAAATCATAGGTGTTGTGGCTTGTACCCAGTAGTATCTTCCCTGTGGTATTCTGCTGCGAAACAGGATTACCTGAGGAATAAGCTTCTGCTGAGGGTGAAGCACTGTGAATATGAATGTTTTAGGAATGCAATTTTCCCAAGCAACCCTGTATATTGAAAAAAAAACAAACCCCAAACTGCAAATTAAAAAAAATAAATCAGAAGTGAAAGTTATGTCTTTGTGGGGCTAACACAATGGGAAATGTGTCCGTTTTCCTGGCACACAACAGGGTCCTGTCTTCCTCAGCATGAAGAATAGGTTTGCACTAGGACAGGTTGCATAAGGGAGATTTATCTATTTCAGGGAAAATCGTGCTTCAAAGTATGATGCTTTTTAGGTGCTTTGAGTTATCTAAGTGGACTGCATTTGTTCAAATGTAGTGAGAAGGCATTTAAACATGGTGAATGTCATTTTAAATACACAGGATCTGGTTCTGGCAATAAAGCTGTCATATATGGAAAGACGCTCATTATTTGAGAAATTATAGCTGAATTTTTGCAACACATAATAAGACTTTCAGACTGGAGGAATCCAGCAGAAAAGCTGTGGTCAAACAAGTCATAGCTATGCTTCAGGAGTGTGCTTATCGCCCTGTTTATCAGAGTCGGAAGTATTGCAGGATATTTTTCACTGCAATTTGGACACTGTCCCAAATTATTTTGGCTCTTCTCTGTGCATTTTCATCATCTGGGTTTCTAATTCTTCAAGGGATCACTGGGTTTACAACTTCGCCATTCCTGCTGGAGCTCTGGGGTCAGTTTGACTGGTTGCTTTGTAACTCCCAGTTTCATTCTGGGTTTTCTTTGAGGTTCTTTGTGTGACTGCAGCTCTGCTGCTCTGGGCTCTCGATACCTCCCTTAGCAATTTGTTAGCAATGAAGAAAGGTGTTAGAGTTTAATGTGTCCTGGGTTAACATATGTAACATGTAATCCTGTGTGTTTAGCCTGTGCTTTTGCTTTTTCTTTCTTTTCATATCTTGCAACTTTTGCTTTTTTTTCATATTGTTAGTAGAAGTATTTTGTTTAGTCTGACGTGAAATATCTCTTGTTTCTGAAACTCATTCAAGTTTGTGTAGTGTAAATAGTTATGAAGGAGATGAATAGATCAGAAAACAGAAAATTCGACAAAAACTCAAAAAAAGCAATGCAAGTAAGTGTATTTTGAGCAATTAGTGGAAAAACTATCTGTGCTTAAAGAAAAACTATTTTGCTTTGTATCAAAGCCTATTTTGGTAGTCAACAAGCACAGAATTAGTTAATAATTCCCATGGATGGTATAATTTAAGTGAAAATAAGATAGCTCCCTTTTTCCTGATAGAGGAGAAGTATGAGAGCAATTACTGCTGTGTAACTACGAGTGACAGCATATGGAAAAGGGAAAACCTGTTTTCTGTAGCTAGAGCTTCATCCTGCCATCTTAATTTAGGCAAAACTTCTTTAGAGGTCTATGAGATTTCCTCCCTGTAAGTTGAAATCTGTAAGTCTCCTTGGGATCACTCAGGATTTTATCTGGGCAATTTCTGCAAAACAGGGCTTGTTTTCCCAGTTTAACTAATTTCAAGCAGTAATTATGTAAAATTTGACAAGTTTGCATATACTACTTAAACTAGATAGCTTAATACAGCTTCAACTGAAATGTCTGGTCCCAAAATTGTTTTCGCTAGTTATTTGCTACTCATTTACCATGGTGTGTGGTATGAACTACAATGCAGTAATTCTTTTTTCCAGGATTTCCCTGGACAAAACTATGTTTGCCTGTATATAACCTTCCCAATATTTCCTTTTATAAGACAGGAATGTTTCCCACCCCACAATATTTTCAAGAAGTTATTTGATAACAGCCAATGTTATAGTTATTTCTGTCACACTGAAACATGTTACAGATGTTGCACATATTCAGACTAGAACAGCTTCACCTGTCAGGTAGATGTGTACCAGGTTTCTCCAGGGGTTCGTACAGAGAATGTGATGCTTACTAGTATTTTCTGGTGCACTTTATTCTTTAGCACTTCTAAAATCTGATTTGGTTCTGTTAACATTTCTTTTGATTTGTGGGATCTAGAAAAGTTTGCACCAATATTTCAAATGAGTGCAGCATCTAAACCACATGTCATAAAAAAACCAAGCAAGCTGAAAAACTCAGAGCAGTGGAAATATAAAACTAAATATAAGATTCCTTTTTTGTAAACTAGTTTTGTATGACTAACAAAAAAAAACTTCACAGCACAATTATATTTTTATCATGTCACTATTATTTTGTTCGAAGTGTCTATGAATTCCATATTCCTGTAAAAATGTTTTATTGTTCTGTGCAGCCAGACTATCAGTATGTTACTGACCAGTTTCTGCCAGATGCACAGCGCAAGGCAAATGGTAAGACAACAGCTGTACAGAACATACTTATAACTACTTTTTTAAAATTGGGGTCTTTGAGGGATGTAGAGTAAATTTTCTTATTAATCTATTGAGTGTATATGTGACAGCTTTGCATTAGAGAGCTGAGGTATGTGGAACACAGGCGAGGTTTATAATGTAATACCATCTACATGACTGCTTTCAGCTTTGTTGTGATTTATAATATGTCTCTATTACACATTACAGGATCACACATTTGCCTTATTAGACACCCTGTAATAGTCCTAAAGAAAAGATATCCTCAAAGTTGTCCGTAGAGCTTCCGTTGCTCCAGATTAGATAAAATGTGCTGAAACTGGGGGGCCATGATGGGGCAGATTTTAGAAGTCCTTGCTCATAAAGTTCAGGCTTTAGGATGTTGTTTCACCTTAAAGGCAAAATGCCCATTTGTATTCTTGATCTGATCTGGTAGTTCAAGGTGCTGAGTCTGAAAGCTAAAAGCATGTAAGTGGAAAAAGTTAATTAGCTCTCAAGGTGCCGGTGAAAACTACCTTTTGGAAACCAGGAGTATTTAGTATTTGTACCTGGACTTAAAATCATGCCAAGTTCCTGGGTGTTTCGAAGTACTTGTTGTAGACTACTCAGAAGATGGATGCCAGAGAGTACTAGGAAGAAGTGACATTGCTCTGTCTGTGAATCTGCCCCTCAAGATCTTCTTCAGAAACTGCCTTAAAAGGCTCCTTTTCTCTCAAAAGTGATTGAGAATTGTGGCACCTAAGGATTCATGGCTAGCTCTGTTCTCAGTTCTGGACCTTTTGTAGAGATACCATCTCAGATGATCATCCTGTGCTGCAGGAGGATCAGTCAAGTTTTCTGGTGTGCACTGCAGGAACGTGTGTTTCATGTGTGTAAACACAGGAACATGTGTTTACAGTGTGAGTGGGTACCATACGGGATAGCAGGGACTCATCACCAACAGCTTTTTTGTAACATCTAGAAGAAGATGATCGCTACAGAAGAACTATTACATTATTTATTGTTCACATTTGCACTGAAAAGAGGGTAGCGTGGAAACATAACTTGCTGAAATGGAGAATGAGCCATAATTACACCCATAATTACATGGTGACTGGATGGTTCTGTTGTGGTTGTAGGAAAAGTAGTGCTGTGACTGTGAGACAGGAGAGGAGATTAATTTTATAGTTCCTTCTGCTTAAAGAGATTTATTGCACCAGAGAATACAGGGAGGATGTTTATAACACTGAATGAAACAAGTCCGGCCCCCAGCTGCAGCTGTGGTCCAGGGCAGTACACACATTTGGGATCTGAAGAGAGTTCTTTTACCCTGCTTGATTATATGACTTTTTTTTTCCCCTTCAAATTCTGCTCTTTCTATTGCTGTTCCTTGTCTAGAACACCTAAACACCTTCTCTCAATGGGACAGTGGGTAGGACACTTGGAGTCTTTCCTTACCTTTTTATTTCAGTCCCCATAAAGAATTCTCAATGAGTCCATCACAGCACTGTGTAGGTTGTCTGCTTTAACATCTTCAAGTCTCTTTCCTGATAAAACAAAGATTATTTTATTAGCCATTGGTCACAAAGAATTCCAAATTCCACCATCAATTAAAAGGCACTAGCCTGGGTTTTTATATTTTATATAGTCACATATATTAAATCCACATTGAAGTATTTTGAGAAAGGTTTCAAAGATAGAAACTCCAGAACATATGATAAAAATATTCTTGATGTTCCAATTTCTTTGTTCTGTTTTGTGCAAGTGCTAATTAAATTGGTGGGTTTAAATGAGCTACTATGTGCAGCAGTGTTCCAGAGTATCATTTCTCATCTTTCATTTCCTCTTTAGGTGATAAACTGGCCAATAAATCTTATCACTTCTGAGACAGGCCTTCATTATAGAAAAACAAAACAGCAGTGCAGCAACTTTTAAGCATGAGGCAGTTTCCTGTAGGAATGCTGTTTCAGTAGATTGATTTTCCTAAGGAAAACCCTAAAGTTTTCCTTAGCAAATTTTCCTTTGACACTGGTTATTTTTTCTTGAAGAATAATTACAAAATACAGATGGTAACTTAAGGGCTGAGCACAAGTGAAATGAAGTAGGAAACTGATATTTTTTACAGTATACCATCAAAAAAAACACTGTTCTAAAGATATCTGAAACCTATGTGAGCCTCTAACTAATCTGTTATAATGTCATTGGGACTGCAGAGGCATATTGACTCCAAGGAGGAATTACTATTTTATTTTTTTCTGTATTTTTGTGTAGATATATCTAGATTGTGTTTTCTTTCTTCTCTGCCCTCCTTTTTTAGGAAGTTATTTGAACCCAGATACCAAAGTACCATTTGATTTAAGTTCACCAGGTCCTTCTGTAACCAGGTATTTCTGTAATCTCATGCTTTCTACTGCTTGTGTAACTTTATCTGTATGGTGTCTTGTGAGTGACACCACTTTTTTTAGCTGCACCTGTGATCTGAAAAACACCATCTTAAAGGACTACTGTCTCTGTGAAACCTGGTTTGTCTATTTTCTGTAAGAAACATCTCTTTGCCTGTAGAATAATCCCTGATTTTTTAATTTTTTTTTTTTAGCTGCTACAGAAATTTTATGTATCCTGTTTTCTAAAGTTTCTACTCCAGTCTACTGTTTTCCCCACAGCTCTGTGTTTTGGTAGTTGACAGACGATCGCTTATGCTCAAGTCTGAGGAGCAAACTGTGGTGGTTAGGTTCTGGCACTTCTTGATTTGAGCCCTTTCCAATTAGCCTAGAAGTAGCTTCATCAGAATACAAGAAGGATGAGAGGAATAGGCGGGGGCAAAATGAGAAAAAAAAGGCACCTAAAAAAAACTCGCTTCTTTTGTCCATTTAGCCTTTCTTTCCAAAATCCGAAAGGCCAAGAGATGTTCCACAGTAGCAAGACAGTGGAAATTAGGTAAATGAAATCCTTGCAATTTAGCTTTATTGAGAGTGAAGCTGAGGGGGGCTGCCAGGATTACAGCTATGAAGTATGGCTTTATGCAAAAACCTCACCCTTCTGTGTCTCTTTAGAGTTTGGAGTAGTGAATGCCACTCATTACTTAATCAGTATAACTCAGCTCCCTCTTTCCCAAGAAATTGGTCAGTTAAGTGAAGTTCAGCGATGTGCTGGACAGTCCTTGGTTGTTTGACTAAAACACCTCAGAGCTACCCTATGCTTCTTACTGGTGAAGTAATCTGTGGGTCTCTGTATTTTGCAGCTAGAGTATCTAGGGATCATTTAAGGATTTAATACTGTTGAAAAGAGCACAACTATTTGATTTCAGTGATCTACCTTTCTGATTGAGTACTCAAGATTTGAATTATTTTGTCAATGTATTTTTTAATTATTATTTGTTCACAGTTGCCCACAGTCATTGAATTGCCTTCTTTAACCGTAAGTTGATGATTCCCCCCAAGCCCAAGCCACTCAACTTGTTTTTAAAAGCATGTCTCTGGCTTTAGAGAGTTTACTTAAAAGTTAACAAAGAGTCATTTAAGCCCCTCTGGCTTTGGTACCCTAGAAATGGTTTCAGTAGATGTCATAGGTTAAAAACCTCAGCCTGGAGTGGACTCCATCAGTAAGCATGGAGACCACTTTGACCTGCCATTGGTTGCATGGGACAGTGAAGAATTACTTACCATGTAAAATACAATTCTCCAATTGTATTTTGGATGGGGAAGAAAAAAATTCTGTCCTTGATAATGTGTTTAGTGAGTTGGTCTATTCCCCACCCTGGTCTATTCACAGTGCAGAAGCTACTAGAGGCATGCCCAAAATTTGGGGTGGCTTTCACACCAGCCAGCATGTAGTTGCCAGTATGTCTGCATGGCCACGGGAAGATAAGGGTTTAACTCAGTTCCTGTCCTGCTTTTCATGCTGTAGTCCCATTAAGAGCTCAGTTTTCCACACCGCCACTGGTTGCTGAACTGAATAAAAACATATTGAGCAGGCGGTTTGTGAACAGGAGGGTGTGGGCCATGTTCAGGTTTATTGGTCTGACTTTACTAGCATTTCCTTCCCATTTGTTTCCAGAAAGTTTCATGTTACGCCTCTTGTTAAGCTGCTTAAAAACTCAGATAAATCATACCAGAATTCAACTTGTCTGTCAAGTATTTCTTCATATTTTCCCAAACATGAAACCCTCCAGCTGAAAGCAGCAGGATGAAGAGGTGGGTGGGAACATTTTTTGTCCAGCCATGCTCTGTAAGTGGGCTGCAATGGAGATCAGGCTGCCAGGGAAAGACCACTATGGGAGTCGTCAAAGGGCAATCTCCCATCTGCAAAGCATGACTAGAGGAATTCAGGAGGCTTCCAAAAACAGAAAAGGTGTTCCCTTGAAGATCACAATAGAGAGAGGCAATGTGGAAAGGTAAGCTATAGGAGACAGGTAGAGGTTAAGGAAGAAGATGATGAGGTGAGAGGCTGTATTACTGTAGCAAGATACTTCTTCCTTCCAGCCTCTAGGCTGGTCTCTCCTCAGGTACTTTGCTGTGCAAAAAGCCTAGTACTAAACTCTGTTTAAATTCCTCCAGCTTAGCCTTATTTGACCAGCAACACTGCCTTCAGAGGGACATTAGCTCCTAAGTCTCTTCATGCCCTGTCATTCAACATTCCTGGAACCGGTTTCTGATCTTTTTGTTCTTGGTTGGGGGGGTATTGGTGATATTGTTGCTTGGTTTGATTTGTACTTTTTCTGTTTCTTGTTTTCTTTTTGAGAAGCAAGGCAGATAGATTTCCAGAAAATGTGCTTAATGTCACTTTATTTGGCAAGCAGTGTTGACTTCCTTCTTTATCCAACTGTGCATAATTGAAAAGACAATTGAAAAAAAGATTCATTTTGGAGATTTTCCTTGAACCCAGGTTTTTAATAAAAAATTCTCTGCAAAAGGGGTTTATTGCTCAAAGCCTACTCGGAGCAAGAAGCCTTCTGCATGCCTCAACTGGTGGCATGTGTTGCCTTTTTCACTGCCAAAATGAAATTTTAGTGTATTTGTTTTCTTGGCAGAGAGATTCTTGGTATATGTATTTAAGAACTCCAGTTACTCCGTCAGAACTACCAGATTTTCTTGATCTAAATGGTATGGTTTTATTTTGGATCCAGTTATGCCAGGCTGGCACATGTTTGAAAGGCATATGCTTAAGAGGCACAAGGAGAAGCTAAAATGCAGCCTTTCCCCTACCTCTCAGTTCAAGGGGTATCTCTGGAGGGGGTAGGCAAGAGCAGATGGTCACCACCCTTCTTGGCATGCCTTAGGGAAAACCTGCAAAGCCCTAAGGATGCCCAGATGAGCACATAAAACAGCAGGATGTGTCCACTTGCTTTCATTATAACAGCATCTCTTGTTCTTTTCCACACTCTGCTGCTTTCCAGATTTTTGCCCTCAAGGTATCTACTTTCCTACTTTGCTGCTAATGTTGCTACAATTACAGCTAATTGGAAGAAGAGGAGGGAGAAGTGTGGGGTTTTCCACTGAAAATAATGACATGGGGAGGGGGGGGGGAGGATGTGAAATGAAAAACTGAAAAATGGATTTGTGGAGGTCCTCAATGCAAACCAGACAGGAAAAAAAAAAAAAAAAACAAAAAAAAAAACAAAAAAAAAAACCAAGAAAAATAAATTATTTTCCTGGAAAACTCCCAGGCTTTAAACAATTTTGATATTAGCCTGTCCTCAGTGCATACATTACATTAGAAATTATCAGTGCTCCCAACTAGTCAAGCCAGACTTAATTAGCAGCTTGCCATCCCCACTGGGAATGAAAATGTGATTATTTTCAGGTTTATTACTGATACAACTTTATTTCTGCAGCTGCCATGTAACAAAAGGGCCATTAGCACACCTTTAATTTTTGAATCCAGAAATGAGAAGTTGCCTTTGTAAAAAAGGTGTTGCTTTTAAAAGTCAACCTAAGCTAAAGATCACAGAATGTGTTGTCATTTTTCAGAGTACCAGGCAGAAAAGTCTCATGTGAAGAGGAATATTAAAAATAATTTAAACAGATGCATGGTTTGATAATTGTATTTCTATGAAACAACATTTCAGGTTTTGTCATTCAGTACCTGTTAGATTTTAAACAGCTTCATGTACACTGTCATTTTTTTTCCTTTGGGCATGAAACATAGGAAGAATCAAGGCATTTAAGAGAGCTTGCTTGAAAGGGGTTGTCAGTGGTGGTCTTCTGGTGATAGGTGATGTGGTAGCTGTTTTCATTAAATCATCCTCTTTCCTGGTGACTTGATGAAACATCCATCTGCTAGCTGGCAATATCCTTAGCTCCTCATTGATCATTTAGGGAAGTGATGTAAAAATTCATGCCATGTCATTTCCACCTTCCTCTATGTGGTTTTTTTTTTGTGTTTTAAGGGTAAAAGTATTCTGTGCTGGATTCTGAAGCCTGATGATGGTGCAAAATATCCAAGTTTTCTGAATGGTTAACGCTGTTCTACGCAAGAGAAACTCTTTGGTTTTGGGAGCTGTGTGTTCTGTGATGTTTGCCTTTCTTCTCTGGCAGATGGTGCCTGCAGTGCTGCAGTATCTGCAAATTTGTACCAGCTGGGCAAGAACTTTAGGAGCCAAAAGCATCTTGGCATAAGCACGGTGACCTCGGTGTGTCCCACTGAGACTTGAGAGAAACAAAACCCATTGAATGAAACCCACACTGTGTAGCTGCCTGAGGTGTTTGCGTACCAAAGTCCTCTCTTTTCCAAATTGCATATTTATATAAATACCAACATTTGATATGAAGCTTGGAATCACATTTCTTGCAGGAGAAGAGTTGATGTTCCATAATCTTTTTTGTTACAGAGGCAAATAGCATGCAGTGGAATGAACACACATATCTGTATTTATCTACTTTGCACAAAGAACCAATCTACTAATTGTTGCTCTTCTTGGCTTTTTGAACAAATAACACCAATGCTGTTAATGCCAGCAAGGAAAAAGTGTCATCAAAATCAATGATCCTCAATACAAATGTGGACCTTTTGGATCAAGTTTTCTTTCACATGCATTTGGGTATCATCAGCACTGTGGTTTGGAAGTGAATGATGGGGTTGCTCTGTAGTAGCTGCAGAGCAAATCTCCTTGGCGAATTCAAAACCCTGCTGGAAATATTTCACTCTTAATTTTTCTCTTGTAAGTGAAATACTGTGTGAACTTGCATGTGTGCTACTAGGGATGTTACAGAATTTTTAGAATCTTTCAAAATTTCAGGAAGTATGTGTTACACTAGCAAAAAAACATTTCCTTCTAGATCAAGTTACTATCAAATACATCTTTGAACCACAGAAACCCACTTAGCCATAGATACTGCCACCTAATTGTTCCCTCTGTTATACTTACCTACTCTCTTGTGCACACATAGTGCTAATGTATACCTATAAGCACTGCTGAAGGTCAGCTTCTCTTTTTAGAAGTCTAGAAAGATTTTACATGGGTACTTCAGGTTGTTAAACCCTGCTGTTTGATCTTTAAAAACAGTCAGGACTAGACGGAAGTTGCCAGACAGACACTGTGTGATATCCATACTCTTTTGTTTCTTCACACTGCCATTTGTATTGGATTGATTACAGACTTGTAATAATGTACAGTATTGGCTCTGGGGAAGGGGGAGGGGAGTGTATGCATGAGGAATAGAGGGAAATTAATCATAAGAGAGTTGTGTTTCTCCATGTCAAAATAATTTGCATTGTTTTACTTGTGCAGATTCATCATTGGAGAAGGGAGGCAATCAGTCACCTGGAGAAGTGTAGACCAAAGGCTGCGAGCTAGTCTTGCAGCTTAATTATTCTGTTTTGTTCTGGGTTTTTTGCCCCTAGCTCCTTATCTCTTCAGTGCATGTTATTTATGCCAAGTGAAATCCCTGCAAGGACAATAGAAAAGCAGATCATAAAGGCTTGTGATATTCAGGATCCAGTTATCCTCTGCTGGGAAATGTTATTGCCCTTTGTTCTGAAGATGCTGTTTGTGCTGTCTATGAGAATCTGTTAAAAACTCTTTATGAGAAAAGATGTGGCTGTTGCTGGGGATTCAGAGACTGTCACATCTGGTTTGAATTCAAGAGCTTATAAGCCAAATAATAGTGTTGTGATACTTTTTTGTTTGTGAATTAGTCTTTTTTTATTTGATTCCAGGGAATGATTTGTTGACATACCATCTTGAATTCTGTGTCCTTTTCTTTAGTTGTTTGGTAAAAAGGAAATCTATTTCACTGTTTTAACATGTTTTTGTGATTATCAGCAAGGTAGCACAGATGGCAGGCCAGGTGGAAGGTGCCTGCTCCCCTTTTTCAGTTAAGCCCAGCTCTGCTCTTGTTTTGGATCCAGAATGACATGAAAAATGTTGTTCAGGTTGGGGTTTGTTGTTTTTTTTTTTTTTTGTGTGTGTGTACTTATTTATATCAGAAGAATTTTAGTAGAAATATTTAATGGGTTTATCCTCTCAGTGAAAGTGGCTTTATGTTTCTAAATGATTCTTGTAATAAATCTGAACATTGCTGTGTAACCTCTAACCTGAGAATAAAACCTGGCTTTTAAAACTAAATTGTATTTAGGCAATGAAACTCTTCCGGAAAATTGTGGTGAGTGAGTGTTCAGCAAACATTAGTTTATAATCTACTTGCAAGATTATCTCTTCCCTTCAGACATTTATGAGGTCAACTGTTGCAAGACAGGTACCTGAACCTGCTGGAATCCCCTCTGAAAGAAGGAACTGAGATTTTTGCACCATAAGGCTACATGAGATGTTCTGTGTACTTTCCTTATCACTCAGAAGTAGTTAATATGAGTTGAAGTTCCCACAAAAACCTCTATTGGAGCTGTGCAAAGATGGAGTCATCAGTTAAGAGACTGTCTGCATGTGTCATTTTTGCTTTTAGAACAGGTATTTCCATTCCCATCAATATACAAAGGCCTACAAATGAAAATAAAAACCTTACAGGATTAAATACATTCAGCATTTTATTTGGACATGATGGGGAACAGTCCATGGGAAAGGATTTTTCTGTTATATTTTACAGCAGTGCTGCTTTTGCCTACATTGATCACTTTATAATATGGACTAAGAAAGAACACAAGCAAAGCGGTGAGTGAAGCAGCCCCTGGAGAGAGTTTGTTTTTTCATGAACTACTGAAAATTAGAGTCTGACTGCAACATCAGCTGCAGAATAGACTTCTAAGTCTCTATTAGAGAGAGAGGAATTTTTATCTCTGCATGAATTCAGAGCTGGCTTGCAGATGCTATAGCAGCAGATAGTTTAACCAGCAGACAATGTAACTGTGCTATTCCTGATTAGTGATTTGGCTAATAAGGATGGGATCATGGAAAATGCTAATGTGGTGCCTTTGGAAAATCCAATTATAATGTAACCTAATTCAGTGCCAGCTCTCAGCAGGTGATCAACACCATGGGCAGAGCACCCTGCACTCAAATATGTCATGAACCCTCAAAACAGATGAGCCTCTGTGTGGTTGGTGTGGGAGGCAACAAATCCCCATCTCATTCATTTCCACTGTCTTTCACAACTGGCTGCAAAGGTTGGCACCTTCCATTTGTGGTGCTTAGCTCATTATCTGTCAACTTGTGCAAGCATTATTTGGCCCAAGCGAATGATTTAACATGGATCTTTCACAGTAAGAAAATAGAGCTTACGGGTTTATCTTTCTTTCCCTCTTTTAGTCACAGGCTTTTAATGTTTGGCTGGTTTAGGCACAGGACCATAAACTTGACACACACAAATCCTAATCATGCCAAGTGTGGGGTATGCTTTGTATTATATGATAGAGAATTTTTATCTTTTATAATGCATATAAAACAGTAAATTTTCCTCTTGATTTTCTTGTAATGATGTATGTTTCCCAAATGCAGGTGCTGTCATCTATTTGAATTAACATTGTCAGACTTAAACACCCCCAAAGGATACACCCTTTGCAATGACCCAGACAAGTTTGAGGGGCTGAGTTATTTTAGTTAAAATTAAGCAGAGTACTCATAACAGGCATTTTTCCTTCCTTGAGCTTAGCCAAAACTGGTTATTTGCACTACCTTCCTCTGACCTTTTAAAGAAGCGTTCTGGCATTTCTTTGCTGCATATTTTATTTTCCAAACAGATTCTTTCTATGTAGCTTTTTCTGATATTTTTTTGTATCACTGGTGAGCGGACCAATTTGACTGTAAGGGCTAATGTGTTTGTGAAAGGCCTTCTCTTTTTTTCTTTCTTTTGTGGTAGGAACCAGTCAGGGTTTGGGAATACTGGAATTCATATGAACATTATAAGAGGAGCAATTAATACACAGAGAGTAAATTTCTTTTCATACAAGACCATGAGTTTATTTGAATACCCAAACTTGTAACAGCAGTAGTGAGCTGCACCCATGGTTTGTGTCTGCTATTTCGTCACTCACAGTGGTCTGGGGAAACAAGGCAAGCATAAAGTGTTTCTGTGTCAAAACTTTTCAGCAGTCTAAACGGGTGTTTTCACTTATCTAGCAGAAAGACTTACATGTCCTCTGTGCTGGCCAGTCTGCCATCTAGTGAGATGTATGAGTGCTTGACTTGTACCCCTATGTGACCATCCTCTAAGGACTTGACTGTCATAGTAAAAATGCTTGCAAGTTGACAGACTTTTAGGAATGTGATAAGGAACTGGCCAATAATGAAGATGATTACTCAGTGTGTTAAAATCGTGGGGGTCCAGGTGTGGCTTGCAATCAGCCCTTGGAAAACCTTTTATTATTTCTAGTGGGAGCACACATGTTGATACAAGTTTGTGCATATTCTAAATTTTGAGTTGTGAAATCTGATAAACAGACAAAATGATATTAAATAACAGATTCTAGAGAACTTAGGTATGTTTTGGCTTGTGTTTCTCTTTCTGTAGACTTTTCTTCTGAACTGAACTTTTTCCATTTGATTGCAGTGTTACATACTAAACACGCCGTGGAGAAATGTTCATTTCTGTGAAGGAGCGCTAGTTTTCGTCAAGGTAAATTATCTGCTTACAATATTATTTTACATCATTTTCAACACACTGTGCTTGGTTGACTAAATGATGTTTGGATTACCATAACAATAATTATCCAACATTAAAATAAGAGCACATTTGAATTTATGGAGTCATTAACACAAACAAGGTACTCAAAATCTTGGGGTCTTTTGGTGAATTTTTGTCCCATCCTTTCTTCCTTCCCCACCCCCTTTTCTTTTTTTTTTTTTGTGGATCTAGCAGATGTGGCAGAACATTTTGATAACATAAAGCTTTCTGATTTGATTCACCACTGTTTTACTTCTCAGTTATTTTAAGCCCTGTGCCTTGTCAAAAATGTATCTTGTTTTAAAACTGTCTTTCTCTAAAGACATGAAGTGCTATTGTCGAGTTATACCAATACTTATTCCATTCTATTCCTATGGATATTTCTTTATACTCTAATACTTATACAATGTGTGTCATGGTATAAAGATTTCATTGGTGATAAGAGGTCTTCCTTTATAAATCACTAAACAGTTCCTCTCCTTAGTCTCAGGCTGTCATTTGTTTTCGGAAGGAGAAATTGTTACTTTGAAATTACTGGTAAAAGTTTGGAGCTGTTATAATTGCCTCAGAAACTCTCTATACAGGAGGAAGTGGATTCATGATAATGCCACAAGCAAAGCACATAAGGTGTCCCAAATACACATTGACACTACCCTATGATAGAAAGGCTAGGTATCACAGCAAAGGAAGATTTACTAGACTACAAGCAAAATCCTGGATCATCTGCTTCCCACCTTGGAGCCTTTCACTAGTTTTTTATCTTTTACTGTATCAACATTAGATTTCTTGTCCAGATACTAAACCTTCATCTCTCATTTGTTTCCCACATAACATTTCACTCTCTCAGGCTCTCCAAGTTTCTTATATTTCCTCTTACCTTTCGGAGCATGCCTTTTGTGTCGTATATAAGATGATGCTGCTGCCTGTCAGAAACACTTCTGTTTTCCTTCACATCTCACCTGTAACCCCACATCCCAACCTCTTCTGTGTATAATTGGTTTCTAAACCTTCTTACCTTGCAATAGCCTTTAAAATTCTGGCATACTGCTTTTGTCTTTAAATAGTGTCTAGGAGAAGGTCAGGGCTTTGTTTTCTAGACCCCCTGGCAAGGAATGCCATTCTACAGTCCCTTAAGAGGGATTAATGTGTTATCCACTGCAATGCAGTGTGTTACGTTGTTAAATATAGTCTCATGATTCATAGTAAGAACACATCAACAATGAAAAAATTTTCTTCTGAGTTGAAATGAATTATGTAAATAGTAGAATTAGAAATTCTTGGTGAATGTTGTGGAGGGAAAGAATGCTCTATACCTTTCAGCTCTGGTTCCGCACACCCAAAGACTTCCACTTCATTGACTCCACATCATACTCCCAACCTCCTGCCAGTCACTGCTCTGCAGTATTTCACTTTCCATGACAACATGTTTTGGGGTAATTAGGATTATGAGATGCCCCAAATTTCTGGTCTTCAGCCCTCTCTCCCTTTCTATAGTCTAGAATAGAATGAGAAAAAGCTGTTGGCGTATGACAATACCTTTTGGCCAAGCAAGATCAGGTGCTCCAGCTCCCCCTATTCTTCCCTCTATATTAGACTGGCAATGCTGCCTTGCCTTAAGCAGCTGAAAATTCTGCTTTGCCCATACCCCTCAGTCCTGAGTTGACAGTATTTCTAATCAGGTTGAAGTTCTCTCTCTTGTTAGGAAGAGAAAAATCCTCAGGTATTGAACATGGTTCCTGTATGTTAACTTTGTTGTGAGAATGACTGAAGAATTTCTCTGATTTTTGCAGATGCAAGTTTAAAGGTCTGCAAGACATCACAGGGAGGAAAGTATTTTTTTGATTAATAAAACACTTTCCCACCAGGAGCCAGGATGCTGACTAATGCTGTGTTTTCACTTAAGGCAACAACAGCGTTGCTTCCACCTGCCCTATAAATGGGTAATACCCAGGTGCTTCCTGTTCAAGGGCTGCTTGTGTGAAAGCCAAAGGTCCACACTGGCCACTGACTGTGAAAGGGCTGGTGGTGGTCAGAGCAGGGCTTGAGCGCAAGCAGATAGGGGATGTGATGGGGCACAGTTTCTGATGCAATCTGGCGATGGCTGTATGTGTTAAGGTCTTGCAAGACTGAGACTGTAGCTTGCAACATTGTTGGTCTAATGGGGGTATCAGACCTAGGAGGGTCTGCGGCTCCTCCCACTGTCAAAGGAAAGGATTTGAAGGAGGGAAAACTCATGGAGCAAAATCAGGATGTGTGCTGCTAATGCTTGTATTGCATGACCTAAGAGCAAAGTTAGAGCTCTGATGATGGGTAAAGATCCTTTGTTGGCATTTTCATCATCAGGTTGGTTATTCTCAATTATTTGGTTTAACTGAGAGGAGAGAGGGAGATGTTTTGATTTTCTTGGAGGAAGCTTTCATTTTGTGCCTTCCTGTGTTCAGACATCCTGTATCTTAGCTCTTAGTCATGTAAATGCCAAGTTAATCCATTTAAGGTAACAGCATTACCCTGTAGTGCTGATGCATGTGTAGGTCCTTTGGAAATTATTCACAAAACCAGCTATCTCTGACTAAATATAGCAGTCACTCAAAACTGTTTCTTAAGTCTAGGCATAAGGCACCCTATACCAAAACTTGGGAAAGAGCTGCATGCTTCTAAAGGTTGAAATAAGAGCTGATCTTTTTGTAATTATTTTTCCCTCTTTCTCTGCAATGCCAAATTTGCAGCCTATCCTTTGTAGTCATAATCCTGCATAGAAACTGTAGAAATAAAGTGTCAGATGTAACAATCCTTGTTGTGTAGCTATGATACCAAAAATCTATGGTCATCAACACCAAAGAGGAGGTATTTCAATTAAAATTCTTTCTGCATAAATGACCTGTTTAGACACCAAAACAGCTGGCGGGGGGGGGGGGGGGGGGGGGGGGACGGGACGGACAGTTAATCTCCCCATGTTTTCAGCCTTCTTTCAGGAAGGAACATTAAGACTGCACAGAAGAAAAGACGATCACTTACAAGCTGATAGAACAGTGCTCTCTTACGTTGGCAGTAGCAAGGGAGGGATTACCTTACTCCTTGTTACAATTCCCCTGTTGTCAAGAGTTAGTAAGGGTGGGGATAGCAAACAAGGAACTTGGATCTTCCAGTGATGTATGTGCTCTAGAAGGGAAGGAAACTCACTAAAATCAGGTTTGAGGCATAAATGTTGCATTATGGTTAACTAAAAGCAAGCTTGAGTCTGGCTCAGTAGCACCAGCAAAGCTGGTTGCTCACAGGGATTGTTCCCAACCCTTAATAGCGACAATTAAAATTCAAAGCATGTATGTGATGTTGTTATCTCACTGTTTATGACTTCTGAAGAGATAGCTGGCTTCCCTGAGGATTTTGGTGTGTTTGGGTCAGAGCACTGTAGCTGCTTTTCTATTTCTGCCTGATAAATCAGTAGCTTAGGACTTTGAAACACAGCTAAGAAAAAGCTGCAAAACAAGAAACCCTGAACACCAAATCAAACCCGCTGCATTACAGGCTGACTTCTGTGAACCACGGTTCTACGTTACAAGATACCTGGTGGGCAACTGGGGGAGGAAAAAAAAAACCAGGGAAAAAAAGAAAGGGCAATTGATGTGAATGTGCTGTTAATTTAATAGTATTCCCATAGGGAGCCTTAGACAGTGCTACTATTCAAAAGCTTGCCATAACTTCCTACTGTTCCACAGATGCTTGTCACAGGCTCAGCTTTTTCTGAAGTCCTTTGCAAACCACCTATTTGTGTTTTTTTGAGTCAATGAAGGTTTGTGGAAAGTAACATTCCTTTGGAAGAGAAGTTAGAAAAGTGGTGCCACGAAACTTTGCTAAATAACTGAATTCCTGTTAATAGAAATTTTCACTTTGATGGATGCAAACATTCAAGCTGTATTATGTTGTGAGCCTCTCTGCATCTGAAAGCACAGGTAAGAGATGTGGGAAAGGCAAATGAACAAAAAACCTCTGAGTAGCACCAGGGAGGGAGAGGATATTAATAAAGAAGGAACATTTCTTATGGATTTGTTTATTCTGAGTCATTCAGCCGTTTATGCTGAAATTGGTTTAGTTTCTGTATGTAAATACCACTACTGTTTATAAGCAATATTCATTTTTATTTTAGAATAGCTTAATCTTACGAAGACTGTAAACCTTCCCTCATCTGAGAAGAAAATGATACAGACATTGCACCTTGATTTGTGTATGCTCATAGGGTGTAACACAGACGTGTTTCATGACTACTAAGCCGATGCCATACATCTTGGTCAATTGTTGTTAGAAATACTACATTTCAGTTGCAGGCATCTAGAATTCCATTAAATTCTTCAGGCTACTTTGGAATTCTGCAGATTAGTCCATGAAATTCTGCAGGCTTTCCGCCTCTGCAGTTCCCAGAAACCCTGTGGGGCTCTGCAGAGCCAGACTGATTCTGCTTCTGTTTTTCCAGGTGATCTAAGGACTGTACATGCAGATGGTAACATTCATGTGCATGTGAATACATCCCAGAGCATGCTCGTATGTGTACTTGCATATTTATGTTGTACACATAGAAAATAAGTGTTCAATTATGAAGGTTTGAGTGTAAGAGCTAAATATATAAATATATTTGCTCTTTCATCTAGGAAAGATCTTGCAGGTTTGCTAGCACTTAAATCTGGCCACATAACAACAATCAATATGCTGTGTCCTGAGGAGAAAGTGTTGTTGTAACGGAAAATGAAGATTTCTTTTTAACCTGGAGTGCAAGCTTCCTCAGCTCTAATTTTTAAGTCTTCCCAGGCTAAGAAGCTTTGCCTGTGTTAATGACATACTGTATTCAGGGCTGGCAGTCTTCTTCCTGCCACCATGCTTGCTTTCTTAGTGCCAGCTTTCTGTTTATACCCTGGTGAGGGAAAACGGTATTTCCATTGATGTTTATTCACTCTTTTATAAGAGTACTTTGAGTTTACTAAAACAGCTTAATTGGGCTCCAAAGCAGTCTATCCTGCTCATAAAAGTGCATTGCTGTTCCACTTCTGTTTTTTGAGGGTGAGAGGCCTCCAGAGCTAAGCCACCTTCTGCTCTCTGCCCTCAGGCTGCAGAAAGGCTCGTGGTGCACCTCTGTGAAGTGGAATGACGGGTAGTGGGCAACACCTTTCCTCTCTTTGGCCTTCTTTCCCCTGCAACATGTGATGTTTCAGCAGGAGGAAGAAGGTCAGTGCCTCTCCAGCAGAGTTGTACTTGCAGCCAAGAGGAAGGCTGGATTTATTTGAAATGTCATTATTTTAAACAAGCCTGAAAAAAATCCCACTCTTGGCAATTTAAACAACTTTCCTTTGTAGTGAGAAAGTACAGTATAAAAACTAACTTCTTCAAAAGCTTTCTGGGCCATTCCCTCACTTCACAGAGCTGTTTTCTGTTGTGCGAGGCACAGGCTCTTAGTTACAGGAAGTGGATTACTTTTAGGAGTTCCCAAACACAGGTATGATCCTGCCTTACCCTAGCACAGAGGGGAAGGGACCCAGGTGGAACAGGTCCACGCTCTTTCACTGGTTTTCTACAGAGCCGTATTTATGAAGCTGTGCTGCCTGTGTACATGCCTCTGCCAGGCCTTCCCAGCAACTTTGTAACATCTCCATATGACCATGCCACATTTGCCAGCTTCAGGCACATTTGATAGAAAGCCAGCAGGTCTCAAGGGTGTTAGCTTTGTAGAGGTGGGGAGGTAGAAGACAGTTATGGAGTCAGCATGATGTTTTTCTTGATATTGCAGGCTGAATGATCTGAATCTGGCAGAGTTGGCATGCGAGGTTATACTGTGAAGTTATACTGCAGACCATACAGACATTTTTCTGATACATGTATTGTTTCTGTAAGAGTATTTTGTTTCATATTCTTCATTTAGTATAGGAAACAGTCTTTCAAAAGGCTGTCTGATAAAACCATAAAAGGCAGATGGGTGGGTAAGAGTGATCAATCTTTATTTCCATTATGGTAATGTAACACAAGGCAGGGTTACCTGAGGTTATATTTATGTAACATGATAGGTTTTTTTTCCAGTGTTTCCAGTTGACTAATGTGTCAGTGAAACAGCACTCAATTCAGTGCTCTGAAGGTCTATCACAAGGGGAATGCACACCAAAATAGTATAACCTCATATAAATTAAGCCTCTATTTAGTGAACTGAGGCTTTGTTATTTTTGATAGTCATTCATTGGTGAAATTGTATGTCAACAGAACAGTGAAATAAGAACATAAAATGTCAGTAACATATGTGCCCATTCATGTATGTATGCATAAAAAACAGGGCATGTTCAGAAGATGTAGCCCAACCTGTCTGTTCTTATCAGTGGGAACTTTGACCCTTGTGGATCACTGCTGCACAGACTCATCTCTGCTTTGTTGATCATAAAATTCTTCAAAAATTGCATGTGTGATGTTATGCTGGCAAGGAGCTTTACTGACGCTAGAGTAGACAAGCACATAAAATGTAGAAAATTCATGATCCAGATCTAGGAATGAAATTGATAAGGGTATCAGTGAAGTAGGAGAACATTATATATTAGTGCACGATAAATGAGCTGATGAGCTTGCAGCTCATTTATGGAATAAATAGAAATGTTGTTATTGATGCCAGGCTGAAGTTGGTGCAGTTGAAATGCTTTGATGCCAGGTAGAGAATATCCTTATTTTAGGGAACTTGTCCTCGGGACACCTGATAGCATCAACTGTTAGTTGTACGTGAAAGCTTTGCATGACTTTGACCTCTCTGCCTGTGTTAGCTGGTTAACACTGTACAAATAAAGTGTGATGGAGCACTTTCCTCTCCTAGAGGTGTGCATGTTTGCCAAGGGGACCTCTTTTTCCAAGTTTGAATTCTGATTGTCCCCAGAAACATTAGCAAAAGAGGAAGAAAGAAAGAAGGGCTTCCCATGGGCAAGGGCTTCCCATAGGCCCAGAAGAAAGTAGATTCCAGTAAGAAATTTGGGGGTTGGGATTTTTTTGCCTGAGTGAATCTTATATTCAGTATAAGATTTTTTTAATCTTTTTAATCTTAGTAACACTCCCCAGCCTTCCAGCAGAGAAGTTTGTGGTGTTTACAAACAATAAATGCTGGTTCTGTGTGGAGGGATGGGAGAAGAAATTGGGCTTGTACAAAACAACTTAAAGCTGGTGCTGAGAAAAATAATTATCTTTAAGCAAACAATTCAATTTGGAATAGTAATACCCCTAAAGTATTTCTGGCCATTTAATTCAGGGGTGCTCTTTCCACTGTGACTCTCTGCTTTAGTAGACTCACTGCATTCCTCCAGCTGGTAGTGTAAAAATAGAGGAAAGATTCAATAAATGCATCCTGTGAATTCCTCCTTGGCCCTTAATGTTTTGGTGGTAAGCTCATCTGCACAGAGTCCTCAATGTCTTGAGGCAAGCCATCCCATACATAGGCTTTCCTGAGGACCACACACAGACATTCATTTCTCTTCTGGCACTAGTCTGTTAATTACCCATCTTCTAACAAGCAGTCCATATACTCCTCAGGAATCCCAAATAACTTTTTTTTCAATAGCTGTGATGTGTTTAGCTACAAGGAAACCATACAGGGGTCTCTGTTGCGCCTTTTGCTCCTCTCAAGATATGAATACTATGAAAAAACAGACAAACTAGTTGGGCTCGTTGACTACACAGCACATCTGAGGCTGTGTGCAAGCCATTCACATAGCCATATGAATACTGCTACCCTGCCTCATTTGTGAAGGCTCTTACCAGAGACAACACAGTGAGTGTTCTGAAGGCAGACAAATTATGTAGGTTCCCACATACTGTATTCTTTAGTCAGAGAAAAATTTCTGCTGTTATATAAGATATTGGGTTTTAAGCTTTGTAAATTGTGTTCCATATCATTTTGATCTTTTGTGGTTTTAAATTTTGATATCCTGGCTAATGCAATTTATTACAATTAACTTCAGATCTTCTGTACTGGTTTTAATCGTCTGTTCACTGGAGATGGAAAACAATTATAGATCTTTGAAATAGACGTCCTACTTAGCAAAATATCTCTAACAGGATCTAATGTTTAAATAAGAGAGGATTAAAACCTACATTAATATCCTGAAGTGCAAACTTGGGAACTTTGTTGTTCCTGAGCTCTGCTGTCTGCCATTGATGCAGCCAGGTGCACCAGCTGGAGAAGGTGCTGAGGGATCAGAGCTCCTGTCACTGGTTTGTCATGTGACCAGAAGAAAGTCACACCTGGCTCAGTTTGTTGTCTAAAGACAGTCACCCAGCTCCATTTGAGATGCCACTGGCTATACAAAACATCTGCAGATGCAATACTCAGCAATGGGAGGCTTAGGCCCTTCAGTACAGGCAGCCATGGCCAAATAGAACCCCTGGAGATGTCTCAGAGGCGTTAGGTTCCTCTCTTCAGGAAACCAAAGTAGCTTTTAGTCTCCTTATGTTTCTTGTTTACTCCATCAGTAAACATTGATACTGGTTGCACTGGGATGCTGTAGGGCTTGGCATGGGAAAATGCGTTTAAGACAATTACACAGATTATGTTTAGAGCATAGAAAGTAAAGAGTCTCTCTCTGACACATCCGGTCCTGTCAACTCTCGTTGGAGGGGTTTGTAACTCCGGTTTGATCCTGAGGACCAGAATCAATCCTTTGATCCTTTGAAGTAAGGTATGAGTGAAATTCCTGTGTGGAACTGTGGGACCTGAATTTGGCCCTGGAGGGCTAGATGGATGCTTCGGCGTTTCAGGAAAGCCCACCAGATGGAGCTCTCGGTTGAGGGATAAAGCTCCGTCAGGCAGCTGCAGAAGCTGAGAAAATAGGACATAGACCTCGTTTTTATTGGATTTTTTCACGTAACGGGGTTGACTAGAGCAAGCGTGGCTTCCCAAGCACTTGCTTTTAAAAGGAAACTGTCGATGCTAAAGGTGCAGAAAAAGGAAATGTACTTTTGCAGCTAGAAGTGCTTAAAACTTTCACTGATGTTTTAATTTTCTTGTTTTAGCACTCATTTCCTCAAATCTTTCTGTCCCTTAGTATGCTTCTCGTATTTAATTATAATAATTACACCCCTTAGCTATTAAACCCATATAAAATCAAAGCACTGAAAAACTTACTTAATGGTTTAGAAGGAAAAAAGTATATAAGTGGGCTGTGAGAAGAAAAAGTATTCAACCTTAAACTTAGTTAACTAAAAGACAGCTAATAAAAGTTTAGAGCGTGGCAAAGAAAGCAGAATTAAGGATGTCTTAGTCTGTGAAGTTTTCTGAAAGACATAATCCATTAACTCAGAGGCCCAGCTACATGCTATTACCAACATTAGTTTGGTATGCACTTCACCTTGCAGATTGGTGCCTCAAAAGCTTTTAAAAACACATTTTTAGAAGCATGTTTGTTATTTATGTAATCAAACTACTACAGTAATACATTAGAGAGCAATGTAAACACTCCAGCTATGAGGACGTTATGCTTCAACATGGGGGGTAAGACCACTGATGAGCTGTGGCCCCTGTCCTGTGCAGCATAAGGTAGTTTTAAGCCACGTTCTTCATGGAAAGAAGAATGAATTAATATCACTAATTTAACCTTTTGATGAGCCAGACAGATCATGGAAGCCCACCTCTGTTGTCCATAATGCAGCATAGCCATCTCAGTGGCATCAGGGTTGTCCTGGGTGTAATGTAAAGCTGAATTTGCCTCTTGCTATCAGACTTACATTAAGCGCCAACAACCAACCAGAAAATGCATTCAAACTGAGTGGCCTCTAGTTTCAGACCACATGAAGTAGGCCTACTGCCTTGTACTATGGGATTTCACGGTTTGTATGATGAAAAACAGTCAGATGATCTCTTATTCTAAGTCATGTAGGAGGAGTTTCCCTTCAATAATGCCTTTAGAAGAACGATTATGTCGTTGCCTGAAGCTCTCCTCTATGTAAGTAAATGCCAGCACACAAAACACCACTGCTAATTGCTGGGTGCTATTGAATATGCTTGGAGAAGAAAAAACTGGTTAATGTAGCTGGATACTTTAAGTGCTATGTGGTTCCTAGCTGTAGTTTTACAGTAGCCAGACGCTGCACCACGTTTAGTTTAACCTCTTTTTGTTTGTTACAGCCTGTAGTACTGTCTTTGAAAATCGGTAATGTTGAAACCTGGGGCTCCCCAGAGGAGAAAGGTTAAGAGTTCATTTCCTTGTTAGTCCTTACCAGTGACTGTGGAGAATAAAGTCTCCAATATATTTCAGATTCTCCCGGCAATGGTGTCATCTGGTCAATGACTGACAATTTCCCTTTTGGTCTTTCTTTCTCAGTGTTTTCTGTTTATTAAGTAAACTGCATATTGTGATTGCCTAGGAATCATGGGTGTCTTCTGATTAAATGCACTCAGAAACAGGGGTCAACACTTACTCAGGGCTACTCTTATCAAGAGAACACCATGCCCACTGCATGCTTTGTGTCATAGATGTATAAGAATGCTAAGAATTCTGAGCATCTTCATGTAACACTCAGCTTGCTATCTTCTGAAAAAAAAACGTTGTCATGGGGGTAGTTTAGGTGTTTCTGCTGCATAGATTTTGTAATTTTTTTTTCTTCTTGTCACTGTTAACCAGGAGAGAAGTCTCAGTCTTGCAATGGGAGCTGAACTCTGATCTTCACCTTGAGGGAGGAAGGAGAAGTAGAGGAGGAGGAAGAGGCTGACACCATGATTCTTCAGTGGCCTGGAAGAAATTAGGATACTAGAGACTCCCCTTGCCTGTTGTGTGTGAAGGCAAATCCTTCTCAATCAGTTGTCATCAGATAAGCCCAAAATCAGTTATTCAAGATGCTTTGTGTTTCCTGCCACGTAAGTTTCAGTCTCCCATATTTCACAGAAAAATACTTACCAAGTCCTCAAATGGGCCCAAAAAATTGCAGTTGCTGCTTTTGCACTAAGGTTTTATCAGGAGTAGTATGTCCTGTTTGTCTACATGGGTGCAGAAACTGTATATGTAGCTGAAGCTGAGGAAAGCACTAAGTGCAAAAGGGAAAATAAAAGTGTTTAGTTTCAAACACCATTTCTGAACAGCTGATTCTTGTTGCCAAGGAAAGCATTCATGTGACTGCATAATACTGGGGTCAAAATAAGTGACTTGGATAAACACTTTGCGGTGACATGTCTAAAACAATTATTCTTTGAAGATAGGAATATAGCAAGAACTGTCTGGGCTGTGTCTGTGGGAGCACCTAGTCACATAAGAATTAAAAGGTGCATGTTCTAGATCAAAGTGGCCTATATTTCATAATACATCTAATTATCATACCATTGTCCTTTGTAAATTAATTTGTTTTAATTAGAGGAATAGATCTATTGCAACAGAGTTTAAGGGGGTCTGTTGGGCACTTGAGATGAAATCAGTGGTTTGTTAACAATTTTATCTGGAAAGTAGATTAGATTATTTAAAATATGTGAAATAGCATTGTTTTTCTTAGTAGAATGAGGTTATGATTAAGAAATAATGCTTGGAGCATGAGAGCTTTGCTTGCCATTATTTGTTACATGCAGATCTGGGATTTTGCACTGAAATTGTTCACCTTTATTCTGGTTTTATAATATTATATTGAAACTGGCAAAATCAAACAAGTGCTAGAGTAGCGTCTAACAGCAGCCTTTTTCCAATGATGATATGGGAAATGCCAATGCTGGCTACTCAATTCAATAGGACCATAATTTAGCTTTGTGGTTTTATTTTTGTCCTGTTGGAGCAAAAAATGTTGTTAATCAGTTCATAATACAGCATGATTAAAAAGCATGCACTGGAGGTGTAAAGTAGTCAACACCAAGAAAGTTTAAATATTATCTTAATAAATAAACCATAATTGAATAAAATATGCAAGTAACGAGTCAAGGGCAGCCCAAATGTGTAATTTCTTGGGGTCAGTAGCAATGTGCCAGCTTATACCTCAGCTGGGTAAAGCCTAGAGGGCACATAACAGGGTATCACAGTGTCACAAAGTTGTATTAACCGCACTCTGCTCTTGAGGTGTCTTGTATCCTTCTCCCACCAGCACTTTCAAGTGATGTAAGAGACGCACTGAGGCAAATCACAAGCTGTACACCAACTACTGCATGTACTTCTTAATTTTTCTCAAGATATAAAAAATGTCTCTTATTAGAACAAGAGGTCATAATCGATGCTAGAAGGAAGCCAGCAGGGTGCTTGCAGGATGCCCACACCACCCTTTGCTGGTCACAGCGTTTTTTGGTTTTTGGTGGAAGTGTGTTGGGCACAGTATTCTTTGCCTGCCTGTCTGCCTGGGCTGTGCTTGGCCAAGCAGCAGTACACTGGAGCAAGATGTTATCACAGGCTCACGCTTTGCCCTGTAAGGCCATTATTTCCCATACAGGTCACTCTCCTTCAAGCAGCACCTTCTTGCTGTCTAACAGGCAGAAGGAAAACTTGACCTCTTACTCAGACAAAACCTGTGGCTGAGCCTTAGGCAAGCAAAATCAGGATTTCTACTAAAAGCAGAAGCATCATCTTTATGCTTACAGTGAATTATTTCAATTTTATCGCTTACCTGCTTGCTGTTGCTACTCAGACTCTACCTGGGCATTCAATCTTGCTCTGCTGGAGAAGGCAGTGGCAGCCACCAAGCCAGCTGCTTCCTAGGTGCCTCTGAAGGCCCCTGCTGCCCAGTCTATTCCTCTTTTGAGAGAGTGACCACTGTATGATGTTGCATAACTAAAGCAATCATGGCCTGTGAGGCATAGTTGATTGATAAGTCTGGGTTAGTATCTCTTTTTCTGAGGTTATTAAGTAATGACACACTTTCCCAGCAACAAATGATAATTGATAGATTACTGATAACAGATCTTCAGATCTGCATCACAATGAGAACCACATAATTGGGTGGGAAAAAGTTACAGATACACACAATTAAACACAGGCATGCAAGCACACAGTGTTATCTGTCCTCCATCCCAAATGCACACCAGCACTGCGTGCTAAAATTCGCAATTAATTATTTATATGATGAATTATCCCTCTTTCTCTTCTCCTAGAGTATCCAATTGCCCATTTCCATTTTTCTTTTGGAAAGATGTATTATTCAGATTTATTCACTGGATAGCTTGTTAAACATTTCCCCCTCTTTTTCTCCATAATACATAACATACAGCATATTTTCTGGTAGCACCTATCCATCTATTCTAGTAGGGTTTCTCAGCATGGTGAAACTGTGAAGAGCGCAACTGTTACACAGACAGTTTACAGTCATCTTTGTGAACCAGTTACAGATGTTCCAAATTTTTGATATTTATTTGCTTCACTTGAGTCAAAACAGTTTCAGTCCTTAAGTAAATGATCCACAGCTACAGACAAAGATTTCAACTGCATGTGAATGAATAATTTGGTTCTTATCAATATTTAGCATGCAGCTCTTGAAATTGCACCCGCTTTTGCTGATAAAACTCAGTTCCCTGGAAGCATTGGAGAGGGTGGAAGGAGAAGATGAATGCCCAGAGCCAAGTCATTTAGAGGTTTGCTGATCTTCTTCCCCTTTAGTTTCTCAGTTTTGCCACACCAGTTTAAGGAACAGCATTTTGCAGTCAAAAACTTCTCTTCCTGCATGTTTGTCCCTGCCATGCCTGGGACCTGTTCCTATAGAGACCGTACAATGTAGTCTCCTGTAGAGACATGTACAAACCTGAAGCATCTCTGGATTCATGGGGTAACATCTCAATACCAGTTTCCTTGGTGCTGAGTTAGCACCTGGGACAGTTGAAAGAAATCACCTACCCACAGGAATTTTCTGTATTTAGGGTTCTCATTGGTTTCCTTTTAACTGGCTGCCCTAGTGCTTTTCATGCATTCACATAATTTTCAGCATTTAAATCCCAAACCAGCCTTCCATATATGTGTTTAATATTTCTGTACCTTGTAAATTCTGAGAATGGAGGAGCTTGTTCTGAAAAGGCTTTAACTGCTATGCTTTAAACCACAATAGAACTTTACTGTTGTGATAGAGGTGAAACTGCAAGCAACAAAAGAGTTGTACGCAGAGGAGTCGGTCTTCACATACCTCAGTAAATAATATCCCAGGGATGTCATCTTGCTTCCCCTGAAATCACAAACAGTAATACCCTCTAAGAACAATAGCACTAAAACTGTCCTCATGATAAAAATAATCGGTTTGCCTGTGTGTGGAGTGCAGAATTTCAAGAGCTCTTCATCTGGGTAGCAATATTTTACCTCTAATGACCTCAAACCAGAGCCAGCCTTTTTTGCAGGCTCTGCAGAAGGCTGTTCTGCCATGAATTGTACCTGAAGGTAGCTACCTGCCTCCATCTCAGCACATCCCCCTCGGTTGGCTTCAGCACACTTCAAGGGCTTGGGGAGAAAGTAAGCAGAATGCTTTTAGGTTTCTTTACTAATTTTGGCTCTCCTATTTAGTCAGATTCTCCCACTATTTTTGGATGATTGAATCTCTGCATATTCTGCAGCAGAAGAGGAGCACATGTAGTTTGGTGGGATTTTTTTTTTTTAACCCAGTTATTGCAGTTGGAGGCAAAAAACCTCTAGAAAGGAAGAAGTCGAGATGCTTTATACAAATACCAGGTATTTTTTGGTCTTCCTTAAACATGCAGAAATTAATACTCAGCTTCTGTGTATTTCCTACCTTCTCCAAACTAGCCTTGAACCTATTTGAAAAGGATCAATATGGCTATGAAATACGTAAGGATAGGGGTATGAAAACAGAAGGATAACTGGCTGGGGGCTCCCAGGGAGCTCTTTTTCTTAATCCTGTGTTTCTTTCTGTGAACTTGTGTTTTCAAGCAGACCCTGGGGCAGATTGCTTGCTGGCTTTCTGTGAAAAAACCCGGCTACTCTTCGAGTTAACATAGTGGGAGGTAAGTGGCAGTAACTAATGGTAATTAATGGAGGTCTGGACAGTTACGTGTCCCCGGAGACATGAGCTCTTCTGGGGATTCTGGCTTCATAGAGTGAAGCTGATTGTCACCCCACAGAACATGACAATTCGCGTCCCTCCACTGAGGCTTTGCCATCAAATTTGTTCAGCAGCCTTAAAAAAAAAAAAAAGAGGGTTTATTTTATTTTCGCTGCCCAAATCCGTTGAAGTAGTAGGGAAGGAATGATTGCCTTCAGGGAAATTACCAATCAGCTGCTGTTGGTAATAATTGTTTAATGCTTCTGTAGTACTTGGTGGTGTTACGACTGATGTGCCAAAAAAGAAACAAAAAGAGAGAGGGGTTTGGTTTTAACTGGCCAAGGCTATTTTCTACCTTTCCGTTGCAACTCTCAGATAATACTAAGAAAAATGTCCCTCGATCCCAGAACCTGAAAGCTGCCTCTGGTAGAAACATAACGAGGGAGAGGGGGAGAGGTTGCAGTTGGTAAACTGCAGGCTTGTTTACTAAATCCCATTTCTCACGCATCCTTGGCCACCTCTCCTGTATCCATCGTTGTTGGGATGTTCTGCAGCATTCCCTCAACCCCAACCCCTTCAAGCAGCGGCTACCTGAAAAGGACAAGCTGGAGCGCTGTCCTTCCCCAGTTTTCTCCCACACCGTGCCCCGTCCCACCGAGCCTCCAGACCCGACTTCGGGCAGGGTGACGCTTCCAAGATGGATGTGCAGTTCCTTCTCACAAACCCCGCCGGTTCTGCCCCTCCGCTGCTCTGCCCGGGGGATGGTACTGGTGGGGACCTCCGGGGCAGCGGGTCGGGGCTCCCCGGGAGCCCGCCTCTCAGCGGAGCTGCGCGGTGGCGGGGCGGAGCGGCCGCGCCCGCGGGGCACCCCTGCCCACCCCGGGCGGCAGCAGCAAGACGCGCCTGGCGTCGCCGCTCCGCGCCCCTCCGCGCCGCTCCTGCAAAGTTTTGCCAGCTCCCAGGCTCCGCGCAGCTCCTCCCGGGAGGCGAAACCGGGGCCGTGCCCTCTCCCCGGGAGGTGGCGAGTGCTCTGGGGGGTCCCGGCTCCTTTTCCTAGGGTTGGATTGTTTTTCTTCCGTTTTTTAATTCTTCTTTATTTATTTTTTTTCTGTTTCTGCCGCGGGGGGGGGGGGGGGGGGGGGGGGGGGGGGGGAGGGGGGGGGGGCAAGGGAAGAGGCTATATAAAGCGCGAAGGGACTGCTGGACAGAGTCCCCGTTGCAGCCCTTCCCCGCCGGAGCCTTAGGTAGACACCCGCACCCCTAAAAAAAAGAGCCTCCTCCCCCACGAGAGGACACGACGGGACAGGACGGAACGGGACCGGACGCTGCAAGGTAAGCCACCGACCCCGGGGAGGGAGAGCGGGGCCTCCTGAGTAGCCTCCCCCCCAGATTGCCGCCGGGGCAGCGCCTTCGGGAGGCGGGTGCCGGATACTCTCCCCCAGCTGCAGGACCCCTCGGCCAAAGCGGGGCTGGCGTGGAACACGGCCACAGCGGCGCGGTCCCTCCAGCCGCAGCTGCAGCGCAGAGCTCCTCGCTCTGGCACTGCTCCGCTGCGGGCTCTCCGCGATGCTTCCGTGGGACCTCGGCGCCCCTTCGATCTTCCTCTCTTCTTTGAGGTTTGCGGTTTTTCCTCTCCGGTTTTGCTCTCTGTCATCCCGCGGTGGCCAGTGCGCCGCAGCCTGCGCTGCCACTGGAGCCCCGGTTCGACCTCCGGCGGCCGGGAGCCGCCGCAGACAGGGTGTGTGCCAGGCAGGCAACGGCTCCGGCTTTATCCACCATCGTACTTTGTTCTTGGGGGAAAGAAAAAGGGAGGGGGGAAAGCGTCTACCAAAAAAGTAGACAGAAAACTCAACGGTGGCTGAGTCGTGATTTTATTTCGACAGCGTGGAGACAATGATTACAAAGTGTTTTTTAATCACTTGCAGATATAACTTTTATGTATTTAAACCTTCATATTTAAACGCTAGTGCAGAGTTTTGAGAAGCAGTGATTTTCTGAGTGTTTTTATTTTGGATGTGTTTAACATTTGAGTGGTAACGTTCCCCGATTCTCCAAAGCCCGTTAGCTTGACTCCAGGGGTGAGAGGAGTCTAGTCTGTGCTGTGCTGTGCTGCCAGGCCTGCCTAGGAAATCATCCTGGCAGACACCTATCTGGGTGAGGGAGCTGCCGCAAGGCTGGCTGCAGAGAGCAGGTTGCAAAGCTTGTAGTGTCCCTTGGACGTTCTCTCCCCACCGAAGGGTCTGGTTAGCATCTCGTTACAATCTGTAATTAAAACGCTTAAGCAGTATTGCTGTTCATGTGGCTTGGCTGAGTTGCAGGAGGCAAGCTCAGAGGGGAGGCAAGGTCCCCAGTGTAAATACACAGTTCTCTCTGGCGTGGCTGGCTGTTTGTGAGCAGACAGCAGGCAATGTTCAATGACACAAGTGTGGCATTGGCTCTCCATTGGAGCATCCTGCAGTCAGGCTGCACTGGCAGCCATATCAAGCACTATCTTCAGATGGGCTTCTAGCCTAGCTGTACCAATTTCATGCTTGATCGAGCTGGTGGTGTTTTATGTGTGTAAAACTAGAAGATACAAGCTATTTGAGGGTGAATTCCTGCCTGGGCAGTTGGTGGCAAGTGATTTATACACTAGTAACCCTGTCGGGGCACTGCTGGCTTGGCCAGAACCTACTTGGGTGTTAGACATTGGCAGCATCCTTGGCAATGCTGTAACAGAGCAGGGAGAAAAACTTTGCGATTCATTTCAGCCTACTCTGAAAATCGCTGATTCTTAGTTATTTTAGGAATGGCATCTCAGATTGCTTCTTGTCGGAAATGCCTCACCCTCCCATCCTCACTCTCCTACCTTGTAGCAAACCACATACCTGCAAGAGGAGAGCTGTTGAAGTTAGCCTTCTAGTACCACTAAAAATCCCTGTGAGTAATTTCTAGAATTTAAAACTTGTTAATACTTGAAGGAGGAGAGGACTTTTAAAACACCGAGAGATTTTTGTGTTATAGTTCAACCACTGAAAGTGTGATGAAGCAGAAATGTGCAGTAGTGTGGGTACTGTATGGATGTATTTGGGGTCCCCTGGCTGTGTTTCATCCTGCTGTGAGGAGAATGATACCTGCTCCTTGTGGACTTTCTGTGTCAGCAGATAATGAGCCCGCTTAATTTGAAAGAGCTTTATGGTAACTCTGAAAAATTCCTTCAGCCTTGTCACATTCCCATGATGAGGACTGTGGGTGTACCACACTGTCCCTGTGGATTGTGCGCACCGCAGAGTGTCATCACAGCCCTGCATGTCCTGCGCCTGCCCTGGGATGTGCCATGCTGTGCAGTGCCTGCTCAAGGAGCCATCTCCTCCTTGACAGCAGCCACCCCTCGCAGGAGATGGGTGGCACACGGATGACATGGTGTCACCAGCCAGCGTGTTACCTGCCCCATCCCCCTGGGGGAGTTTGGTGGCAGTTGGAGAGGAAATGTGAGTGTTGTGTGGGATGCTGATCCCACAAAGATTAATACGGACAGCATTTTTTGATTTTTAAGTAGGTTGTCACAGAGGTGAGGCAGAACTAAGTAGGATCTCCCCGTGTGCATTGTTGATGACTACTTTGGAAACGTCAAGGCAAAGCGTTTAGGTTTCCCCAATGTTTATAAATACAATATGGTGCAAACTGTCAAGCAAGCTGTTCAAAATTACATAATGCCTGTACTGCCTTCCCAGTTCGGCAGGAATGCCTTCACCACATACTCGGCATTCAGCTGACATTTAAAGTTCCCAGCACGCAGCTCCGGCCCATCTGCCGCAGGTTTTCCAGCATGCCTCTCCTGCTTCCGTGAGCTAGGCTGGGGATGTGGCTCTGTGAGCACAGTCAGTGTTGCAGCTGCACTTCCACCACAACCTGCTCCTTGGATTGGTGCTGCACTGATCCCAGACAGCTTGGTGAGAGCCTGGGCTGCTCTGAAAGTTCTCAGCTTGTATGCCAAAACCATGTTTAGGGGCAGAAAGGGTGTCTTCAAATCCACTTTGTCCTCCCTAGAAGGTTTTTCCACTTAAGGTTTCTCCACCTTAGAGTCCCCTGGAAATGAAGGGGTAAATCCCTTCCTGGGAGGTGGTCTGAGAAGTGAATCTAAGGATGGGTGGCTTAATGGTGCCTGCGGATTAGGGGCTCATCTTGGCTGCAGTGTGGTTTTGAGCTTCCACCTGTTCAGTGCCCTTCAGCTCCCCATCTCACAGCTTCAGTAGGGCTAGATGGAGCCTCTTTGCTGGGTGTTTTGCTGTGGAGCATGCCAGGGTCTTCTGCTTTAATATATATAAAAAGATGAGATATTTATTAAACTCAGACCCTGCCTTTTCTTGTACAATTTATGTTCTGAAAGACTGGTGATAAACAATTTATTAAAAAGAAATCCTGATTTATTTCTGCAGTTACATTTCAAGCTGTTACCAACTGTTTTTTTTGGGACACTACCTTTTACGCTTCCCATGGAAGTTTAAAAGATTGCTAGAAAAATAATCCAGAATTTAAGTAGGTTTGGATAAAGGCAAGCCAGGACTGCACATCAGGGTCTGTGGTGCTTTAATGCAGCAAAGCAGCAGATTTTACCACAGAACATCTGTGTACTGGCTTCGGTTACATCACAGATTTTAGTGGGATAACAAGCCTTGTTTGGTTTTGCCTTCATTTTGAAGTCACTAAACTTTATATGAATAATAAAACTGTAAGCCCATTACTTCACTGTTTTCCAGGGGCTATTTCAGTCCTCCTTCAGGGTCTTGCCTATTTCTAGAGCTGGTTTTATTTTGTTTTATGAAGTGTGTATTTATCTTTTCAGTTCCCACTTGCTTTTGCAGGAGGCAGATGCACTAATTTGTACCAATGGACACACCAGAGATGTCAGGTTTCCATTCAACCTTGCCGAACATGCATCTTTTCTTCATTAAGGGCAGTCTAATGAAAACTGCATGTTTCTCAGTCAGTGCATTCAGAGGGGTTGATGTTATTAGTATGGAAGACTATCTATCTGCTCTGGGCTATCAGTTCAATCCCTAGTGAGAGTTAAAGTAATGGGGGAAGTTTTGCTTTCTGTCTGATTAGAAAATACGGAGGAGGGTAGACTTGACAGGAGGGAAGGACTGCCTCCTTCGTGTGAGAAAATAAGTTTGCAAGCCATTATAAAAGGGTGCACATATGGGTGGGAATACCCAGCAGCATCAAGGATTATAATCTTGACTATATCAAGAAATCTGTGTTTTGAATGTGAGAATGTATAGACAGCCCATAACACTAATATTTACTGTGCTTGTGGAGAACCCAGGGTGATACTGAATGCTGACCAAGCTCTGCATTTTGGTGCCACTGACTGTGACTGCAGTGAAGGGAGAATAAATCAGAATTCTGTTAAGGGAAAGAGAATATATTAGGTAAGACCAGTGAGAAGGGACACAAGTACTGCTTGAGCTCTGCTAAATATGGAGTGGTGCAGTGAGTGAGCATTGCCTTGGAGAAAAGACAGGGTGTAGAAGCTGTGTTCCCTGCTCTTTGTTTTACACCATAACAGAATATGCTACTTCTATGACAAAAATCTTCATGATATCAAACAGAGATAGTTTCTACCTAAGAGAAAATGACTCAGATAAGCTAATGCTCATGGATGGGTGGAAGGAGCTTTGAAGGCTTTGAGAACTTTGAAACCTGTTTAAAAACTTTAACAAGATATCATTAGGAGAGGAACTATTTGCCCTTGGGTCTGGAAATAGGTCAGGGTAATAAATCATAACTCCAGGAGAATGTGCTTGAAGCTGGATATAAGAGGGAGAGAGAAAGTAAATATTAAAAAGAAGTTTGTTCTTTCAGAATTAATTACCTAATTTGCAATATGCAAGGACACACACTGAACAGGAGAAAGGTAAATGTTAACACAGGGTTATAACAGGAACCAGCCAAAAATCTCATGACTGCATGGATGGCTTTGTTTGCACCCTGGGGAAGCATGTCAGTTGCACAGGACATGTCAGAAGCAGGCAAAGTGTGATCTTTTTCAGGTCGTGTCTGAGATAGCTGATACTATAACCTCACCAAACCATGATGAGCTTCTGGGAGACATTTTACGGGATGGGTTTTAAATGTCGTTCAAGTAATCAGCAACACAAGCAGCCTGAGAAACCAGCCCCCAGTCCATGACTGCTTCAGTAAACAAAAATATACCTGAGCTACCAGGGGGATGCAGGTGAGTCCTTTGCTGACCATCTTTCATGGGCTGTGTCCTTCTACCTGGGCAGGGGCGAGCCCTCAGGTGACCACAGCATTTTCAGCATTTCTCATGGATTGCTCCAGAGCATGCAGGGCTTCTCAGGTTTTGGCTCGAATCAGGACCACTCTGGTTTTAGGGTAATTAAATTCAGTAGTTGGAGAGATGTTTGTTGCTTGTGTGACAGCTGAGATAAGAAGCAGTGGGTCCTTACTGCAAGCATCTGAAAAACAAAAGGCAATAATTTATCTTTCCCGCTTCATTCCCCCCTTCATGGGTCCGGATATGAGTGCCCCTCCAGCATGACCCTTGCTTACTTGCAATGTGACACACCACCGAGGCGAACGCTTCCCCTGTGATTTACAGAGGAAAAGCATTGTTCCGCTAATTGAGCATATTGCTTTTTGGTAGGGTTTTTGGGGTTTCTTTTTCCTTTTTTTATTTAAGGAAAAGTATCTTTAAAGGCATTGAAACTTTATTAGGGTGTGAGAAAAATGATGCTTTTCATCTTTCTCCCTTCTAACTTTTCCAGTGCCAAACCAGAGTAGTGGTAGATCAGCCACCATTCCTGCTGCAGAGGCTGTGGGGGGAGGCTGGCGGGAGGTGCAATGGGATCTCGAGTTCTCCTTACACGCCTGCAGGGATTATTAAACAGGAGAGATGATTTCTGCGAAGCAAACAGAACACTATGGAGAAGTGAGCATGCTCTCTCTCTCTTCCTACTTTGTTTAGGTACAACAGATTTACTGCTAATTTGTTTATAGTCAAACAGTCTAAATGTGTCTCAGCATTTTGAAATCCAGAAACCTGATGCAAATTAAACCATTTAGAGACTGGGATGATGATGGTGTGGGAAAGCCAAGTGTCTCAGAGCTGCCAGCTGGTCTCTGGATGTGAAGGAAAATATCAGTGAGCAACATTAAGGGTTTCTAATCCCCATTCTTTCTCTTCCTTTGGCTACTAAATCTGCATTTTATTCCCCACTTTTCTTTTTCTCGTGGGTAAGAATTACTTACTTGAGCATGCTTTGTAGGACTAATAGGATATTATCCTTATTTGAGGAAGACCCTAGGAGCTTTCAAACTGGCTTTTCTGTAATGAGAAATAATGAATAAAAATTTTACAGTCCTAGGGGGTATTAAAGCTACGGTTTTGTAGGAAAGATTTAATGTCAGTCAATTAAAACTTCTATTATCCTGTTACAATACAATAGTTGAAAAAAAATTCGTACTAGGAAAAATAAATAGGTTTATGTGAACAAATCTGACTTAATATTTGATTTAAGAAGGTATTTAAAGCAAGGGTATAAGGCATCTCTTGCAAGAATGTGATAGCAGGGCAGCAGGCTCAGAGAAAGAAAGGTACTATGTTAATTTATGGAGTGTGTTCTAATTTCCACTCATTCAAGACAAAGAAATTGCAAAATGTTTATAAGAAAATCCAGGCAATGAGGGCTTTAACACAAAAATGCAGAATTCATGCACATCAGCAAGATGTACTTGCAAAAGGTCAAAACACAGCTCTGGTTCAGTCTTTTGCTCCCTTGGTTCATGGCCATACCCACTTGGTACTGTAGGCTTTGTGTGGTTTGTTCATCCAGGGACTGTGTGGACCCCGACTTATGACCCTCAGTGAAATGCACATGTGGGGCGATAAAGCAGAACCAGGGGGCATTGTCCCCACAGGCAGAGTACCCTGCCCAGCTCCAGCCCAAACCCCTTGTGCCTGCTGAAATGCCTTGAAGGGGACAAAGCACCAAAAAGCATATTTTTTTTAATTTCAGCTTTTTGTTTTTTACAATAAAACATTAATTGTGATGTTGAAATGGCACTTTGTTCTTTAGCAGATCCTCATCCAAGGATCTTACAGCCATTTTCAGTTGCTGCCCAAGAGACAACCCCAGAATGCAGCACTGGGTCCCACGCCACAGCTCTAACCACATCTTCCCTCTTTGGGAAAGGAAATGCCCTTGGCATGCCTTTCAGCCATCCCTGAGTACACAAATTCCTTTTCTTCTCTCCCTTTCCTTTCTCCCCTTCCTCTCTCCCCTTCCTCTCTCCCCTTCTCTTCTCCCCTGCTATCAGCCAAGGATGTATGGTTGCCATAAGAAGGCTTGAAGGTTTTGGGGTTGTTTGGATGTTCATTCACCCATGACAGCCTGACCTATCTGCCTGTATGAGTTTCCTCTGCTTTTGTTTGCAGTAACTAGAAAAAGGACTAACCTTTTGCCTGTCAGCCTGGACAAATAAACACTAGCCCAGTGGTAGACTGGAGCTGAAACTGACCCTTTCAATAATCTGATTTCTGAGATCCCTTATCACAGCTCTGCAGTTGACCCTGGCATATTTGAAACTCTTGCAGCACATCCCTTTAGAGCATCCATCTTTTTGCACTTGGGAAAAGACTTTTCAGCAGAAGTCCACTGTTTAGAGAACCCAGAAAATGTTAGAAAGCCACCCTGAAGACTGGCAGCTCCTGAACATGCTCTATCCTGCTTTGATATGATGAACTGGAGAGCAGTGGTTGGACTTGAGGTGTCTTGTAAACTCTTCGAACAGATGCATGTGTCAGCTCTGACCATAGGCCCCTGTGGCAGCAGTCTCCATGGCCATGCCACGTCTCTCTGAGTATGTATTCTTCTGCCCCTTGGAGGTGAGCCCTTTCTCTGCCGTATGGCTCCTTAGCCCTGGAGATGTCCAGTGGAACTGGGTGAGAAGCTCAGGGCAAGGATGTGGGCTGCAAGCATCCATAGCTCCTCCAGCATGTGGCCACACTTGTCCCAATTTTTTTGTCTGCTTCTGCAACAACCTTGAGTAACCTTGGGAGCCATCCCTGCACCATGCAGTTGCTCTCCTCCTGTGAGGGTCCCTGCTCCCTCATTGAGCATTGAGTGTGCTCACTGCTGTCATTTGTCCCAATGGCTAGTAGATTAGGAAAAGGGGGATAGAGCTAACAATTTTCACTAATTTGCTGAGTTGCTCTCCACAGGAATCTGAGTCTTATTTAAAGCAGGATACTAAGCAAGTAAATGCCAGTAAACTAAATTTAGCCAGCCTAAGCATTCCTACTTTTTCTTGTCCCTACCCAAAGAGCATATAGAAGCAAGCGTGTGAAAGAGTAAATTCTCTCACACCTAGGAGAAGTGGTGAGGCTGATTGTCCTGCCTGTGATGAGGTCCACTTGCAATGGGCTGTCCTTTGCTCTCTGCCTCGGAGAAAGTCACCAGATCTAATTGTGACCCGGAAATTATGTGTGCTGCTTTCTAGAGATGGTGGAGATCAGCTGGGGGGACAATACCCATGCTGAGTCTTGGAAGGTCTTTCCTGCTGTAACCGTGGCTGAGGTCTGGCAACTTTAACGATGAGCCTGCTGCTAGAAATATGTAAATATCAATACCTTTAGCACTACATTTGATACTTTCCATTTTCAAGCACTTGACAAATGTTTACATTTTTTCAGCAACCCTTTTCCAACTAGGAAAAAATGAGACACAGCATCTGTGCATTACCGTGATGCATACAAATCATTGTGAGAAAGCACCTTACAGGTTCATTAAGGACTTGTGGGGCCTAAGATTTCCCCTGCATGCCTTTGAAGTTGAAGGCAGATAACACAAAATACAAAAACTGAAGACAGTTTTGGACAGTAGGTCCCATTAGAAAAAAAACAGATTCTGATTAAAGAATTGTAAAGTTTTGGGGGTCACCTATAAGCACAACATATATTAGTGTGGTTGTAAGTAATAAGGGCTAGACCTTTGATTTGGTAGAAGTCATAGTTTCTTTGAAGTCAGCTGAGGATCTGGATTGCATGATTCAGGTGTACTTAAAAGTGACACGACTTAACAGTTAAAAGGGACAAGACTGAATAAATATAGGAAGAACGTAATAAAATAGAAACAACTTTTCTCCTCTGTTCCTATAAATTGTATTTTCTCCTTAGAGGGCAGTTATGCTCACCACTATATCCTTGTCCCATATGTAGTTAACTATGAGAGTTCCTGTATTGAAAAACAACCCAGAATCCAACTTTACAACTGCATTTGGTGCCAGATGCCTGTTACAGTTTCTATTTGAGTTCCCATTGCTGTGTCTTTGCTCTGAGATACCACTGCAAACTACTGTGGGGTCAGAGAATCGCCTCTTGGGCATGAGCACTGTAATAGGGTTGTTATTGGAGCTGCTCTCTTGTTTGCTCTTCCAACTTCCTGAGACCAGCTCTTCCAGCTGCCAGAGAGCAGCTCTTCCAACTTCCTGGAGAGCTGCTGCTGTTACTCTCCATGCTATTGCAGCCATTACTGGTCATTGCTGCTTAGCCTGGAAGCACCAAGAAACCCTAGGCAGTAAAAAGGAAGACATGGTAAAATTGCAAATAGGAATTTCTGTGTAGCTGGTTCAGGAAGACTATGTGTGTAGAGCTATGGAAGTGGGCAGGAATACTAACATACTTGGGCTGGCTGTGGTTTGTAATCCTATGTACATGCGTGGTGGTGTTCCTGGTGCCAAAGAAAGCTGCATGTCTGAAGGAAGCTGAGGAAATCAGTCTCTGTGCACTTAGGAGGGTTTCAAAGTAATCAGTGATTTTCCCCTTTTTCAGTCATCCACCAAAAAGCAGAAGGGAAGCAATTTCAGTGTACTTATGATACAGCTTTCCACAAACTGGGAGTGCTCCAGCTGTTACTGGAGCTGCTGAAAGCTCAGCTTCCCCCTGCTCCTGCCCTGCAAGTTGCGCTGGTGACCTGCAGCCCCACTTGCCTGTCACTGCCTCTCCCCCAGCTCCCTGCTCTGCTCCAGCCCCTTGTTTTCTCCCCTTTAACAAACATCTTGTTGGCTGTGGGCAGCTGCCAGGCCAGCTGTATTCTCCAGACCCTAGGAATGGCTCAAGCAACTTTAACTCCTTCAGTGGTTAATGCAGTTAATGACTTCAGGTTTATATTTTAGCTCTTTCCAAACTTCTGACCTTCTGCCACAAGCTCCAGTGGTCTGAGGATGCGACGGCAGGCTGCACAGACCTCAGTTCTGTTCCTGCTCTTTATCATACCCTGACACTTCAGTCTTCCCTGCCTCTGGCGGGTTTTGGCAAGGGCACTTGCTCATAATGCCATTCAGAAGTATTCCAGAGAAACAGTGGGAAACTCCGTACCAAATACCAACATGCTTGTGGTGGTTGTAATTTGTAAGCGTTCATATGTTCATTCCCACTAATCTGCTTGCTGAAATTAATTACGGAGAGTCAGTAACATGTACACAGATTGCTGTGCTGAAGGCAGAATGACTTGGCTGAGGAAATTAGCTATTGTTTTATGATTAAAGGAAGGGATTCTATTTGGATTTCCTTGAACAAGGAAAGTAGCTGCCCCACTTTTATTGCTTGTAACAAGGGAATAACAATTGCTTTCCATTATAAAACACCTCCAGATCTTCTGATGAAAGATTTGTGGTAGAGCTGCATGGCATTTGGGGTTGGTTATCTTAAGTGGCCTGGAGTTGTACAAACTAAGATTTCTCTGACTTCTCTTATTTCTCCTACTGGGGCTCAACCCCTACAGAGACTATGGAAAAAATTCCTTTTCTCTGAGTTGGGTGTGTGAACTTTTCCTCTGGGAGAATGGGAGAACTGGTACCATCAACTGTCCCATGATGCTTGCCCTTTCTGGGAATAGTGTCCAGCTGCCTGGTGATTTTGTGTGGGCTTGGGAGGATGAGAAGGCAGAATGGTAAGGACATTGGGCAGCCTGTGCCTGAACGGCCAAGGGAAGTGGACCTCAATATGTGAACAAGTCATCAGCTGGCTGACACCCAGTGCTCCAGCACATCACTTCTTCCCATGCTTCTGCCATACTCTCTCCCAAGGAGAACTAGGAGAGAAAAGCTGAACATTGTAACAAGGGCCAGTGAGGAAACACTGTTTGTTTGGTTTTGACACTTGGTGCTGAGCCGCGTTGGTCAAAATGGCTGTGAAGGAGGGAAGTGCTGGTATGTGGTCTCTGATTAAACCAAGAAAAACTACAACACATTTCCTCAAGTGTCCCAAATGCATCTCCTGGCTTGGCTGTTTTCTGAAGCATCCAGCTACCACCAGCTCCAGGATGGCAAATTCAGTGTAATCAGAGTTGAATTTGTTTCCATTTAAAGTGGAAAAATAAAGAAGTCTCAGTTCAGAAACAAAATAGTCCATGTAAAATTTGGTGTTTTGATACTGTATCTCCCTGAGTTTGTTTGCTTTTCAACATGTCTAATTTGAGACAGCTCTGCATTTTACAATCTTACCCCTTTGGAGTTAAACTCACTCCTAAATTGTAGTATTGTAATTTGTTGCCACTGTTGTTCATTAAGTTTTGGTGGGAATGTAGTTTATTTCTTCATACCTTCTTATTTTTACATAGTTTAATATTTTCCCTATGCTACTGTGGTTTGCTTTGCTAAAACAATACTCCCAGCAAAGGAGAATTGCAGGTTGAACTGGAGTTTCAAGAGGCTGTTGGTTAATCCACAGATTACTGACACGGTGGACCCTAGGTGCTTCAAAGGCACTATTATAAAACATCATGTTCGTGTGTTCTTGAGGAGCTTTAATCCATGGATTACAGGACTGTAAATGTTACTGCCCTCCCAGTTGCAGCCGTTCCTGTCAACAGGAGCTACCACGTCAAGCCAGATATTTCACTTTAAAAGCCACAGAGACAGTGCTACACCCTGCATCCCTGTCAGTGCTGTGCTCCTCATCCCACCCTGTTCCTTAGGGGAAGGCCTTAGGCTAGTGTTTGCCATTGGCAGACGGGCTGGCTGGGGCTGCCCTGACGGAGCTCCTGGTGAGGCTCCCGCAGCCCTGCATGGTCCATGCTTTTCCCCAGGCAGGAGGCAGGACCGGACAATAAGTTTTCAAGAGTGCTGCTTTTAAAAAATAAACCAACCCAAAAACCCAAATGAAAAGCATACCAAACATTTTCCAGATCCTTTAGGGAATAGTAAGTATTAAATACCAGGCCTTCCCTTTTCCCGCTCTGGTCTCCCCCTAAAAAAGCAAAGCAAGCAGCTCTCGGTAAGTACTTAAAATTCAAAGGCATTGTTTTGCCTTGTTTGCACATCAAAAATAACTATATTACAGTTGGAATTGGTAGGTGCTTTTAAACTCCTCTATTGCTGAGGTGATAACTTTGTGTGCTGAGGTGATAACTTTGTGTGCTGAGGTGAATTTATTTGTGTTATATATCTCTGGAAATGAGGTGTATAATGGAAAAGCTCACAGCCTTTTTACTTGCAGCATTCCTCTAATAAGTCAATGGTCACACAATGCCCTTTTATTTCTGAAGCTGCACGTAAATCACAACAATAAATCGACAGATTTATTACAAGAAGCAACATGGCTAATGTAAACAATAGCAAAAAAAAAATCCCAACACTGAAAAATAGGATGTAAGGAGGGAAAAAAGTGAACCATCCATACACTAAGAAGTCAAGAAACACAAAGCAAAAGCACTGTGGCAGGCAGCACCATGAAATTATCCTTGCTAAATTACAGTTCTGCACTTTTCATTCTGTGTAACTAAACATTAGGATTTATTTCTTCCAGATGCATTTGCTTCAGGTTAACCATAATCTTTTTGTTTTGTTATTCTAAATCCTTTACAAATCTCTGACCTGCAGACAATTAAGAAGTAAGGCAAATGATTTCCCTAGATTGAGGTGCTTGAAGCTGACTTGCTACTTGCACTGGCACCGCACATGGTGAAGGCAGTGCTCTTGCAGCCTTTTGGTGGAGTGTAGGTGAACCTGATGACATTGAGCCTTTCTGGCAATGAATGCACAGTGAAGTCTAAACAGGAGGACACAGCTGCTCTGAACCCAAACAGCTAAACCAAAGGGATTTTTGGCTTGTTGGGTGAGTTCTATGGTGAGATGTAAGAAGGGAGCCTCTGATACCTCCTGTGGTACATCC